>NC_141376.1:8878678-9478678 GCF_017979445.1 Akebia trifoliata | reverse complement strand
GTATTATTTGTACTTAGTTTAAGTGGTGGGTGTATTATTAGCGAGAGTTAAGACAATCAGTCCCCACAAAAGATTACGATCTTCCTATAAATGTGCATTTATTATGCACTAAGTTTAATAGTTAACTAATAAAAGTCTTAATCAACCTACTTGCCAGTATTATTGTAGTAACTAATCCAGATTATTATATGTTTCTCATCTTGGTTAGGTCAGTATAGGGACAAATACAGTACTACAAATCTGATTTACCCTTTTTTCGAGTGATTAGAGGGAATCAATTACGAATTCATCACATGATTAGAGTGAGTCAAGGAATTAAATATGTTTGATCCCTGATGTTAATCGTTATAGATAGTTTTGGTTTCGACAGCTCAATCTTGATTATCAAATTATGCACATGGTTACATAACATCCTTTACAGCACGTGTTACTTAGAGAGATATGTGTATCAGGCATTTACATTCTCAAATCATTAATGTAGAATGTGTTTTTTGTGTAGATTACATTTTTAAAAAGTGATATTGTGACTCTCTTAATCCATATTTTTGTGTAAGATTCATTTATTCATCATTATTATCGTAAAGATTTCTGGGCCAATCTCATCTTTCTAATTATTTTGTTCAAAGTCTTTTGTTATTGAAAATACGTTCATATTCGTTGTTATCATTTCAATCTATATAAGTGATGGAATTAACATCTACTATAGTGAATTGTGAATCGAAACTAAGCGAACTACTTCATATTTAATTAGTTTTGTATTGGGCTCTCGAAAATAAGGAACCAGCTCAACGCCCTATTTTGATCAATATTGGAGATGCTTACCATGTTTTGATTAATATCACAGATATTCTTATGTTTTCAAATTGATGACATGTCGACTAGTTTAATGACCTAAATGCCCTCTACAAAACCATCTCGATATATCGGATTGGTTCTAAAGTGGCGAACCAACCACAAACCGTGGTAATGAAAATTTTATTTTAATCTCAGCTCCTAAGATTAGCTTTTAAAACTTATCCAAGTAAGAAAACATTCAAATGCTAAACATCAATTCTTCCTCGCATACTTAATCTTTCAAGAATATCATCCATGACGTTCAAATTGTTGATCTTATAGTGTCAGACAACCAAACTCCTAATGGTGAAGGAGGTGCCACTTTATCTTATCTACAAGAGGTGTGATCAAAGTCAAGTTACACGTGTTGTACGTACAATGGTTGGTCGGGTATCTGACTTACACCGATTTCTTGGACTTATGGGACCGTAATGGCCGTAGCAGTTGCGGTGATTCCTTTCTGGGGTCCACCTTTGACGCACATTCTCAAAAAATGGGACTTTTGACACCATTTACTCCATTGGAAATTGAACCTTTTATCTCAATTGGTGAAATCCTTATTTTAAAACCATAATTGAAATCGTTTTAAACCAAAATCGTTTCATCACATGTTTTGATTTTTTGGGAACTTTGATACTCGGATAGAACAAAAATGAGACCCAAAACTCATTTAAATAGTTCAAATTGTTTTGTAGTATTTAATATTCAATAGAGTCAGAACCAAATAAACCAATTTTGGACCTACTTTTTTGGGTAAAGGAATCAGAATACTATGGTTTTAAATACCGATTTCATGTCTCATCTTGTTCACAGATGATACTTAGATGATTCAGACAAGTTATATTGGTCTCGAACGATTCCTAAGCCTAATTCAGCTATGTGAAACAAGAAATTAAAAATTCTCCAAAAAAAAGTACTCATGTTCACGGACAATATCAAATGACTTGCGCTAAGTCCCTCAGTCTCAGACGGGTTTTAAAAACATTATCAGAACTGATAGAAATTGAAATTTTGTAAGTAATCCAAACTGATAGAAATCAAAACTATTGGAGGTGAACACCCATCAGTCAATTTTTGGTGCATATCCCAAGCGTAGGGAGGACAACCATTGAGGAGCTCATATGCTCAAATGGTAACCCATGCAACAATAGATTCAGAAAAACTTCTTAAGTTTGATTGCACCATAAATTTAAAAATGGGAGATCCGTTTGCTATTGATTGAGATAGGAATATGCTTGATTTGCACTGTTTAATGGATTAGTGGAATCTTTTGTTTATGGGTCCACATGGATATGATGTTAAATGAACTTGGTGTAAAGTAAATTGTTAATGTTATAGAGATCAATATGGAATTTCAAACTATTCTGAGATAGTTAATCTTATCACACTATAGATGCAGAAAACTGAAAATTAATGGGTCCAATCTATTGCCACCTGAGTGAGGTGGTAAAAGCATAGTCATCACTCCTCAGAAAGAGAAAAAAAAAGTTGTATTGAGGTAAAGAAGATTATCTCAATTTGCTTGATAACTCAATCCATGTATTTCATCGAAGGAATATCTTACATTCCGGTCATTGGACAAGAGAGGAGCATTTCAATTAAATATATATATATATATATATTATATATATATATCTATATATATCTATATATATATATATATATATATATATTATAATATATATATATATGTTCTTATTGTCACCATTCATCACTTGCATGATTACAAATAAATAAAAAAAAATCATCTTAGTAAGGTGTATATTAATATAAACTTATCATTTAAGCTAGAGATTTTTTTTCTTTTGCTAGAAAGGAGGGTCAGTGATCACAAGTGAAAGTGGGTTCAACAAGATTTAAACCAAGGTCATGGGATCAACACTCAAACCTTATTAACTTAACTAATTGGGAACCTCAATCAACTTAGCTAGAGTTAAAAGTTTGATTTTACAATAGACAAATCTCTAATTCCTGATAAAGATCATTAGTGTGCAGTTAAATTATGTCGTACCTTAAATATTTACCTTTGGCAACTATGTTTGTACATACTAATGGATTGTATCAGCTACTGGTTTTGTTTGGTTGATAAGGATGACTAAAATAGGTTGGATCAAGTGAAGTGGAGAAAATTGAACAAACCTTGAAATATTTGTTTATTAAAATTTTGGGATCCTATTTTAACGTAACAACACACAACCACCATTGAATATAGGTTTCGATTTTGAGCACTGATACACGATTTGAACCTCCCAACACTTCTTTTGGAAATGCCCTGATGAAGGAATCCTAAAGATTAATATTGATGGATCATTAAACATAAATGGTGGTGGCTTGGGTTTCGTTGCAAAAAACTCGTCACAAGAGTTGGTATTTGTAGGTTGGAGCAACACCAACTTAAGTGATATAATCTCTATAGAGTTAAATGCGATTTTGGTCGCTCGGAGGAAGGGTTATAATCAGATTGTGCTCAATTCAGACTTTGTCTATGCAATCAGGTGCATCAAGAAGGAGATTGAATCCTATTGGAAATACATTGAAAATATCAAAGAAATTCAGCGATTAGCAACTACATCCTTGACTTGTAGTATTGAATTTTTTATTTTTTTTTGGTGTGAGTCTAATAGAATGACGGATTTTCTTGTGAAATTAGGGTCCTTTGGGGAAGGGGTTGTTTGTTACTGAGGATGCATCTTGCATACCCCAGGAGTTAACGAGAATCATAATCGAAGATTTATGTTACAATTATTCTCGTTGATCTCATGTAATCAGGGTGGGGCCCTTTAATCTTAGCTTATCAATCTAAATAAAAATAGATACCATTTAAAGCACCGATCTAAATTTGCCATTCGTGGTTTTAAGACTTGGCTTGGCTAATCATAAATGGATTGGCTCAACAAGCAAGTTCCCATTATAAAACTATACCCTTTAGTTCAATTTATATATATTATATATATATATAGGGTCCCGTTCAATGGCTAATTTTTTGGCAAAACATTTTTCAAAACATGAGTTAGAAGTTTTGGAATGGGCTGATTTTTGGTGAGGATGATCTCTACGGTGAGGCGATCATCATCCCCAAAAATCAGCCCATTCCAAAACTTCTACCCCATCAAAAATAGTTTACAAAAAATGGACGGTCCACGATTTTTCAACTTGTAAACATGGGTTAGAAGTTTTGGAATGGGCTGATTTTTGGTGAGGATGATCTCCTCACTGTAGAGATCATCCTCACCAAAAATCAGCCCATTCTAAAACTTCTAACTCATGTTTTGAAAAATGTTTTGCCAAAAAGTTAGCCATTGAACGCTACCCATATATATATATATATATAATATATATATATATATATATATATAAAAATTTAAGTATAAACTCATAAATTTGGGGGTCCAACTCAAAATCAATTGGCAATGAGTGGAGAGACAAAGCAATGAGTGTTTACGTGGGACTAAACTCATCACACCCCCACACGTGTGGATCGAACTGGACCAAAGCACATGGAGATATGAGCTAGGTGACGTGGAGGAGAGAAAAAACCCATTCTAATACCATAGTAAATTTGGGGGTACAATTCAAAACCAATTAATAATGAGTGAAAAAGCTTGACAGCTTATAAGGAGAGAGACAAGGCAATGAGTGTCCGATGTGAGACTAAACTCAACATAAATTGTATATTATTTATAATTATAGCATTTTCTTTAATAAGCAAGCAAGTGAAGGTGAAATTTTGATCCTAAGCTTATGACGACATTACTACTTGGAGAATTTACCACCAAAACAAGGTGGCACTTTCAAAAGATAAGTTGGGCGAGAAGGAAACTTATAGCATATATTAATCCAATTTAATAGAAAATTGAATTATTCTTGAAATAGACCAATTATACCAGTATAGATCAATTGATTTAAAGGGATTCACTCAGTCAATCCAAACTGGAATCAATCGATCCTAACAAAGATCAACACCTCGGGAATTACTATCACAAATGTAGCACCTACAAAGATGCATATGTTGCTAGGATTTCAAGTCCAATTGCCTAACACATGCATTTTAACTAGGGATGTCAATCGTCAGGTATCAAGCTTGGATAAGCCCTTATAACCGGCCAGAAAGTGATGGGTTATAACTTAGACCAGTTTTAAAGCCCAATTGGGCCTAAAGTCAAATAAATCTAAACAGGGATCCGGGTTGATTTTTGGATTTTATAAAAATATTTAATTCATTGATCCTTCAAAGTCGTTTGAAAAATTGATGCTCTCAATAATAGGACCGCAATCTTGGCAAAATGATTGAAGATGATAGTATATTTATTATTTTAAATTATTCTCTAGTCATTTCTTGTTACAAAACCATACATCTAACTACATGACATTAATATACTAGAGTTTACCCATGCTGAGCACCCTCTTTGGGATTAAAAAAGTAAAAGAAGAAACAATAAAGTTGAAAAAAAGAGGAAAGATAATAAAGTGGAGTTTTGTAAATCCCACTCCTTTGTCTTAATTTTTATATCTAACAAAATTGTAAAAATATAAAAAACTACAATTTTGTGGGGGATAAAAAAAGAGTGGAGTCCACCGTTTTATTTTGTTGTATAGATACAATATTGAAACGGAATAGGTTGAGTCTGTAAAGGCTCAGGATCAAAATTATAATTAACCTTTCTTTTGGGAGTGGACCGGATTGATGGGCTATCAGGTCAAATTGACAGTACTAGGTGAAGCACAATTATACGGACCTTTTAAAAGAGAATAAGATTCTTGGGGTCTTAAAATGAGTAAGTCCAAACAGGCCTCAATTAGTTGTGATTGAACTGCTCTATGTGCAACTAAAGTTAGATTTGGGCTAAATTTTTCATGCCATTTGGGATCTAATCGGTCTATTTACAAAAAGTAGTGAACCTGCCAGATCATCACTTTAATAACCAACGAGATTGTCATTTGGAAAAAAATCAATGATCTAACTACTTTATAGCTGTGAGATAGTCACTTGAAAGACCTGTGATATTGTTGTTCACAATTTTTTGGGAATTTCATCAAAAATTGATCATGTTTTGTGAAATTTCTGTACATATATTTGTATGCATTTTAAGGTTAAGGTTTTGTGAATATTTATCTTTATAGTGGTGGATTGAGCTCCCTCTCCTCTATGGACGTATGCAATTTGGTGGATCACCTAAATCTTGTATTCTTTATGTGATTATTTTTTATTTACCTTTTTTGCTCTTGCTACCCTTCCAAACAACAGATTTTGATTATGAACATATGTAGAATTGAACCAAACAGAAACCTACTAGTAGACACCCTTAATCTTAATAATTTGGGCTTTTAATACTATTTAACCAAGTAAAACATAACTTTTGTTGGGTGTTATACCTTGGATGTTGCCAGTAAGCATCAATTGAGATGTAAAAATATTTAAGAATATTTTAATTCAAACTTTTCTCTTTTGAGAAAGGAAGCTAGAAAAAAATTGAAATATATAATTGTTCTTCTTGAAGGTTGTTTTAAATTTCAAGAACGAATTCCTTTTAAGGAGGGTAAAATGTAAAGATCCGATTTTAATTTAGTAAGAAAATTCATATTTTTGGGAATTCAATACTAATATAAGTCTACGTGGATAAAATTTTACATTTAGAAAATTTTAAAGAGTCAAGGTGAAAATATCTATTTTATTTTATTTATAAATGTAGAAAATCATTTTATTTATTTATTTTCTTTTGTTGGGCTTTATGGGTTAATAGGCTAAACATTTTAGCTTAAGTGATTGAAGGAGGTAGGCCCACGAATTTTCCTATTCTAAGGAATCTAGTAAGAAACACTACAAGATTATCGGGCTACTATGACTAAAAGTAGCAACGGAATATTATTTTCAAAGCTATTTGAACTTCTCCAAATGTTTGCCTGCGAAACATATTACTTCCCTAATCTCTCTCTCTCTCTCTCTGTAATACGTTACTTCAGAGTTCAAATCGCCTTCTCTTCAATCAATCTAATAAATTAGAGTTTAATTTCTCACCTCAGGTTTGTCTCTCTTCCAAAAATCATACTAAAAAGATACAGAGGACACCTCGAAAGGTAACTTCTCTCTGTTTTGTTTTCGATCTCTTGATCTATGTTCTTCAATTTGTTTCATTTTTCTACAATGGCTAGATTCATTTTCTGAATCGATTTCTAGGCAAAATGTTGGTTTCTAGCCCTACACTTAGGTATGTTCAAAGGTCTCTCTCCCTCTCTCACTTAGACTATGAGACTTAGGATTTGCAATCCAAAAGTTCGATCTCTCCTTTAGGAGTTGCAGTTGATCTCTAATAGAGATAACCTGTGTTTGAACATGCTCACTTCTCCAAATCTCTTTCTTTTTGTGTGTAAGAAATTAATGGTGATCGTGAAAGTGTTTCTCTTTTGAGTGGGATTAGCGTTTCTTTGATCTAGTAGGAAGTTTCGTTGATACATAGCATGGAAAAGTGAACATTGTGTTTGGATAGAGCTTCTTAATGACTTTTGCTCCTGCGGGGAGCTAGCAAACGTTTGGATAGGTTTTTGCTCTTGCGCGGAGAGGTTTTTTACTCTGTTGAGAAGCTCCAAAAATATGCTCTTGCAAGGAGAAATTGGGCTTCTGCTCTTGCGTGGAGAGGTGTATCCACACAAGGCCGAGGAGCAGATCTTCTACTATTTCTATCAGTCTCTACAATTCTCTAGGTTCCTTTCTTTCCTTTTTTCTCTCTCTCTTTCTTATTATGATTTAAAGATGTGTGTCAATTTCTATGGTTTCTAAATTTGGAGATTAGCATTACTTTTTATTATTCTTTAAAATAAAATTTTAACGGATGAAACCTGGCATCACAAAATCCTAACATAGCTGTTAGAGAAGCCCTTGATTAGGGAGTTTTAGAGTCATACAACTTAATTTAAGGAGAGAGGAACAAAAGAACTTTATTTCAATCCAAAAAAATAGAACTTCATAGAGAAATTTGTGAAATAGTGTGAATTTATAGCCTGCTCAGGACTTCTATTGTTAGTTTTGTAGGGATTCTCTTGAACTGTGCATTCTCTTTCTCTCTCTTCTTTTTTTTTTTTTTTTTATGGATGAAGAAAAAAAAAAATTAATGCAAGGGAAGGTCGAGATGGTCATTTGAATATACAAGGGAGCTTAAGATCAAGGAGAGGAAGCCTTTAAGTATTATTAGGGCCTTTAGGAAATTTTACAAAATCTTAGAGATCATAAGAAGGAAGCTGATTTAAATTAAAAAAATTTGTAGTGTCGGATATATCCGTTGCTATAGAAAGATTTTTTTAAAAGTACAGTCTATAGATAAAAGTTTTGTTAAAACCATAGTTTTTTTTTTTTTTTAATTTTATTGGTAAACTGGGATTGAAGGGACCCCTCCACTTCTAACGAGTGTAGATACAAGATGAATCTTCTTCTACAATTCTTAGAAGATCTTGAGGTACATTGGAACTATCCTGAATTATTAAAAATCCATCCGAAACAGGCCCTAATTTTGCTAAAAAATCCATTGCCCTATTTGCTTATCTCCATTGGCATTCAAAGTCACATTCATCAAACTCTCGGCCTTGGTTGCAATCTCCATTAACGCCTCTGCATACTTTCATGACGGACTAAAATCTCCCTTTATGCATTTGATAGAATACATCGAATCTGATGAGATCAGAATCCTTTTGAACTCCTTCATTCATGCAAAACACATTGCTTCCAAGATTGCTTGTAGTTCAATTTGAATGATATCCTCTTCCTCGCTATTTCTCCAGCCAACGAACTGAATTACCCCCTCTTTATCTCTCCCAATGAAGCCAAAACCAGCCCCTTGCATTGATAACGATCCATCTGTATTTATTTTCAACACATTGTCCATTGGGGGTATCCACGTTAGGCTTTGAATTGTTTTTGGTATCAACGAAAATCCACATGCCTAGTTCTTCAACACCTGCAACGTTACCTTTGTATTGTTATTCACAACAATCATCCCATCAAACCGATGCCTCACTACCTCTTTCACCTATTTTAGAATCACTTCCTTTCGAAAAGAAAATTCAGCAAACAGTTGTTGATTTCTTTCTTTCCAACATAGATAGATCACTGCACAGACCATTATATATAGCATCTGATGAATCCGTTTTTCCTAAAACAGAACGTTTTTTAGTACTTGCATTTCTTCCTTAATTGTCCCCATTCCAACTCTTGTAATTCCAAACTTTTGCAAACAATTTTTCCAGATCCATCTGGTGTATGGACATTTAAAGAAAATATGATTATTTGTCTCTTAATAATTACAGCACAAGACACACCTTGAAACCCATTTAAAACCCCTCTTATTAAGATTTTCCATAGTCGATAATTTCCTTTGAATCGCTAACCATGCAATAAAGGAAAACTGTGGAATGCCCTTTTACTTCAAATAATCCTCCTCCATCCCACTGACTCCTGACCTTCATCTAACACATCATAGGCTGATTTCGTAGAAAATAGACTATTTGGTGTTAATCTCCAGATTACTCTATCTTTTAACAGCATCTTAGGAACTCGTGTAAATGAGATAATATTAATAATTTCTTCCATACGATCATTATATGGTCTAGGAAACACCCATCTATTCTCCACAATGAAATCTCGAATCACTGCATTCTTGTAGCTATCGAATTGATTTCCACTAAAATCACAGTTTTTAGTGGTAAAAATATTCCGCTTCTATAGATGCATTACTATAGACGTTAATTTCATCGCTAAGATATAACGATGGCCAAAACAAAAGTGGATTTCTTTTCCATCGCTATGAGCTAGTGTGGCGAATATTGCAGCCATTGGCGGCTGAAAAATCCTCCTCTATAGACTAAATCTCTTGTAGTGACATTTAGTGAGGGTGTTAGTGTACTTGATTAAATAAAAGAGTTCAATTGACGAGGGATAGAGAAAGAATTTGAAAAGCCAATTTGATAGAACTTGGACGGAGCGAGAGAAATTGATTCCATTCCTTTTATAGTTAATTAATTGAAATCTATATTTTTTAATTGGAATGTTTTAAAATTGGGGAAATCACATTAGGAAGAAAAGTTAAAATTCAAAACTAATTATTATCTTTTAATATTCTTACTTTGGAGAAAAAAAAAAGGAAATTTGAGATGGTCTTCATGGAAACTTGCCTTTATGATATTAATGATTGGAAGACCAATATGAAAAATTAGCTTATTTGATAATAAATATTTGAGAAAATGTGTCATGTGTATTTTTTGTTCTTTCATTGATTGTTGGGTCAGGGAGAGAATTAATGTTGCATAAAAAGATTTTCGTTGTGACAATCCAATGATTAATATCGTATTATTAAATTTGGAATAAGGGCTGAGTTTTTCAAAGATAGAATGTATAGAAAGCGGGAGCGGATCTTCTATGGTGCGTTTTCCCTTCAGTACCATGTAGTGTCTTTTAATTAGTAGAGATTGACTTCCTGAAAATAAAATCTGACAACTTAGCCTTGTATGGATCATGGTGTAGATCATATTTAAAATAAAAATAAAATAAATATTGAATTCTTTGAATCGAATGAAGGTTTTGAAAATGGACGGTCGGTGGCCTTCAATTTTTAACAAAACAGACCTTTTGGATATATGACCCAAATATCACTACAGGGTACTACAAGGAAAATGCACTATAGAGGATCTGCTCCCATAGAAAGCAAGGGAATGAAAAGAGGAATGATCTCAATTGTGTGTCGAGAAACCCACTAAGGGTGGATCATGGGTCACCATTTTGGAATGGTTTGGTTTCATTTTTTTTTTCTCTCTTCTCTGTTTTTCATCAGCTCATCTCTTATTCTCATATCTCCCTCAAACCTCATTTTCTTTTCATTGTAGGTAGCAAGTTTGCTTTAAATATTATAGGGAATATTGAAGATGTCATCGATTGAAAAAAGGAGATTTTGGACTTACACTAGATTTTAAACCAAACTCCAAAGGTAGCTAGTCTACAAATAATTCTTTTAGTATATACAAATAAAAAATAAATGAATAAATATTAGATATTTATTTTTCTTGATCTATGAGACAAAATTAATTATGATTCACATGATTGTAATTGCATGACGACTATGAGATTGAATGTTCAACATGAGATTATTTTGACCATGATGATAATAATATGATGAAATGAGCAAGTAAGGCATAGCCCTTGGGTGTAAAACCCAAAAGCCCTCGACGAAGGTCCCCAAGTGGGACAAAGAGTTCAATCGAGTTGTTGTGTGAAAATTATTAATGATGGTCGTGGACAGGCCGGTGTGAAATTGGGCCACCATTGCATGCTTTTTAATATTTAAAAATATTCATGTACATTCCTATGTTGTTGTTCACGTATCTTTAATTTGTTTGTACAAAAATGAATTGTTAATATTTTATTTATTTATTATTATTATTATTTTTTTTTTTTTTGTTAAGCAAACAAGTATTTGTATTAAATAATAAAGAATTACATACACCTATGGTATGGGAGATTCAATTGATCACTCACAAATACTTTCCGGGCTAAAAAAAGGAAATTAAATAGAAAAACATTGTCAAAAGTAAGAGTAGAGGATGTTAAGGAGACGAAATAGGTTAGAGCATCAACTGAACTATTGGCTTCCATGTAGACGTGTCTAATGTCTCATTCTATTTTATCCAGAATCTCCAATATCTTGAAAAAAAGAAACTCAAGATGCCATGAAAAATTACCGCCTTGGACTGTAAGGTAGGTTTTTCTACAACCTTTGGCTCACCAACATTGTCAAATACCATTTTAGATATAATGATAATCCCAACTTCTTAGATGATTTGGAATGGAGATTGACGAACATTTGGTATTTTATTTTATGTCACTAGGGCTCTTATGTTAGATTGAACTTTGGAAATCATTTATTTATGAGAATTGAACATGTTATTAGGATTTTATTTGTTTCGTTATGATTGAAGTTATTATATTATAAATGGTGGATTTCAAGTAATAAATACATATTCAGTTGTTTATTCTAATTTATTAAAGTAAATAATGAGATCTACAAATTATTATGATCGACCTCAAAAGGTGAGATTGCAACTCAACGATTTATATCCTTGTAACAAAATCATAACGGTGTTGTAACAACAGTAGTAAATAAATCATAAATAATTATACAATATCAAAAGTTGTCCAATAACTATTATATGTTACGGTAAAATTTTCAATGTTGGGAAAAGTCATTTAGTTGATTGAACTTATAGTTTTCGGGAAACATAAAATTTTGACTTTAAACTTTCGGTTCTCAAAATAATTATATGGGGTATGATATATAATATTTTCTGAAAAAAGTAATGGAAGTTATTTATTATCATGAAAAAATGAGAACTTATGCTATTTTCATAAATTTTTAAAGAAAATGGGAAAAAACAATGCTTCTCTGTTTTAATAAGTATACATTAATGTTAACCTGAATTTTGATCGTTTTCTATTTAGATTCAATTTTTCACTAAAATAGAAAAGTTTTAACATCATAAAGATATTTCCCACCATATAGGATAGGTGCTTAGTTCTAAATATTGAAATTCTTAGAGAGTTTTTATTTGAACCTCACAAATATTTTTGATTTCATTATTCGACTTTGAATTAGTGGAAGGGTTCTTCATCGTCGTCTTAGGGATACTTTTTCATTGAAACATTAAAGTGATACTTTTTTAAGTTGATTGTTTTTATAATAATGAAAAACGTAGACTTAAAATTTAATTTGAACTAAATAGAAATTGTAGATCAAGTAAAGGCCAATTTATCCTCAAATTACTAAAGTCAAAGGTGAAGACTCCTAGTTTTCTCCTAAGTTATTTAAACTTTGAAGATTTAATTATGATTTAAATAAAATAAGTTTTTCCCATCACCCCCATATGCCAAGATCGCGGTTCGGATCACGAGTCAAGTTTTGGGACGTGAAAGTATCGGTTGGGTAAAATTCTCAAAACATTAAAAAAAAAAAAAAAAAAAAATCACCATCTGAATATTCAATGGGAGATTATGCATGTCCTTCACAATCACAGCGGGGTTGTAGATGCTCATACAACCAAAGTAATTTGAGCCCAAGTTGGTTATTTTTATTAGATTGTTGCTGATTTTTCATGATCCATAAAGAATATACATCGGAAGATTGGATGGAACATCCATTTTGTACAGTTTGGAATGCTTCAAATATTTTTGATTTCAATTGAAATTGAATCTAGATATTTATCCCAAAACATTAAAGGCTTTAGAAATGTTTCAAATTATATCGAAAAATGTCAGAATGTTTTAATGGAGACCTTAGAATTTCCTTCAAATTAACTTAATACAATCACATTACTTTCCGAAAAGGAAGTGTTTTGTTTTTTATGGGGGAGGGGAGTGAAGTTGTTCAAAGTCAATAAGTCCTAACTGGGATGCTTTGGCTAGGGTGAATGTGATACGACATGTGAGTTATGAAGAAAAATAAATTTATTAAGAAATCTTAGATTTTAATTACATATCCCATTAGATTTATATAGATTCAAAATATTCATGAATATGTAAGATAATCAATTAGTCAAATATAATATTCATAATTGATAAAAATCTAAGATTTGCAAGATATATGATGAGATATACCATAACATTGATAAATTGTATCTCAGGCACATTATTATAATACATATATTATATCTCTATCACCTTCATGCAATTCAAGGTCCTTTAGAGAAAGACTATGCAATTGATTACATAAAAAATTAGTCTTTGGTTTCTGATAAGGTCCCAATAATATCATTTTGGGACCGTAATTTCACCGAGATTACCATCATATAAATACTAGTTCCCTTAAAATAATAATAAATTTTATTAAATCCCAAATTAATGTGACTAACAATAGTTTGTTACTAATTTCAGGTGAAAAGGGCACATTCGGAAACCAACAAAAGAAATAACAATTATGGTTACAATACGCGGGCCGAAAGGAAGTTTCTAGAAAAATATCGATCGATTCGGGTGCCACGTCACCGCGCCGCGGCTAACCAAGACCGCGCCGCGGTCATTTCGAGGAATTTGTCCTCGAGATTTTTACAAAAGCTTCTAGAAGCTTCGGTGGTTGTAACTGATTGGGTCACTCGAATCGAATTATCCGCCAAATCACTCCGATTACCCGAATACAAACATTATAAATTTGAGGGTTGATTTCAAAGAAGGGGTCCCCTCTTGGGTCCCTCTTAGGTCCTTCTCCTTACTCTCTTCTTCTCTAAGTTTTGATTTCTCCTCTTTGTAATTCTCTGCAATTTTCCTTTGAGTGAGATCTCTTGAGTGTAGTGAGAACATCAAGAGTGCTCAATTCTTTTTCTTTGTAAATTGTTGGGAGAGCTATAAAAGAAGAATTCGGATCGATCATCATCTTCATCTTCTTCACCTATTCTCTCTTTTCCCTTTTATTATTTTTCTGCAATTACAATGCTTGCAATGATTGGCTAAATTCTCATTAGAGAAGTGAAGGAAGCCATAGCAAATTAATCCCTCTAGTGTAGATTTAAATTCATGCTTGCTTACATATTTTAATTCTGAAAATTTTATTCTGATTAAGGTAATCCAACTTATAATTCTGATCCAACTTAGATAGCCATTACTTAGATAAGTTCAAGAATGGCTATGCTATGTGAATAATCAGAATATAAATTGGGCAATCTCCATCATATTAGGATTTTCATGAATAGCTTCTAATTTCTTTCAAAAATTTAATTGATCTATCTTCCGATCCATGAGCAATGACTTGCTCCATGGATTGAGTTAATTTCAGAATTTATCTACACTATGGATTACTTGCAAAGGTTTACTTGATCTCTCTAATCCCTCTCTCTTAGAATTTCAATCTTTATTTTCTGTTTAGATTTCAATTTAGTTTCTACTACAACTTTTTTGTTTTTAAAACTAATCTGTTTTTGTTTCTAAATTCTGTTTTGGCATTTTTATCCGAATGAATCCTTGAATCCTCATTGTCCCTGTGGAACAAATTCGACTTACCCAAAGTCCATTTCTTAATCTTAATCTCTGCATCTCTATTGCAAGCTTTACAACCGATCAGTTTCATGAAAAACTTGATGATGGATAGTTGCAAACATTCAATCATGCTTTATGGTGGTCACCGCCTGTCTATGAAGTCCATCACTATCGCATCCTGCTCATTTCTTAAACTATCAGAGTCGATGGCCCACTAGATCAAGTCTGTAATGATCTCTCCATAAGCATACAAATATGAATCGTGCGATAAAATGCAAAAACTCCTATTTGAGAGATTTTAGATAAAATGATAATTGAGATTGTGAAAAATAAATTTTTGGACTAGGGAGATTAGTAGAAACACAAAGAACTGTAGAATTTTTATTGAATGAAACAAAAATAATAGTGAAGAAAAAGGGAACAAAAATGATTTATGTCTAACAATGGTAGTAATAGTGATGAAGATGACCTGTAATTTCTGGAAAAATAACAACCAGAAGGCGAAGATCACTTCGAATCCAACCCTTAAAACAGAGAAATGTTACACAAAACTCACAAAAGGAAATGCGGAATAATCTTCAATGCATTCTGATTCTTTCCAGCTATATTTATAGCCATTACAATCCTCCCAAATTTGTTATGCAACCAACAAAAATATCCAAAACAGAATAACAACTAACAAATCAGTAACAACTTGAAAGTGCTCAAAATAACAACTAACAAATCAGTAGCAAACAACCCTTACTCCTACATCAAATAGCATCATCGCCATCGCCAAAGAAACGATGCACCAAGATCGATATGCTCAATGGAGCTTGAGCTCTAATACCATGTAGAAGAATAATTTAATTGAGAATTCTTAAATTTTGATTAGATATCCTATTGGATTTATATTCATGGATATGCGATGAGATACACCATAGCATTGAGATCTTTCTCTTAAGCCTATATTAGCCTAGAGCTAGCAATGATTTGAAATATACCCGATGTCTAAATCGGTCCAAACCGATCGAAATTGAAAAAATATGAAAAATCAGATTTTTGGATTGAAATCTTAGATCTGATACAATTTCATATTAGATTTGAATGTACCTCAATTTGTTTCGAAAAAATCCAATTCGAAAAATATGATCCGAACATATTTTAATATTTTTATTATTATTCTTAATTTCATATAGATAAAACATTTTAGTCTTCTTGGTTTCCCCCTATATTTTTAGTTGAAAAAAAGATTTTTTTAAAAAAAAAAATTTATATAATCTTATATTTTAAAAATATTTTGAACATTGATAATTTGAAAATAAGGCATATATTCGGATGGATTGGATCAGTTTCGGCTTAAGGATGAATTAAAATGGATCGAATTCAATTCGCACATTCATTAATCCGATTGTATCGGTATTGGAGTGGTACTAATCCAATGCTGAACCGAACCATTGGCAGGCCTATATTAACTTACTTGATTTTATTTTTTTTAAATTTAAGAACAGTTATTGTTCTGATTAGTCCAAAAAATTAACATATGCTCCCATCTCTCTTTGAAATAGAAACCAATACTTCTAAGTTTTGATTTACCTATTTGTTCGCATCATTGGGTTTGGTTAGTGAGCCCGTTTGTAGGTCCATTTTTTATAAAGTATTAATTTTCTAAGTCAATCTGGCAAAATAACTCAAAAAATCACTGACGTGACATGTTCAAGAATCGTAGACTTTTTCCCTCGGGTACACAATTGTTAATGTTTATGGGGATGTGCAGTTGTGTATCCCGAAGGAAAAAATGTACGACTCTTGCACATGTCATGTCAGTGAGTTTTTGAATTATTCTATCATAACTGAATTAGAAAATTATTACACTTTTTGATACTATAATAGAGTCATGTTGGAGTGACACAAAGGTGACAAAATGATATGGTGGCACGCACATTACCATAAATACTTTTCCACGAGATATGAGTAAAAAGTATTTACGGTTATATGCGCACCACCACATCATTTTGTCACCTTTATTTCTCCGTTTGCGTCATTCCAGTGTTTTCCACTACAATATCCTCCACAGAGAGTTGGGACGTGCGCGAGCCAGTCTTTGGACTCGACAGTTAAAAACAAAAATAAATAATTAATTAATTAATAAAGCTGCCCATCATGAAACAAATTACATATATTGATCAACCACCAGAATATTTATCTTGATCAGTATGTTTATTTAGCATCATCAGTAAAGCCTTTTTTATTAGCCAAAAAACAAAAACAAAAATGTTTATCTAGCATAAAGAACTGAAATCGATGTGAATCAGAACGATTTAATTTGCAATCAGAATTATTGCAGAACTAATCTATTTCATATATAATGGTTTTTATTTTCAGTACCACGCCACGTGGAAAAGGGTTTTTCACTGATGTGGCACCATGTACAAGTCCTCCCCTTCTTATGGCGACCTCACCCACGATGTAACAGTTGCATATGATTGATCACATGATCGAAACTATTGGAAAACTCACACAATATTCTCAGGCTTAAGGAAAATCAGACCCAGATTTAAGAGTGTCGTCCTTATCTATTTGTTCCTTTTCTATGTAAAATATGCTTGACCACGTGATGATGATAAATGTTAGAATACTAACCCACGTGATCATGTTTCTATGTTCTTGTTCTTTCACTAATGCTGGAATGACATTGGAGGTGCGTACATAATAACCGTAGACGTGTTTACTGGTATCACAACGCAGCTCCACTTCAGAAATGTAAAAACAGCAGTAAATCCAATGTCACCCCCTGACTCTTTTTCTTATGCTGGACTGTAGTGCAAGACTTATTCTGCAGTATATTTAAAGGAGTGATTAATTCTGCATGTCAGATTTTTTATAAGATCAAGAATTTATATTGTCTTGTTTATTAAATGAGTCTTGATAATATGACTTCTCACGTGGCGTACTCAATCAACTCCCTTGGCGTGGGCAAGTTTGGGAACAGTAGATCTGTACATCTCACGATACACGGTTCCTTCGGGACACACTTTTTTATGGGAAAGTGCAATCATGTATCCCGAGGCATACATATCTACCATTCCTAAACTTGTCACGCCAAGGAGCCTATTGAGTATGCCACCTAGCAAGTCATATTATCATGTCTCTTATTAAGTACTGATATCTCACTAGCCCCAAATTGTGATATTCTTAAGAGCAAAAGAGCCCACCTTACGACAGCAATTCTTGTAAAAAAAGAAGGGAAAATTACTTAAAGAACCTGACAAAAGGATTTATTTCTTAATAGTTCCTAAGTTTTGGACGGTAGTTTGATAGGATATTTACTAAATTTTTTATTTTTTAATGGTCTCTTATTATTGGCAAACTCATCGCTCTTTTATTTGTTGCGCGCCGAGTTCACCACTTTTTATTTATTGTCCAACTCGACAATAAATAAAATGATGAACTCGACACTGATAAAATCCACCCATTTTCAATTTTTGAGCTTTTTCGACTTAAATACATCAAAAGATCAACTAAAGACTTGAGATAATAACTTGTTTAGATGAATTCAAATCAAAAGAACCATTCTTAATTGATTTTCAACCAAAAATTAAGAAAAAAGTGAAAAATGCTCATTTTTTTACATACATCCTCAAAATATTTGAAAAAATTCTTGAAAATGACTTTTTTTTTCTTAAATCCTTTTCGCTGGAATGGAATCTCCGAAATTTAATTAAGATGTAAAAAAACCTATTTTTTTATATGAAAATATTGAGTTTGAATAATTGGGGCATTCAATCGTAAAAGAATATGGGAGATATGGTCTCGGAACCATTAAGAAAAGAAAAGTTTGCTAAATGAACTATTAAGAGACCACCCGAAACTTAGGGATAAATATATCTAAAAAAAGTCCCTCCATCAGGGTCTTTTAAGTAATTTCAAATAATAAAAAAAAAACCTAAGGGAGAAGAAACAGACTTCATTGGAACAGTATAAGAGAAGAGAGTCTTCTGTTGTTGAGGCTTCAGGTGAAGAGACTTGAGTCTTCTTCTCTCGGTGAGTTTTCTTCTCTTATTAAGCCCTTTCGTTTATCTTGAATTTTACCTCTACTTTCTTCCTGGTCCGAGTGTTTGGAAACTCTCCTACCTCATAATTAATTCTTCTCTTATTATAGAGTTTCTTGATAAAGTTAGGCAGTTTTGAACTTCAAAATTGTTGTATTTCTTCGTCTTTTATAGAACTTGGGTTCTTTGAAAATTTATGGATCTTGAGGGATTTTGTTTAACTTCCATGTAAAGGATTTGAATTTTTTTCTAAAATGGAAACTGTGTTGAGATTTTTTTTAGTGCTAAAATCTTGTCAAGCAGAATCTTAAACACAAGAGAATTCAAATCAACATTAATGGAGACATCGTTGATCCAATGGTTAGCCGAAATGGTAAGATCCCCAAGTTTTAGTGAATATTTGATGTGCGTCCCTATGTTTTTAAACTGATGACATGCATCCATTGATCTTGATCTTCTTTCACTGACTATTGAAAAATAACATCTCATCTTCAACCTTTAGCCAAAAACCTTGAATTTTTCTTCTTAAAAACAAGTCATCTTCGCTCACTCGGGTGATTCAGTGGAACAAGTGTATGGTTATTAAGAAAAAATTTAAATTATTTATACATTTTTCCTATAAAAAAAAAAACTTTATATATATTCATAAAATATCAAGACACCCACGGTTCATTAGTTGAACCGGTTTTATTAAAGTTCAGGTTGAACCCAATCGTAATACTGGCTCGATCCCATGTTTTAAAAACTGATCAATGGGTACTTTTATTTGTTTCTTAAATCAAGCCATTTAAGGCTACTCTTCAATTTACAGGAAATGGAGGACCCAATCTTCATCTATCAATCTGAGATGGACTCTTTTGATAGCTTCACCACACAAGAAATAGTGGCTGCACTTGAAGAGGATTCCCAGCCCTCTTTCACCTCTGAGAGCTTCTCCTTTTACCCAAGAAGCAACATGACCACCACCACCTTCAGTTGTTCATCCATGCTAGCTTCTCAAACTAGTTATGAGATACCCACAAAGCAGCTCAAGAGTACTGACAGTAGGAACTCATTCACCACCGCACACAAAGGTTCTTACCCCAGCATTCTTTCTTTCGGGAATCCAAATTCGACAACCAATCCTCAGCAGTTTTATGAGAATGTTGTTGGTGCTGTGGAGCCTAAGGAGAAGGCTGTGTCTGATGGAAACATGACTTTCGCCTCTGATATTAGGATTTCTCAAAGTTCCCATATCAATAAGAATAAAGGGAATACGAAGGTAAGCACTTCGGCTACTATGTCTCCTTCTTGTGCTCAAGATCACCTAATTGCGGAGAGGAAGCGGCGAGAGAAGCTTACCCAGAGTATCATAGCTCTATCAACCATTATCCCCGGCCTAAAGAAGGTACGCTTTCTATAATTTCTCTTTGAGATCTACAGAAATAGGTCTTTAATGGATTTAAAACTGAACTAGTTCACTCGTACTGTATTTTTTGTTGTATTTGTTATATGTTCTATGGTACTTGATGGTACTGTTCAGCATGGAGTACTGTTTATCATTTCATAGGGTTTTTTTTTACAGTTGAACAGGGGTATTTTCGTAATTTCAATGGTCTTATGTACAACCCAACTTGTGCTTTATATAGGTTTTTTTTTTTTTACAGTTGAACAGGGGTGTGTCTTGTGTCTTTAAAATTTGTGTATATCCTTATTGCAGATTGACAAGGTTTCTATTCTTAGAGATGCTGCAAAGTACTTAAAACAACTCCAAGAACGAGTGAAAGCTCTTGAAGAACAAACCAAAAAGAAGAGCATCGAATCTGTGCTCTTGGTCAAGAAACCACAGCCATTCACCAATGATGACATCTCTTCCTCCAACGAACACTTCATTGACGTCTATGATGCGTCACTCCCTGAAATCAAAGCAAGAATTTCCGATAAGAATGTCTTAATAAAAATTCACTGTGAGAAAAACAAAGGAGATCTGGTGAAAATACTTGCCGAAATCGAGAAATTCAATCTGACTATTGTTAATTCCAGTGCCTTGCCATTCGGGAATTCTGCAATCGACATAACTATAATAGCTCAGGTAATTTCTAATTCTTCATCATGATCTTCGCTTGTCTACTTTGAGAGAGCTTAAACTGATATGTATCATAGTTTTAAAATTCAAAAGCTCCACTCAAGTCAGTGGACAACTCAAACGCTAGACTCGACTTGTATATCCATCGAGTCAAGTCAAGTTGATGACTCACTAGTTGAATTGAGAGAGTCAAATAAAAATTAACTAAATTTATAACTTTCTAAATCTATATTTTTAGTATCTTAAAATAAATAATAATACTTACATTTTGTTCTCCTCGAAAATATTAGATTAATTTTCAAACACAACTAGGTGTCGTTAATTTCAATCTAACTCGTTTGGCTAGAGGGAAATACAGTTGGGACACTCAAGCATGTTTTGAGTCAAGATCTTCCCTTTGTTTTGATGCTGAAAATCATCTTCCCTTAACAACTAAAATATGTTTAAGGGGAGATTATTTAGATCTTCCTCTAATCCGAGCTGTAAATTAACTGGGAGTATCCCATTTGTAAATTCTCTTGTTTTTAATATAATAAAAAAAATTCAATCTTACTCGGCCAAGTCAATTAGTTGATTCGATGATTTTCCGAGTTGGTTTTGTGATTGGTCCTATCCAATCTTGGCCAAGGCAAGGTATCCAATAGGGTCCACTCTTCTAGTTTTAAAACTATGGCATTACTTAATTATGGTATCATTTTATCAAGTTATAAAGCATTGGTAAAACTTTGTAAACTTTTATTTATAAATGACTATTAAAGGCTACCAATATTGATTTCCTATACAGATGGACGTAGAATTTTGCATGACAGTGAAGGACCTAATGAAGTATTTACAATCAGCCTTTCGATAGTTCGTGTGAGAAGGAAGTATGATGCAATACAAGAGATGGCAAATACCTATCTCAAAGCATGGGAGAGAAAACAAGCCAAAATCCAACTTTGTCAGAATGACTCAGTAAGACCCTAGTTCAATTGGCAAAACGGACCCTAAATGTCATCGTTTAAGCCCTCAAATTAGTATATTTATTATTTTACGAAATTTTTACTTTCATTATAACTTTTTTTAAGAAAATCTATTTTTAATTCCGATTGTTGCTTTAGATTCGTCTCGATTAGTAATTTTCAAATTCGTGGTTAACACGAAAATTTTCATTTTTAGTAATTCTTCTTAATTAGCAATCCTTGCTTTATAAAAGGATTAGCTTTCTATTTAATGGAATAATTTTTAGAGAATTAATAAGTTTTTGAAGCTTCCATCTAATCTGAATCACGACATTGATAGTCTTTTAGTATGTGTGTGGTTGACCACATCTTATTATCTAGCTGTTGTAAAAAGACAGTGGTTTATTGGGAATTTTTTTGGGAAGGTGGACCTTTCAACCAACCCTCACTTTTTCTCAAGGGAGGAAATGGTCTTCTTCCCGTTACTAGTGGAGAGAAACAAACTTTGTTTAAGCTTTTTAAAATACTGTTTGTCGGATTTCCTCGTGTGATGTAATAGCTTGCTTAATAATGAGGATGCTAGCTTCCTAAGTTGGTTAACGTCTCTAATGGTCGACATCACGACCTGAAATGATTATCTATCATGAATCTCAATGACAACTTTCAACTTTATTACTCTTTCACTTCCTTCTCTTTAAAAAATAAAAATAAAAAATAAAAAATAAAAAAAATACCTCTCTATATGGAATCCGACAGTTGGGATAAAACATGTATCCCAAGTATACATCACTTATCTCCATGAAAAATCTCAAAGTTGGATTTCATACTTGATGCTAAGAGGAGTTTACCTAACTACTTAGCTAGAATTTTTAGATAAAATCTCGTACAAGACTTACAGGGTGAAAGTGGGAAATGGAATTGAGTACCTTAATCTTGGGGATGAGCACTATATTATGGATTTTTTATCACATTCTCCATATCTCTTTTTTCCCTAAGGTCAACTTAAGATATTAAGGTAGGAATCGAGAGGAAGTATAAAAAACAATTGATTTTATTAAAGGAAAGCTTATGATGTTAATATCGATTTATCAGGAACCTATTCATCTTGCAAATTGTCTTTATCTCCTCCTATTTTATTTCTTGTCTATCTTATTCATATCTATTGGAGGATTAGTATTTGATCGAATCATGGATAATTCTATCATTGATGTATTTGCAATTCCGTAAGCGTGGATACATTCCACACATATATATGCCCCTCTTCCTCTCATTTGCAAGATTTGGAGTACTAATCAAATGGTCGATTATTTTATTTTTATTTTTATTGATTTTTTATCTTATCCCCTAACTCAAGTATTAATAAGGTTGAATTCCTTAACAAGATATGGGAGCCTTCACAAGCCGGAGTACAAATAAGAAGTAGAACCACAAGTACACTAACTCGAAAGAAATGCTAAAGCAAATTCCACCCCTTCTTTTTATTTGCTTATCTTGGGTATCCACACCCTTTGGGTGAGACTAATCCCATGGTCATACACACCGCCCTCTCAAAAAGTCTTACTTGTAACTAGTTGAGTCGAGGGTCAACCGACCTTAGAGGGTGGGCCCAAAGAATTCATTGTTTCGTGGGGTTTCGAACACTTGACCTACGACCCTTCTTGAGGAGCTTATCAAGGCTCAACTTGCCACGAGGCCAATCCTTTGGAGTTAGAGCAAACTCCACCTTAATACAAGAAAAAATAGTATTTCAATTCTAAAAGTACTTTGATTAAGTTTGACTAAGTTTAAATAAATATATTTATTTTTTATAGGGTTTGAATCCATTCGAAGTCTTGAGTGCTAACTTTCTAGAATCCTTCATTATCATATAAGATCTTTACTATTATAATGAGAGAAAGTGGAGTAGAAGTGGTTCGACACCAAAATTTGAGTAGTTATAAATGCCCTCACTTTTAAATTTAAATTTTAATATAATCAAAGTCATTTTGGTCCAAAACTCAAAAAATTGCAATCCCTCATTCTTAAAATCACATTGATTTATTTTGAAAATTACAAAAATATATATGAAATATTTAAAAATCATATTTTAATTAATTTTTAAATTACAAATAAGTCCTTCAGATATATGTGCATTTTGCACATGCCACATTGCCACCTTCTAGTATTTTATAAAATAAAAAAAATAAAAAATTGAGCACTTCATCAAACACATGATTAGGATAAGAGGAAAAACACAGATTCTCTGAAGATCAATACTGCCTTTCTAAGTAGTAAGGATTGACTCACTTTTTCTTAGGATTACATTATTTTGGGAATCCCTAGCATCCCAACCGGTGGTTTGATGGAGAGAGCCCCAACCTTGAGTTAAGATTAATATTTTTCAATAAGTGTTCTTGTAATTAATTTAATTGGTATTATTAGCATGGGTTAAGACAAATTAGTCCCCACTGCACCAACTACCAAATCCAGATTATTATTATATATTTCACATTTCTGCTTGGTTAAATCTGACATTCCTAGGATTAGAGGGATTTCACTAGGTAGGAATTCAGCATGTGAATATAGTGAATCGAGGAATTAAATTTGGCAATATATGTACCTTTGATCCGTTCTGTGTACGATGGTCAAAGTTCATGAGGAAGGTTGTGCTGTCGAGTCTCGACAGCTTATTCTTGATTTTTGAAACAGGTACAGCACATGTTTACATCTTTTTAAAGCACGTGCTAATTAGAGAGGTACGATGATTAATTATTCAAGCATGCGCTGGACTGGACATTTACAAATTATTGTAGAATGTGTTTGGTAACATAAATGCCATTTGAGAAGAATTTTTCTCTATTTTATTTTTATTAGGGAGGGAGGAGAGGGGTGATATTGTGAAACCCCTTAATCTATCATTTTTGTACAGGATTCCTTTGGATATCGTTGTCGTCCTTGAACCCTTATCTCGAGGATTTGGGGGAGGTGGGATCTGATGATCAGTTCCTATCTTTCTATTCAATTCTCATAAGAGAATTTCTTCAATTATTGATCAAAATGCATTTATATCTTTTTTTACTATTTTAGTTTATGTTCATTTTATTCAACTTCTTTAAATTTATTTAGTGGAAATGAAATTTTATTTTAACCCTAACTGTTTGAGATTATGGGGATGTTTGATTCTTATTGTAAACTTGATTTTTTCATGATCAATAACCAAAATCATGGAGAATCATAAACAATTCTCGTTCTATTGATTCTCATACACTATCCACTTGTGATGATGTAGAAATAATAATAATAATAATGACGACAAAAACAATCATAATTATAATAATGATGATAGTGATAATAATAATAATAGTCATAATAATAACGACAGCAACAATCATAATAATTAGAGTCGTGATGAATGCACACAGTTGGGAACGCGATTGACGTGGCACAGGCACATAACCATTGATTGCTTTCATCGGGATACACAAGAAAAAGATGTGCGATTTTGTGCCTTTACCATGTCAGCCGCGTACCCAACCATGCACATAGACCGCGTGCATTCATCATTATTCTAATAATAATAATAATAATTTATATAAAAAAAAAATTTGGTGACCTTAAAATGCTCTTTAATATACGGTTCACATGAAAATTTATTGAAAATGACTTGAATGCCCTCTTTTTTAATCTCTTTCCAAAAATTAAATTTCAAATATCTTTGATTTTTGCCCTCTAATATTCATTGTTTTCAATCTTTGAAATATGTATTTTTATCCTCATTTTCAATCTCAAGATATGTATTTTAATATAAATAAATAAATAACTCATAAAATTAATTTTTTTTTAATAGTGTTAGTCAAATGAGATTTTGGATTATGAAAATCAGTTTCTATAATATGATTTTGACAATTCATAATCAGAATTGAGTTTTACAATCTGAACCGAACGCCCTATATGTTTAATTTCTCAAATGAAGAAAACATTCTAATACTAAACGTGAAATATACCTCCGAAGCTAAATCTTTCAAGATTCAATTTCAAACTAACACTAATAAAGATGTCATTTTTTGGAATAAGATGGGTTGTTCTTCCTATAGAAAGTGTTGTCATGTACGTGCAAGCGTTTGTCATGTATCTGACACCGACTTCTTGGACCTATGAGGTATGAAATGATCATAGCAATCGTCAATGATCATATTTGTGGAGTCCACCTTTGATACTCACCTTCCTAATCAGTAAACATCACAAATAATAATAATAATCAGAAAAAGAAAAAGAAAAAGGTGGATAGTGATTTGATTCAATAAAGGACTTATAATATATATATATATATATATATAAAAATAATTTATTATACAATTCTAGATAATTAAACACATGAAGCATACAAAATATAATTTCTTATAAAACAAGAATCAATTCCTTTTTCTTATGAATAACTTAATTTAAAATATAAAAAAATTAAAACTTAATCTATCCACATTACACGTACAAAAAATACCCTTTACCCATGCAAATATAACTACTCCTAAGTAAGTATCACATTCTTCTCACCTTCTTTAACTAAAATACACCATCCCATGGTACAGGCATCTATCAGACGTCTCACAATTTTTTCTATCCTTCAATTACTTAGGTCCTGTTTGATAACGCTGTCAACTTTTGTTGTCAGATTCTGCGATACGAAGTAGCTGTCAGAAACAACTATAAAAAATTGGAACACTAAAAAACTTGTTTGATAAAGTCTTGTAAAAGTATTATGTTATTTACCAGAATTTGGTAATTATTTTTTGATACAGTTGTTAGATTCTACTGTATTCTGATAAAATGATCAGAAGACCCTTAATGTTGATAATGTACCTAGAATGCACAAAAAATGACCAAAATACCATAATAAATATATAATTACACTAAATATATATATAATAAATTTATAAAAATAATTATTTTAATTTAAATAAATTTTATAATTTTATCAAAATTTTGACAACATATCTTCTTAAAAATAGATATACAATTTTTCTGATAAAGAAAATACCTACATAATTTTATGAGTTCCGAACCCATTCTTCTTCTTTTTTTTTTTCTTTTTTTTTTTTGAATTCACAAGGCTACCATTTTGTGTGCAAAATGATATTTTTCATTTTGTGATGTCCCCTCAAAGTCTATGGACAACTCATGTTGTGTGCTTTTTTTTTTTTTTTATGAGCTTGGAGTTGGAATAAATTTGTATGATCCAACTGAATGAAAATGGGCCTAAGCCCAAGTATCACATCCTTTAACATAGCCAGGTTCTAGAAGTCATTTTCATAAAATAACAACAAAAAAAAAGTTCTGAATATCAGGAAGACAACCTCCCCATTTAAATTTAGTAAAGCTATGATGAGTCATCCAAGCTATAGATTTAGGCATGATGATGTCTTCAACCTGTAAAGTGATAATAATTATGACACTTAAACTAATGTCTTATGTGAAGTGAATCTCAAGGATTATTCAATGGTCAAATTTGAGGAGCAAGGTCAAGACCTTATGTGCATCAAATGTATGCCTTCATTTTCATTGTCCCAACCAAACAAAATCATTCTAGTTATCACCAAAACCAGTCATCAGATATTACATCATCTATTGACTCAAACCTAGCTCTTGAAAGCACGTATCAGGTGCTAGGTTTTGATGTTCAATTGCCTAAAACTTTGTGGTTTTAAATGGCCGGGTACAGAATGGGCTTGGAGGAGGCCCAATCCAAACATATAAAGATGTTATGTTTCTTAGACCAACCTTAAACCTCCATTGGGCCCAAGAGAATTAATCTCAAACCAATCTTAATAGGTTCACGTTGATTTTCAGGCTTTCACCAACTTTTACTAATGCCACCCCAAGATATGTGTTAATCTTTAGTTGTTTACATATGAATTGGGGTGGGGTTAGCAAAAGTTGGTGTAGCAATAGAATTTCTCTTTATATAAATGTTAAGAGTTTTTATCCTTCTAAGTGTTTGTGTTTTTTTTTTATTTTAAATAGTGAGCTGGAGTTGTCAAATCAACTAAGCTATGGTCCAAGTCCATTTATCCTTCAAAATAAAATAAGGATCCAATCCTACTTCATGGGTTCAAGGTTAAAACTTTTTTCTTGGGTGTATCCTCCCTTCATAGCCATCTGATTTTTTTTAGGTTAGTATTTTTGAAATAAATAATTTATAAAAAATAAAAAAAATTGATTTAGACAAGTTTTGGTGCACCCCCATGTTTTCAAAATGATGACTATCCCCCTTGACTGGGGCTCCTATGTAAGACCTTTATTCAATGATCTACAAGCCCCCTTCTTCAATCTCAAAATCCTTGAAAATCAGGCATCTTCGAGTTTTTTGATCTGTTAGGTAAATTATTTTAATTCATTCAAATTAATATTCTTTGGTTATTTACCTAGGAATTTGTGTGGCATTAGCAAAAGTTGGTGCGGCAATAATAGCTCTAATATTTTGGGTAGAAAAATAAAGGTATTTTGGGTACAACTTGAAGATGAGGGTATTAATATTCCTGACTAGACTGAGCTCAAGGACACTTTAGCTCAATGAATCAACTTCCTCTTCTCGAAAAAAAATAAAATTCTTCCAATCATCACCCAACTCTCATCATTTTCTCGCTTCTTAGAGCAACTCCAATGCCCTAGGGCCTGTGGTCTATATCCTATCTCAATTGCCATTTTATAGAGTTAGAGCCCTCTAAAAGCACTTCAACGCACTCATGCTCTGGCACTCTAATTTGAAATATTTTTTAGAAAGACAAAATGGGATAGGCAAAAGAAGAGAGTAAGTTTTTCTTTCTTTACTTGTTGATAGTAAAAACGATAGTGGTTATGAAACATTTTACTATAGTTGAATTTGAAGAGTCATTTTGGCTAGTACGGTTAGATTGAAGACCTCTTGAATAAGCCAAATCACTCTCCACAATAAAATACCTAGCCGATATGCCTATTTGAGTTGGAGTTACTCTTATTTGTCCAATTTTCTACTTCGACTCCTATTCTCCACCTCTTTTAATTTGAAAAGGATACAAAAAACAAACTCAAGAGCACATTATTTATGTTATTTTATCTTGATTTCTCTATTGTTCTTCGTTCTCCTTCTTTTTTAATTTTAATCTCTACTAATGGCTCTTCGATTCAGGTTGCTTTTGGGATTTCTGATCCTCCTCACAATCGGATCTTCTTCGAATGCGTTGGTTTCATCAGGAAACTTAAATCATTTACGTCCTAAAGTGATTTTCGTAAGTAATATCTCAAAATCTTGTTCAAAGATTTGATTTTTTTTTTTTTCCAATAATTCAACTAATTTTGATTGATTTCGTAGGATCTGAAGAAGGAATTGTGAAAGGGTTAGGGTTTCAATCAAAGGATTTGAAGATCTCTAGTTTTGATATAAGAAATGCGTTAGTGGGGAGATCTGTAGCTTACAAGTTCGATATTGAGGTAGATTACAAGGTTAATACTTATAAGCTTCTTGAGGATGTGTATAGATGGGAATACATCAATCTATCGATCTTTCGAGCCAAGGATCCTTTGTCTGCCCCCGTGGAGATTTAAGAAATCAAACATACATGTTTTGCATGTTTTGGCTTCATTTCAATTGGCTAGATTGATGGAGCTTTGGATTCAAGACACTAAGGACGTGAGGATTTTGTTGTCAGTGATTTTCAGATCTTTGATTTTGTTTCCCTAATTAGTTAAATTTAATTAAAATTTAGTTCAACTGAAGTTATTATTTTCTTGTATAGTTAATATTAATGTTGTGCAGAAACATAACAAGGACAAAAATAAAGTCAAAAATTATCACTCAAAGAACACATGATTTAAGTAGTTTTGCAAATTGCCTACGTCCTCGGAGGAGAGGGAGATCAATTCACTATCAACAATAATGATTACAAGTTCTCAAACATCTACAACTTTCTTAGCCTCAAGGTGTAAAGAAACGAAAGGATTCAACATTGTGCCTGCATCCATAGATCAAAAAAAGAACAATTACTATTTTCACATTAGTTTTACAGCCCTAGAGATCTTTATTTATAAAAATTGAGAGTTACAAATACATGTAAATCACTACAAATAAAAATCCAAAAATAAAAAACCCTTAAAAAAATATTACACAATTCCCCCCTTTTTCGTAACCCTAAAAAATTTGGGCCAGGGGCAATGCCCCCTGCACCCCCACAACCCTGCGTAGCACATCATACAAGATATCTCATGGGAAACATTACCATGTCCAGGGTTCCTATTGGTTACACTTGCTCCAACCCTCTCACCTTGTAATGTGGTGTTAGGGTTTCTTTTTAATCTTTAAGGTTGTAACTATAAGGATTAAAGAGGTGTTTTTTATTTTATTTGGTATCCATGAGAAGTATGGAATTTTTCTTGCTAGCATCCATCAATATATAGCTATAAAAACAGAACAATGTCTATGGCATCTTATTTGAATGCATTTGGCTTCAATTTAATTTTTTTTTTAGATTGGAAATCTTAACTAGTTGTTTTTATTTATTTTTAAGTAAAACTGCTTAGAAGAATGTTAAATTTAAATTTCAAAATTAAATATGAAATTTACTTTTTGAACTATGATTCCTTTTTTTTTTCTTTTTTTTTAAATATTTTCCATCATGATATTAGTCTCACCTCCATAAAATGGCTTCATTATGACATGGTTATAAGTTATAAGCATGGTTCAAAACTTTTTTTTTCCATTTTCAGAATTTTTCATCCAAAACACTCTAATTTTTAAACCTTAATATTGTTGTATGTTTGGAAGTTATTTTAATTTCAAATGATAGATTACCATGTTTGCCATTAATTTCCTTACCAAATAGGAAAAAAATAAAGTTAACTTCAATCCCCATTCATTTTTTTTCCAACTAGCCCATCAATTGGGAGAGTTGGGTTATAGATGGTCCTATAATAAAAAAAAATCATACCTATACTGAGATGGGCTAGAACAAGGCCACATCCAAAAGAAATTATGGAATAACTTAGTGAAATAGATGTGAAAAGTAATTTGATTCCATCTGCTAGAGTTTGTAGAATTCCCAAATGTCCGACATATTTAAGTCCAATACATTGTTGTTCCTTTGCGAATATTTTTCTTTCTAATAGGTGCAATTTGGTTTGGTTCAAACCGAGAACCGAACCAAATCTATAGCTTTAAGGTGGTTTGGTTCAGTTTTAAAACAAGTTGTGGTTCTATTATGGGTTACAAAAATGGAGAACTGATCAATTTAATTCGATTCTCGGATCAAACTTGTATGTATATATAATTATTATGAATTATTTTAGGAACTAGGACATAGAATAATGATCTTTTGTGGATAAACTAATGACTTTTTATGGATAGATTAATGATGTATTATATGAAATTTTTTATTTAATTTTTTATTAAAAAATGTTGCTTACAATTTATAAAATATCAGCAACTATAGAACCGAACTGACTTTAGTTTGGTTCGGGTTGGTTTGGTTCCAATGGGCTTTGGTTCGGTTTCGGTTCTTATTTAGTGGAACCAGCCTATGTTAGTTCGGTTCCAATTTGAACTCAAACTGAACCAAGTGATACCTTTACTTTCTAACCACACAATTACTAATACCCATATTATGATTCCCTATGAGAGAGTAAAAAATAGGGCAAGCAATCATATGACCCCATGGACCTCTTTTAAGGATTTTGATATGAAAAAAGAATGGATAGCTTATGCTTTACTTTAGGGTGGCAATCTTAACACGATTCGAAAATGACACGAAATTAGTGAGTTTGGGTCGAGTTTAATTGGGTTTTGGGTCATAATAGTGTCAACAACTCGTCTAACACAATTATTAAATAGGTCGGATCTGGGTTAGGGGCGTCAACCCACTGAACCCGTTTTGACACGTTTAGTTATTCTGTCACTAACATGTAGTTTTAAATACTTTAACACTTATTTAAGAATTTTTTAAATTACTCTTTTTTATTATTATTATTGAATTTTTTCATAATACAATTTTTTTTTCAAATTTTATAAAATATAGAAGGCGTTTTAAGATATTTTTCAAATAATTAATAGTTAAGCTTTTTATTTGGGAAAGAAAAAAAACACTTTTCTTATTAAGTTATTTATATATTTAAATATTTTTAACCTATTTTTTCATTGAAATCCAGAGACGTGTAGTGTTTGATTCCTAGTACGATGATCCATGTGGACAAAACGACCCTCAGTAAGATTTTAGGCTATTATGTCTATGTGATAATGAAATATTCTTTGCTTAGCCAAGATAATAATAATAATAATAATGAAAAGCACTTTCCTTATTAAATTAGTAAGGAAAGTTTTCCAACCACATCATGTTATGACATCTGAAAACATGATATGATGCCCCATGGTTGTAAAGGACAAAATTGTATGAACTTAAAAATAAAAAAAAATAAAAAAAAATAAAAAATTTAAAAGAAGTTATTTTTCTCCATTGAATGTAATTTATGATTGGGTAACTTTACTTTTAGTAATGGTATTTTATTTTCGGTGGTGGTGGAAATGAATTTTTTTTTTAATAAAGATTAAGATTTTATAAAATAGGGTTATATATGGGTTGAGTCAGAGTTATACCTGTTTATAAATGGGTTTAAGTTTTTAACACGATTATTAAATGGATCGGGTTTGGGTTTGGTAAATTTTCATAATACCCTTACCTAAACATGACAGGAACACTATCCGACCCATCGCCACCCCTAGCTTTACTGGATTTGAATTAGATAACTAAATTCATTTTTGAGCATAGTTAGGCTAGACCCGTAATTTTAAAGAACTGGGCTTAGCTTTGGACTCAGGCCCATCAGACTACCCAAACCAACATCTCTCTCTGTCTCTCAACTGCAGCAATAACGACCCACAAATTGGCTCAAATACAATTGGATCAGGCTGGAGTCCAGGGGACAGCCTATTGACTATCTTAGCCTTACTTATATTGATACATTTATAAACTTCCCTTTGACATGGATGTGTAATTTTATCATTTTCTTTTTCTTCTTCTTCTTTTTATTAGCTTTATTTAAATTAACGATCTAATTAATAAGCTGGGATAAGAAAAAAATTATTTTCTTCAGTCCATCGGCCTCATGAAAGGTGGACGGACAAAACATTTATTATTACTGGACATGATAAGTATTTTTTTTTCCTTCGAAATGCACATTATTGAAAAAAAATAGCATAATTAATACGAGCAAAAAAATAAATTTTATTATAAAATGTGATCATAATAATAAAAAAATTTGAGAAAATTTTGATGACGTTGATCCATCAAAAGGGTTTCGGAGAATTGAGATTATATTCATTAAACACTAGCTATTGTTGAGTGCATCTTATTGTTCTTTCAACATTTTAAGGAATCCAACCTAATTACCAAATTATAGGAAAAATTAAATAGGATTAATTTTCTCAAAGATGCATATAGTTTGTTCTTTTTAGGAGCCTAACTAGATTGGAGAGACTTCCTCAAAAGGGTTAGGATCAAGGGACACATGAAAAAACATATGTAAAAACAATGTAACATTAATAAAATTTCAAAATATGGGTTAGAAGTTTTGGATTGAACTGATTTTTTGTGAGGATGATCTCTATGATTGGACGATCATCTGGAAAAAAAAAAAATTAGTCCAATCTAAAACTTCTAATCCCATTAAAAGTGATTTAGAATGTGGACCGTCGATTTTTTATTTATTTTTATCAGTAATTTGTAAATCACTTTTGATGGATTTAGAAGTTTCAGATTGAGCTGATTTTTAGTGAGAATAATCTTCTCATCATAGTGATCATCCTCGCAAAAAATCAGCTCAATCCAAAACCTCTAACCCATATTTTGAAAAACCATTGTTTTTACATACGGACTTGAACCACCCCCTCCTCAAAATAAGTATTCGGCTTTGCTCTTTCTATGTTGAGCTCCATCTACAAACCCATTCTAAGAAGAAGAAAAGTCTATATTGTTTACTTTGAAAAGGGTAAATTATACTTTGACTCTCTAATATTTTCATAATTGCACTTACCTCCCTTATAGTTATCTGAGGGGTTCACTTAATCCCCTTCCGTCAAATTGCCGTCAATCTAACTGTTAGGTTTCTTTTTAAAGATCATTTTGCCCTCTTTATAATATTTTCCTTTTTATAAATAAAAATATGCCTATAAAAAAATGGGTTCAATGAATGCTAAGACAGGCATTTTTATTTATATTTAAATTATATATATATATATAAGAAAGTAAAATGGTAAAATAACAACTGAATTTTAACTCCGTTTGTAAAACGGGAGGTAAGTGCAATTATCAAAACATTAAGGGGTTAAAATGGAATTATGCCAAGTTACAGGGAGTCAAAGTGTAATTTACCCTTTTAAAAATCGGACAAAACCAGTGGTCCAATTGGTTTCGACCCGATTTATAATAAAATTAATTTGACTAATAAATCATTGGATTTTTTTTTATTATCACTCTTTTATGAATATAAGTAAAAGTAATTCAGGACCAATCTATAGATATTTTTAAGTTTTTCAGTGAACATAATCTGGTCCAACCATAGTTCGACAAATGTGACATATTGTCGATCCCATAATCAATTCTTTTTTTAAAATATTATCAAAACCATAAAAAATTATGAAATATTTTACTACTTATCACATAGTGACTTGAAGTGATAAGAAAATGGGTCGTCCCTGATCTATGTGTAATTGATTCATTTAAAAGTTTATAAACAACTCTTAACTAAATACTTTGCCTACACCATTGATCAATCCCCACTCTTAAAAGGCTAGCTATAGTTTTGACTAAGCCAAGATAGTAAATCATACCAATTTGATAAGCCTATTTGCCTAATCTAGTATGCATTTGTGACTACTAACTCCATAATCAAATCATTACAACTATCACCACCACCACCACCTTCGCAACCTATGCCACCATCATTATCGCAATCACAACCACAACGCTAACATTGTGCCACACCACCGCCATTCCTTCACCATTAAGTCAAACATGACTGAGGTATGAGTTTGACTCGTTATGCATGTATCGAGTACTCAGTGAGTTGTCATTGGCTCAAAGCGTTCACTTCCCAAAATTCATTGATCTACTTTTTGGTTGATCACTACCATTAGCAAAGGACTTTGTTAACATAATGGGGGAAAGAGGAAGCCAAATGATGAAAAGCAAACAACTAATATTCTTTAAAAAAAAAAAAGTGTGGTGAAAAATTAGAGATCATAAAGTATTTTTTCCCATTGGATTTCATTTCTCATTTTTTGTCATACTAATTCAGTTAGAGTTATCAATAGTGCATATATAAGGCAAACCTGACTGAGCTCTTAATTTGGCCCTAAGGTTATGTTTGGATTGAGATTAGTGGAGAGAAGAGAAACCCATTAAGAAAAGAGAAGGGAAGAGAAACAAAAAGAAACTCAATTTCTCTCCACCATGTTTAGATTGACAGGAAAGAATTTGGGACAATTTTAAAATTTTAAAATATCTTAAAAGAGATCTAAGGGCAGAGTTGGAATTATAAAAATATTTCATTAGGGTTTCTTTCCATTTATTTCCTCTTCTCTCCAATTTTGGAGGGAAAGAAAACTCACTTTTTTTTCTCTCTCTTCTTCTCTTCAATTTTCTCTTATCTTCCCACTTAACAATCCAAACAAGAGAAATGGAGAAAAACTCATTTATTTTCTCTTCTCTTCTCTTCTTCCATTTATCTCCATCCAAACACAACATAAGAGTGCATCCAACTAATCTTCAAAACTCCAAATGTAGATATGGAGACCTCCAAACCTAACTTCAATAGGTTTTTAATTTTTTTAAGTTTTCCCCCTTTATATCATTATTCATGACTTCAAATATAGAGGGGGAGTGAAATTTTGAATAGTCTCTCTAAATCACTACTCATCTTTTCTAAATAATTATTTTGTCTACTGTTTTCATAAGTGTCTTTTTCTGATTTTCTCTTTTCATGGAACATGTTTTAAATTTCATTTTTGTCCGCAATCGATGCCATTTTTTTTAAGAGAATAAATAATGTTTTAAAGAATGAATAGTGTTTTAAAGAATGGGCTGGTTAGAGGTCAAAGTGGTTTGAAGAGGACTTCCATCTTAAAATTTTGAAGATGTTTGTTGGGAAATTTTGAAGAAATGGGTTCGAGAAGTTGTAATGACTTAGGCCCAAACAGTAAGATATTGTTTTCTTTGGATCGAAGCCCATGTGACTTTAAAACGTCTCGTACAATATAAGGTCTAGTTTGTCCTTATAACTCAAGTTCTAAAAGTTTCATGTTCGATATGAGACTAATCACACTCCTCCCTGTCATTCCACTCCACAATGTGATGGTTTTACTTCGACCATTTGATCTCCGCAATCCTTTCCACATCCAACCAGTGGTACATTGCCGAGGCCATAACAACCTCCTCACCAAACATGGAAAGTCATCATCTGCTTCGATGTCATTTGTAATCCCCAAGCCCACAACAATACGATATTGTTCGTTTTGGGCCAAAACCTGCACGACTTTATAACATGTCATACAAATTTGTTCTTATAGCCCTAGCTATGGACATTCTCTTGTCTGATGTGAAACTAATCATACTCCTCCTTGTCATTCCACCCCATAACGTAACAGCTCCACTTTGACCCTTTGATCTCCGTAGCCCTTTCCACATCCAAATAGTAGCACACTAACGAGGTCATGATAATTCTAATGGGCTTAGACCCAATAAAAATTACTAAAAATATTAAATTGATTTTAATAAAAATTATATCTTTTTGTGTATATAATAATTATCCGAACAAATATGGAATTTGTATTTTATTTTAACCTTCAATGATTATAAATGATGGTTAAATTGTAATTGCTTAATATCATTTATTTTAAATTAAATTTTACACAAAATAATATATATACCTATTTATTTTATATATTTATAAAATATAATAGTAAACTAGGTTAGGCGGGACACTATTATTCCCTAGTTCAATCTGAATTTGACGAGATAAAGCATTTGAAGTCGACCATACCTTTGCTAGTTTGATAGCATGTTCTTAAATTTTTTTGTTTTGTTTTGTTTTGTTTTGCTTTACTTTTTTTGATTTTTTTCGTTTGCGAGTTGGATTGGGTTGATAGGACTAACTCACATACCTAAGTATAGAATTTTTATTTTGTTGCAAACAATATGCCAAGTACACATTCTCCTAGAAATTCAGTGAGAGAACTACTATTAGCACCCCAACTTTTACTTATTACACCCCAATTAAAAATAAAGAAACTAAGTCATTGGCTGAGAATAAGTAAAAGTAGGGATGCTAATAGAAACTCTCTCATTTTTATTTTTATTTTGTATTTTGCTAAATTTCTATTTTTTGGGTTTAGGATTTTATATGAACCTAATCATAATCATAAACAACTATTGAAATTGTTTGAACGAGTGTTATAATGTTGAGATTATAATTTGAAACAAACCTTTATAATGTTTGAAGAGTGTGTTTTAATCTTTAATTGTAGCATGTGAAATAATTTAAGAAATTGGGGTGTAATAAGTAAAAGTTGGGGGGTGTCAATAGTAGTTCTCTAATTTTTGTTCCTTTTTTGAAAATTACAAATTTACTACAAAGAAAGAAGGATACAAAGTGAGGGGGAAAAAAGCTTATATTGGCACCAAATTTTTACTAAGAACACCCCAAGTCGAGCGGACTTGTAGTGGGAGTTGTGGGGGCACTTGCCCCCACAAGAATTTTCAAAGTCTATGGATTAGTGAGTTATTGGGCGGATAATTTTTTTTGTCGTTATTGCCCCCACAACTATTTTTTTCACTCTTAGTTGTTCCCACAAAAAAATTTACTCTTAGTTGTCCTCACATGGACAAAATCCTGACTCAGCTCCTACCCCAAGATATGTGCTAAATTCTTCTTGCAATTTTTCCAAAAAACATGCGCATCTTGTGTCCAAATTTCGGATTCAGTGCATTATTCATTTTTATTCCCAAAACATGCATTTCGAGTGAATTCATCACTTTAATAATCAATGAATTTGCTAGTATATTTATGAAGTCATAGATATTAAAAGTAACAAAGTCACGAGTTCCTAGGTTATAAAAATAACAAATGCATGTTTTAAAAATTAAAATGAAGAGTGTACCCAATTCAGAATTTCGTTATAGTTAACGCTCGAAACGGAGATTCACCCACTCTTCTTTATGTCAATTGAATTGGTGTGTTCTTAGTAAAAAATGGTGTGGCAATAGAATCACTAAAAGAAAAGAAAAACTATTTTAACAAAAACATTTCACAGCAACCCTGCTCTCCTTAAATAGCAAATTACTCAAAAACCCTTCGCTTGTAACGTCGAAAGGGGGCCAAACTGCCGAAATGTACCTAGAAGCTGATGTGATATGGTCATTTCAAGTTTCGAACATTGAGGGATTTTCTGTCGCTTTCGTTGTGTCTTCTTCGTTAAGGAGAAGGACTGATTGGTCATTTTCACATCAAAAAGCAAAGCATGTTCTGGGACCACTGAAAGCGAAAAAATGTACCCGATGTGAGGTAGACTGTGTAAATGTAGATGGTTAATGAGGGCAGATTTGGACTGGAAGAGTGGAGAGAAGGGGAATTCGTGTAATAATGAAAGTTGTAAGGGTGCATGGGGAGACAAAAGGAGAGGATTCATGAAGATACACGTCTCGTGTCACAACATGTCAGTCAAACATGATTTGACTGGGCCTATTTTTGTTGAGAAAAATAATTTTATAAAAATTTTAGATTCCCATAGAACATAAAAAAGCTGAGAACACAGGAAAACTATGATGTTACCTACAAACACAGAATATGATTCTCCTCCATCTCTTTGCATGCACAGAGACTGGGCCACACCTACTCAAAACTATTAACCTTACCCATTGAGCCGGGTGGGCCCACTGACATCCATACTTATCTAAATATAATTTTCTTTTGACCAACCCACTTCTCAACATATGGGCCCTTTTCAATTTCATCGTTTTTGGCCATCTTTTGAACAAATTATGTATATTAAAAATTGTCAAAATATTAAATCAATTGATTCATGGTAAAGGTAGATGATTAAATATGGTTTAAAGATTTGTTGTGTTTTGTGGTTAGTCAACACTTGGCACTGTTTAAATTTAATTCCGGGATTCGTGGTTCTTGAATGAATCTAATTTGTAAAATAGGAAGAGATAATTTGTTAGAAAAAACTTTAAAGTGGACAGGTCACTTCAAAATTTTGAAGGAACTCTCTTCATTGGATTATATGAAATTTTCAAGGAGGTATTTCAAATTTCGATGAAAAGGTAGGGATGTGAAGTAAATTCACAACACCATGTGTCTTATAATGAGAATGGTTCCTACAAAATTTTGAAGTACCGTGCCTGTTTCAAAGTAGGAATAATAATTTTTTTCTCGATATGGATTTAATTATTTTTCATATGTCAAATACTTAATTCCTATTTGTTCAACAATTGTCCTATTTTGTTCAATAATGATCATAGAGGTTATTTCTAAATTTACCTTGAAAACCTTAACCACAGTTTTAATGGAGGGTTTATAGTACCAACTCTCAAGTTAGAATAAAAATTGTAAGAAAATTATGGTTAGCAAGTTCAATTAATTTTTAAAAAAAAAGTCTTATTCTTCATAGTCTCTTTTCTTATTTATAGGCTCATCTCATTCCTTCACCACCCCCCTTAAAATATGTCACCCATTTCCTTACTCATAGGGATTTACGGTGATCATTTCCTACATCTTAAGATTAGCTAATGGAAAGTCCTCACAAGGTTGGAAGTTATCTATTTAAGAAAGAACGTGATTAACATGGTTGATCACTCCAAGATTTTTGGAATGCTACGTATTCCAATTTGAAAAATAATTGAATTCATCCCAAGTATCTATTTTGCTCCACTCTTCTAATTGGTATTCAACTTCACTCAAGTATGTTAAGCGGATTAACATCTCAAGTACCATGGGTTTGAGCCATGATGGAATATCATCCAGCCTAACCTTCTAGCTCTCCTTAATTAGATCATGTCATGTGTAGGGCCTGGATCTAAACTAAATTATATCTTATATAATAATCATATTTTTTTTGGTAAAAGGTATAGATAAACAAGATGATTGGTATGTAACTGATGTTAATTCTTCTAGAGAGAAAATTGCATTTCAACAGTTGCATTAACATGTTTCGACAACATTTTCCACCTTTCTATACATCTCCACTTTCATATGAGTGCTCTTGAAATTCAAATCTCAAAGTTCTCTCCTCTCTATTTCTCTCTAAATATTAAAAGAAATGAAGTATATTGGATTTGGATTATATTTATAAAATTGTGTGTGCATGTAGGTATATCGTTTTTCATCAATGAATGGTTGAAAATGAATAGAAAAAAATATATATAATTTATACAATAAAATACAAGTGTATACTCCACTCCCTTTATTCCCTAAGATTAATCTCAATGAAACTTTTTTACTTTATCGTCTTTCCTTTCTCTTCCTTTTTAAGTATAGACACCACAAAATTGCACAACCCTTAAGATTGAGGTTCTGAGAAAAAACTAAGAATTGAGGAGAGAGAAAATGTTGAGAAAAAAGATAAATGGTGGCAACTTCATATCACATAGTGGTTGAATCACACTCATGAATCTGATCAGTATATCAAGAATACCCTTCAATGAGTTCAAGCCCCTTTGTTGACCACTCATAAGTATTTATCTTGCTTACATGGTATATGTGATTTGTGGAGTATTGCATGTATGTAAGGGAATTGGGCGAGATATGGTGCTCTCTGAGGATAGTTTGCCTCACCCCTAGTAGCTAAAATGAGGAGATGTAGGTATCTAGTCCATTTGACATTCTGTATCTCAAATATAAACCAAAACTAAGAGGGATGTCTTTCATTTGCTTCCTAGTTAGGGGCTCTCAATTAGCCAATTTTTAGCCCAAGTCAATGTGGATCGGATTTGGGCATTGTTACTAATAGATGGGTTTACAATCACTTATGAGTATACATATAAATGAAATTTGCGAACTCTAACTTGTAAATAGGCCAAGTACGGGCATGGCTTGGATCTCTACATCTTTTTATTGGGACTACCCACTATTAATTGAATCAGTCTTGAATTAAGATTTTGAGACAAGATTAGAATCAATTAAGTCCGAACCGGGTCCATTGACAGTCCAATTCTTAATTAGCATTCTTACCATCATAGATGGGCATGTAGGATATGAGATGTAGAGAGCATCGTTTATTTATTTATTTATAATTCATATTTCATAAGAAACTTACTATATATCCTTTTGTATCTAGACATTCACGTCTTATCCATCCTCTTCTCCGTAATAAACGAAATAAATTGGGCCAAATCAAAACTAAAAGTTAAATCACCAAAGGACCCGAGAATCCAAGGCATCCCTCGAATAGATAAAAAGAAAGCAAAACAACATCATGAGAAGCTGGCGAGCAGAATTCATTCCAATAAACTTGATTATTAAAAAAAAGTTATAATTTCGAGGCTGATTTAGATATACCCCTAATATTTTCATGATTTTTACATACTCCTCCATGTTTTATTGAATATTTGAGATGCATCTGCTTTTTCAAACTGATGATATACTCCTTGACCTTAGTCTTATAGTATTGATTAATAAAAATGACATAATTACCCTCATCTTCAAAATGCAACTAAAAACTCTAGATTTTTCTTCCCAAAATCAATTACTTTCAAACTCTTCATTCTCTATGATAAATTATTACTAATCTATTAGATATCATCTTTTATCCATCATTTTCAATTATGCCTTCTCTTGTGAAAGCCTTCAACTTTCTATCGTAAATTTCATCTTTTTTACTTTAAAAGTTTATCTTATGCTTGGGATATAAACTTTGAAGGGGTAAAAAATCTAATCATAAAAGGGTTTCTCAAATAATCATTAAAACGTAGAGTTGTATTTCTAAATCACCATCCAGATTGTGGTGATTATTTACTTGCCCCTATATTTTTAAACTTATTGCAAACATCCATATGTTTATATCTAAAAAGACAAATTTAACATCCTATCTTAAACTTCAAGTCAACACTCAAAATAATTCTTGGTTGTCTTTAAATTTTTTGAAAATTCATTAAATTTTTGTGGAGATTTGAGGTGAAAGCTTTGAGTAAACAAATTTTTTTTTTTTTTATACATAAAAGATGAAGATAATAAGTTCTAAAGAACAAAATTCAACGTTTTTAGTTGAGGACATTCACATAATTTCATGTTAAACCCTCAATGAAGACTCCAAAGGGATGTATGTTTAAATAACCCCTACTTTAAATGAAAACACTGGTAATGAAACATATAACAAGAAGTGAGAGATTTATTTAGCAAACCTATTTGTTGCATTCTATCACAAAAACTCCCTTACGTTATCAAATTTATTATTCAACAAACCTTTCTTTTCAAAACAGACTAGTTTGATTTATATGGTAAGATTTGAAATCTTACTAAGGATCTTTGCGCTCACATGGATTATTGAAATTGGCAATTGAATACGATAACGTTCTAGATTTTATTGAAAAACTTTGATTCAAAACAAATCAATTAAAAAAAAAAATTTATTTTTTGAGTTTGATCCATAGTTTTGAAAATGAACATTAACCAAACTCTTAAATATAAAATTGAATTCCAATAGTGAAAATTAACCTTTTTTTCTTTAAATTTCTTTTCAAATTTCTTAAAAATTGTTTCCTCTAATAAAATCTTGTGGCATTTGATTATGCGTTTAATAAGAGAAAACTCATATTTAAAAAAGAAAAAAATTAACATCTATAATACCCTTGGTATAAAGGATATGCGTTTAGAAGAACTAAGGGTATTATAAGTACGTTCTCATTTCAAATGTCGGGTTTGTTGAGTAAAGAAGTTGATAAGATAGGGGAGTTTTTGTAATAAAAGTAAAAGAGATAATAGGTCTGTTATGTAAATCTCTCAAAATAAGATTAGGATAAATCCTAATGTATTTATTTTAAAAAAGACTCGTGAAAAAACTGACGCCCCCTTCTGACAGACGCTTCCTATGACCCATCATAGAACCGTAGATCATTTGCCTCGTGATATAAAAATCATAAATCTTTTTCTTTTGTATCCCAAGGAATTTGATCTACGGTTCTGTGATGGGGCGTATGGGGGCGTTTGTCAAAGGGGTGCGTCATTTTATCACGGTTCTGTTTTTTTTATTTATTTTTTAAATCTCAGTTTATCCTTCTGAATGAAGGAGTTCAAAAGATATAAAACCAGTCCACTCTCCTCACTCCTCAGTCCTCACTGCTTAACAGACCTATAACTCCCACTCTCCAAACACAGCGTAAAAGAAGGGAAAAAAAAAAAAAAATGCGACTTGTGCTTGTGCTTCTTCTCCTTCTCTTCAACTTGTTGAACCACCAAGTCTCGGCTAGACCAACACACGTGCCAGAATACCTCGCACTACTGTCTCTGAAAACCGCCATTACAGACGACCCAGGAGCCTCCCTTCAGAATTGGAACATCTCCACAAGTCACTGCAAATGGACAGGAGTTTCATGCAATGCGTATCACCGAATCATCTCTCTCGACCTCTCCAACATGAATCTCTCCGGCATTTTATCGCCGGACATTGGTCATCTCCGAAACCTCCTCAACCTTTCCGTTGCTGCAAACTCTATTTCCGGCCAAATCCCCCTCGAAATCTCTCACATCTCAGGTCTCCGATATTTAAACCTCTCGAATAACGGTTTTAACGGTACTTTCCCATCACAGCTCTCTCGTCTCAAGTACTTAGAAGTTTTCGATTTGTATAACAATAATATGACCGGATTTCTGCCTGTTGAGGTCACGGAGATGTCGAATCTCCGGCATCTTCACCTTGGTGGGAACTATTTTTCCGGCAGTATACCACCGGAGTACGGTCGTTGGGGTTTTCTTGAGTATTTGGCGGTTTCTGGAAACGAGCTTGTTGGTATAATACCGCCGGAGATTGGTAACCTAACGAAACTTCAGCAACTCTATATTGGTTACTACAATAGCTATGATGGCGGTATTCCGGCAGAGATCGGAAATCTGACGAGTTTGGTTCGATTAGATATGGCGAACTGTGGACTTTCCGGTGAGGTTCCGCCTGAGATCGGAAAGCTTCAGAATCTCGATACGTTGTTTCTCCAGGTGAATGGACTTTCAGGTGGGCTTACGCCGGAGTTAGGGATGCTTAAGAGCTTGAGATCCATGGATCTGTCGAACAATGTGTTTTCTGGAGAAATTCCTCAAGAGTTCTCAGATCTAAAGAATTTGACGCTTTTGAATCTGTTTAGGAACAAATTACACGGTTCGATTCCAGATTTCATTGGAGATTTACCCGAATTAGAAGTTTTACAGTTGTGGGAGAACAATTTTACTGGAAGCATTCCTCAAAATCTTGGAAAAAACGGGAAATTTCAGTTTCTTGATCTGTCCTCGAATAAACTAACTGGAAATCTCCCGCCAGATCTGTGTTTTGGAAATCGGCTTGAAATTTTGATCCTTTTGGGGAACTTTTTGTTTGGTCCGATTCCAGAATCTCTTGGGAGATGCGAATCATTGAGTCGGATTCGAATGGGAGAGAATTTTCTCAATGGTTCGATCCCTAAAGGACTGTTCGGGTTGCCGAATCTTGCTCAGGTCGAGCTTCAAGACAACTACATTGCTGGTAGTTTTCCAGATTCGGATTTGAGCTCTGTGAATCTTGGACAGATTAGTCTTTCAAATAATCAACTTCGAGGAACTCTTCCGCCATCAATTGGAAACTTCTCTGGAGTTCAGAAGCTACTTCTCGATGGGAATTTTTTCTCTGGTCCGATACCGACAGAAATCGGGAAGTTACAACAGCTGGCAAAGATGGATTTCAGTAACAATAAGTTTTCGGGGCCAATTGTGCCAGAGATCAGCCAATGCAAGTTGCTTACATTCGTCGATCTTAGCCGAAATGAGCTTTCGGGTGAGATTCCAATGGAGATTACTGGTATGAGAATCTTGAATTACTTGAATCTATCAAGGAATCATTTCATCGGGAGCATTCCATCGTCGATTTCCACTATGCAGAGCTTGACTTCTGTTGATTTCTCATACAACAATCTGTCTGGTTTGGTTCCTGGGACTGGTCAATTCAGTTACTTCAACTCAACTTCATTCCTCGGAAACTCCGAACTCTGTGGTCCATACTTGGGACCGTGCAAGTTTGGGGCTGCCGATAGTACCCACCAAGTCCATGTCAAAGGCCCATTCTCTTCGTCGTTGAAACTTCTCCTCGTAATTGGCCTTCTTGTCTGCTCGATTGCATTCGCCATTGCTGCAATCATCAAAGCTCGATCGTTGAAGAAGGCATGCAAGTCCCGATCATGGAAACTGACCGCATTCCAACGGTTGGATTTTACGTGTGATGATGTATTGGAATGCTTGAAAGAAGATAACATTATCGGTAAAGGGGGTGCTGGGATTGTTTTCAAAGGTGTGATGCCTAATGGTGACCTCGTTGCCGTGAAAAGGCTTCCAGTAATGAGTAGGGGCTCTTCTCATGACCACGGATTCAATGCGGAGATACAGACTTTGGGAAGGATCAGACATCGTCACATTGTGAGATTATTAGGGTTTTGTTCAAACCATGAAACAAACCTTCTTGTTTATGAGTACATGCCGAATGGGAGCTTAGGCGAGGTTCTTCATGGCAAGAAGGGCGGTCATTTGCATTGGGACACAAGATATAAGATTGCTGTGGAGTCCGCCAAGGGGCTTTGTTATCTCCATCACGATTGTTCACCATTGATCCTTCACCGTGATGTGAAATCGAATAACATCCTTCTCGATTCCAACTTTGAAGCTCATGTCGCAGATTTTGGGCTTGCCAAGTTTCTGCAGGATTCGGGCACTTCGGAATGCATGTCTGCCATTGCTGGTTCTTATGGGTACATCGCCCCAGGTAAAATACAACATAAAGCTTGTTTCCAAAATTTAATTCTGAGTTATAATTATGGTTTTAGGAAATTATCGTGCATGCCTCTTTAATATTTATTTTCTTTTGGTTTATTCGAAGTTAAGAAATTCCTTTGACGTCTGAGACATTTAGATTAATTGAAGGATACCTTATTTGTAAAAGATTTAGCAGTGAAAGTGCACGTTAGAACTTGGTACTACCACTAAATTTGATCTGGAACTCTCATTCTTGAATTAACTTTGTTCTGTTATTAGTTTAAATGGGTTGTAATTCTACCTCCTTTACCTTGTATTTGAATAAATATGATTTAATAGAATAATCTATTATGTAGTACTATTTTTTTTATTGTAATTTTTCTTTCAAGCTGTTTGATCTTAATTTCCTATCAAATGTGACTTGCAGAGTATGCCTACACACTAAAGGTCGATGAGAAGAGTGATGTTTACAGCTTTGGTGTAGTTCTTTTAGAATTGGTGAGTGGCAGAAAACCAGTTGGGGAATTCGGAGATGGGGTCGACATTGTCCAATGGGTTAGAAAGATGACCGATTCGAAGAAAGAAGGGGTGCTAAAGATCCTTGATACAAGACTCTCCTCCGTTCCCTTTCATGAAGTGATGCACGTCTTCTACGTTGCAATGCTTTGTGTAGAAGAACAGAGCATCCAACGTCCCACAATGCGTGAAGTCGTTCAAATCCTAACAGAGTTGCCAAAACCACCAACAAATTCAAAACAGGGTGGCTCAACTATCACCGAGTCCTTACCACCAAAGTCTGCTACTACTGTAGAAACTGCCTCAACAGCTATTAAGGAAACAAAAGAGCAGCAACAGCAGTCACCACCACCTGATCTCCTTAGCATTTGAGATAGATATATGAGGATCTTCTTGTTGTATTTCTTTGAATTGGGTCGGATTTGTTTTATGTTCTTGGTTTTCTCCTGCTCTTTAAGTTTGAGTAGTGGTTAAAAGCTTTCTGTACAGTAAAAGGTTTTGGTGGGTAGTGAGGGGGTCTCAATGTAAACGTCAGTTAAGTTGGGTTTGATTAATGAGAATGAAACTTACTTGAGGTTCTGTTTATGATACATTGAGAAACAAGTCAATGGAAGCACTAAACAATAAAGGCTATAAATAGACAGACTGCCACTTAAAAAGAGAAACAAGTTCTAATTGTTGGTCTTCAATAATAACTTCTCTTCGAAAGCACAACAGGAGAGTGAGATCTACCAAATAGAGAACATTTTCCAATTGTGCAGGTGATTTTTATTTCGACACCTTGAGATCATCAATGAATGAGTCTTGACCTATTGTTGCAACTCTCATCATTAATTGATGTCGTTTTGGAGCATTGGTGTGTTATCCACCAAGGGTTCTCATGCAACCATGGTTTTAAAAATCGTTTTGACGTCTCGTCTCATCCATGAACGGGATGAGTTTTTCGATATGTTTGAGTCATCTTATTCAACAATGAGAAAAATGGGAATCATGGTTTTAAATCTTGTAGGATAAGTTTGACTTGTCTACCTGTCTTGGTGGTGGATGATACTGAGATGTATCGAACAAGTTGTCTCGGTCTTGGTAAATAGATAAAAGGCATTTGACTGTTTTATGTATAGTGGCTTGTGATCTTTACTGTTGTAATTTGCTTAAGAATATCCATGTTTGATCAGAATCTCTCATTCATGAAGTAGCGCACTGTCGAACCGAATAAATTATCTATGTTTATGTTTGATTATTGTTTTCTCTGTTACATCACTTTGGTGTCGTTTTGCTTATGCCACAAAGATTCATATCAAACTAAAGGTGAACAAGAAATTGAGATGGCTCAGTTCTTTTAAAGAATTAAGTATGGTATCTCAAGATAGCCTATCTATATGATTCCTCTTCTCAAACGAAATAACAGATAAACAATGATAAAAATCGAGGAAACAAGCAAAGATGGATCCCGGAGATTGTGGAATCAGTCATAGGAGAAATGCAGCGGAAGGGAACTAATAAAATGGAGATTTCAAAATTGATAATTTTATCAAAGATAAGGTAAACCATTTTTGATTATTTTTCATATTAATCGACTTGCTGACTTAAGCATCCAAGACTCTTTCGAATGACCCCAACACACAAATGCCCTCCCCAAGTGATGATAAAGAGTTCGCTCATCGATTATCTCAAGATGAAAGATCACTTGAAGATTATTAATTTGAACTACATTGGCATTTTAGATAGAAAAATAAGAAAATTTTACAACAACGCCAACATGTCCAAAAATAATTTCGACACCAAGTCATGTAGGTCAAAAAAATTAATTACTCGAACAACAGAAAAAAGGTCATTTTTCATTTTTAGATTTAGACTTTAAATTTGGGAATTCTGCTTTAATTAGAAAAAAAAAAGTTTTTTTTTAAATTTATATAATAGGTGAAAGCAAAAGAATCAAGAGGGCTGAGGTGTTATTTGGCAAACAGGCAATTCATGTGGGCCCAAGGACCTTAATAAGAGTGGGAGCATGACTGAGTTAGTCACGCTAGCCAAACAATTTAAAAAGAATCCATCATTGTAGATTCGAGGCGCTTATGGACATTCTTACTGAAGAGCATGACAAGACCACCTGGATTGTTGTCGTTGCCACATAGGATTCTTTGTTTGATTTATGCTGACATGCTGACGTGGAGTGAGTGGTACTGTATGATTTACCCTTTTTTTTGTTTTTTCATTTTGTTTTCTTCGTTGAATCTTTCTCCTTTTTCTGTAAGCCTAGTGATGCTGTCGTATCTCTTTGGGCTTCCTGTCTCTCAACGTACACCATAAACCCTCCACTCAAGTAACCTAACATGTGAGTTTTCCTTTCCTGTACAAGTTTGGGTCTACAGTTTTTAGGGAAATTTTTCCTATACTTTATTTTTTTCAAAAGTTTTATACTAATTATTTCCCCGCTCTTTTATTCATGCTCAATCATATAGACTAAAATCATAATAAGGGTCGTGAGCTCATATCTTAGTCTTCAAAAACTTGGACGGGTTAAAGGATCAATTTAAGTTCAATCCAAGTTGTAGAATCCTCAACTCAACTCAACTCAACGTTAGAGTTCATTAATAAAAACTCAATCTGAGATTAAACTTCTAAAATCGGATTGAGTTCGGGTTAGAAGTTCAATCTCGGGTTAGCCCAAATTAGGTAATTTTGGTCGGATTGGATAGGTTAGACTCATTGAGCAAGTCTAATTTTATTTTAATCAACACATAAATTTTATTTTATATCTTAAAAAATAAATACAATAAAAAAAAATCACTAGTAAATAAAAAATTACACACAACATTCAAATCTATTAATTTTTATATTATAATTTTTTTCCCTTAATTTTACAAATATATTAAGAAAATTAATATATATTTTTAAAATATAAATAAAAATAGTTATATGTAAATATATAGCATTGGGTTCGGGTTGAATTAGATTGCTTGGAGCCTCAACCTGAATTCAATTTGAATTGAGATTTTCTAGTATTGGCTCAACTCATTTTCCATATAACCCAACCCAAACTCACCCATCAATTAGGTTGAGTTTGGACTAACCCACCCAAGTTGCAGCATGTGATAAAACTCCACAGTGAAAATGTAAAATGAAGATTTTAGTAGGAAAAGATCTATAAAGTTACCTTTAAAGTGACAAACCACTTTATAAATGTATAAAATTATGGAGTCGAAAGCATAAAAATAAATAAAGTGGAGGTTAGCAAATCAAACCCCCTTTATATTATTTGGTAAGACTGTCTAAGATTCAATGAATAAGCTGTTCTTTGTCGTTTTACTTCTTTAATATGGCTTTTTTGCCTCTTTAAAAAAGGAAATGTTCTCTAAACAAATATCAAAATCTTGGAAAAAGTTAGCTAAATTGCTTACAAAGAGAGAGTGGATTCAACGAAAAGATGTTGTCTCTTGAATGGTTTCTCCATAAAAGAGGTGGGTTTTGGGTAGAGAGACAAGTGCACATGTAGTTTAATGGTAATATATAGGACTTTACCACACATGCCTCCATTTGTTGTGATCGTGGGCCCATATTTATCACTTGCATTTAAAAATCTATGGTCGATTTCATTAAGTTCCAAATAGATTGGAATAATTAAAGATTGCACTTGGTACATTATTTATGTGAACTTCATTTATTTATTAGCATTAATTATTATTATTATTATTTTTACATTTGAAAAGAAATAGATTGATGATATCATGGTGTTTGTTAACGTTTAAAATTGCATTAAATATACCTTGAAAATAAGCATTAGAGAGTATTTTTGGTAGAAAAAAATTTTGACGGCATTTTTGGTAGGAAAATAAAGTTTGGAGGTGGACTTAATGCATTTGAACGTGTGCCCTCGGGGCATATATTAACAAAAACCCGATATCATGAATCATGGATGGACTCACTCATACGTTATAGGATTTCTTGGGATATGAGTGTCCTCAGGATTAGGGCTTAAAATTGGTCAGGTTTGAGTTGAATATGAGTATATTCATATCCATATCCGATTTTTTTATTAAGATCCAAATTTGTATCGAAGTTTGACTTAAATTCTATTAGTTAAAATTATATCCGAACCATTTTGCTTTCCCCAAACCTAGATTCGGATCTGACCTGACTAAATTACTTGATTCATGTTGGATAATTTCAGACCGTTCAAGTTTTTTGTTTGTTATATTTCTTTTCTAATTGATATACTATTCCATTTTTCCATTATAATTATTTTATTTTGTAAGAATTCATTATATTAAAGTATTGGTAGAAAGATATCTTGAAAAACATAAAAATATAATTTTCAAAGTAATATATCATCCATATCTAGGCGAATATATGGATAAATGCGTATCTGACCTAGATTTGACTCAGATCAAGGGATATCAATCCATAATCAACCCTTTTTTTATTCAAATATGCTCTAAGGAGCCAAACTAACTAAATTTGGATTCGGGTCACTTGAATTTCGAATAAAGTCCACCCCATTTTATGCCCTACTCAGGATTTCACCTTAGAACATGCCATATTTAACCCTGTTATTTGCGGGTGTTTGATTGTCACATTGTGAAGTGGGTGAACGTAAATTATCACAAAGTCTTGAAATAAGATTAGTGAAATGTTTTGAAATTTTGTTGATAAAATAGTGCAAAAAATCGTAAAACAGTCGTACTAACAATAAAAATTGAAATTGGTGAATGACCAAGAAATTGTATAAAATTATAAAATCAAAATCAAAATATTTGAGCCTTACCCAAATTTACTGCGTTAGAAAATTTCGAGTCCTTCAACATCTTTACAAGATCAAGGTACTTCGGCCCTGTTTTTGTTTGTTTTCCCCAGACGGGCCGGGTAAGATGGCTCAATTGACACGCGTTTGATGGGCCATATTACCTGAAGATTATTTAAGCCCACAATGCATTGGGTTTGTACATAGAAATTAAGCTTGAATTTTATTTAGGCTAGGTGGGGACAATGCCTGTCTACTAAGTGGGCTGGGCTTGCTCTGTGTTTGAGAGAGAGAGACCATTATTTATATTCGAATGAAGAACAAACAATGTTTTGGTTCTACCCCTATGTGTTCTTCTTCTGTCAATGTTTTGTGTTTATTGTGGTGAGCAATTCATATATAACGTGAAACAACAAAAATAACAGATCATGATGATGTCCCTAAGGCCCAAATTGTGCTGTTCCTCCACGAAAACATGACCCATTTAAGGACTGACCCAGATTCAGAAGTTTGGGAAGGGCCTAAAAAGATAATAGATTTGGTCTGACCCATATTTTGGTAGGCTGGGCTTGTACACGATGTTTTCTAATGTTAGCCCAGCCCGATTGCAAACTAGACTGGACTTGGCCCAGATTTCAGGTCCTATTTAAGGAGTGACCCAGATTCAGCCTGGTCTATCCATTGAGGCCGTATTCATGGCATGTGATCTAGCTGTCATGGTTTTAAAACTCGGTTTCGCATCTCCTCTCGTTCAGGCCCGATACCAAGTCGTCTCGGACGAGATTTCCGATACGTTTGAGACATCTTGTTTAAAATATCAAAAAATTGAATGTGAGGTATTAAATCTAGGTCACAAAAGTGACTTGTGAGATGGTCTCGTTTAGCTCCGATATCGAGTTAACTTGGGCAATATGTCTCGGTCTCAGATGAGTTTTAAAATCATTAGCTGTCATGGTCAAATAAGATGGTATAACTTTGAAAGGAAAAAAAGGAGTGGACTTGATAAATATTTCTGATTTGGCTTAGCGACAAGAATTTTTGACTCACAGAAAAATCAATCTAGAATTTCAAAGAATATCTCGATGACTAATCGCACGAAACCTAACGAGGGTAGGAGCCAATGGTCCAACCACTAATGCAAATAGGAAACCTGTATTTTAAAAATCAAAGTGATCTAGTGGTCCAACCAGATTCAACTAGATTTTGTAATAAAATCAATTTGATCAGTGAACATTGGATTTTGAGAATGTTATTTTTCTATTAAAATAAATGAAGGTAATCTAATAAAAAAGTATACAAAACCATACATAATTATAATCTTCTAATAAATATGAATTAATCTTTACCAATTCGATAATTATTGGTTTGGTTTTTAAAACTTAAGTACAACTCTACTGCACAAGTTAGGACTAACTACTTGATATAGCGTTGTGGTACTCTAAATATGGTCAAATGGGTCATGGGGTGGCACTTTCAAAAAATTTAGGTATGGCAAGATGTTGATGGGTAACGACTCCAAAAATTCGATAATGAGAGTTGGGTGATGTTTGACGAAACTGGTCAAAGAACTTTGAGATGTTAACATCTATCAAGACACAAGAAACTAAATTTTTCTTTGGGCGGTCGATTGATTATCCACTAACCTAAGGAATCAAGGTTAGGTTTTCCAAATTTGAGATTGATGCATTCGACCTTTTAAACTCTTTCGTGCTCGGTTTACAACCTACAGCCAATCCCCGATCAAAGATATACACCACAACTACGAACGTGAAAAAGGGGTTCCGTAAAAATAACGTTAATCCCCCCCCCCAACGCCACCAATCGTCCTGTGATGTAATTACTGCTTGTCAAAGGCGTGTCATGTTAATTAACTGGAATCATATAAAAACTAATGAAAATAATGTTTTTTTTTAAAGAATCTTTATCGGTCGAAAAGGAGTTCAGATTACAATAGTTGATGGCAGGATTACAATAGAAAATGTTCTTAAGCTTTTAGTACTTTGGGGTGAGAAAGTAGGTGAGGAGAGCTCTGTATTCAAGTTTTTAGGGTGAGTGAACATGTGCACATGGTAACATAACTAAAGAATTTAGTAAAGTGTGATAAATTTGAGAATCCAACTCAAAATCAATTGGCAATGAGTGGAGAGGCCCAAGAGCTTATAAGGAGAGAGAGAGAAACTAATGTGGGACTAAACTCAACCCCCCCCCCCCCCCCCCCTGACATGTGTGAGTCAGATTGAGCCAAAGCACATAGAGATATGAACTGAGTGACATGAAAGAAAGAAAGACCTGCTCTGATACCATAATAATTTTAGGGGTCCAACTCAAAATTGGCTACAAGTGGAGAGACGCATGAGCTTATAAGGAAAGAGACAGGACTATGAGTGTCCGATGTGAAACTAAACTCAATAAAGTGTTTTTAAATTATGCAACAATAATCCAAGTGATATTGCAATTCTGAATAAGGGAGAAAAAAAAAAAACTATTGTTAGGATGGTGATATCACATATAAGTTGATCATAAGTCATAAGTTTTTTTTTAAATTTTTTTAAAGGTGATTTAGACATGCCCCTCTACATTTTGCTCAATATTAGAGATACCCTCTTGGCTTTTCAAGTTGATGATATGCCCCCTTGACAAAAATATTCTCTGAGTGAGTGAAGTAAATGACTTAAATGCCCTCATCTTCGACTGTTGGTAGAAAAACCCTTCATTTCAACATTAGGGTAAAGGATTTTACAACTTCAATTAAATCTAAGATTTTACCTTCTCCAACCTTTAAACCTCAATATCATATGATTTTTGGAGAAGTACAATGGTCACTTTTCCAAAAATTAGGCTTCTTCAACCTTTTTAACTAAAATATTTTATCATTGTCTTTAATCTGAAAGTTCTGCCTACTTTAACCTATAAACCTCTTGTAGAAATATCAAGAGTTTTCTACAAGAGGTTAAGGTGAAGTTGAAATAATGTATTGAAGACGGAAATTAATAGGTTAGAAATAATTTCTCAAAGGTCAAAGAGCTTGAAGATAGAATTTTGGGAGAAAAATAAAAGGTTTTTCGTTAAAAACTTTGAAGATGAGTGATTTTTTTTAGGAAAAAAAATACTCAAGGGTTGAAAAGCTAAAAAATGATGGATGTTTAGGAGAAAAACCAAGGATTTTTCTAATAAAAAAAATTTGAAGATGACAAATTTTCAAGGAAAAAAGTCGGAGTTTTGACTTGATGTTAAAATTTAAAAAAAATCTACTTCCCAACTACAAATATAAAGGGAAGCCAAAAAGACTAAAAGATTTTATCTATATATGTATTTTTATGAAATTGAGTATAGTAAAAATAATTATTAAAATATATTCGGATCTAATATTTTAAGGAGTGGATTGGGGTAGATCTGAATCTAATCCAAAATTATTTTGGATCTAAGGTTCCAATATGAAACCATCCAAAAATCCAATTTTTTATATTTTTTTTTCAGATCAAATTGGTTCAAACATCAGGTATATTTCGGATCATTGCCAACCCTAGACCTAGGTATGATTTACACTTAGCACTCCACGTTTTGTGTGTGAGATAAAAGTAAATGACTTAAACACCCTCATCTTCAAATCTTCAAATTGATTACAAGCCCCCTTGACTTGGGTCTTGTACGATATCTCAATGATGGTGATGGGTAGGTGAGGGAAATACATTGAATCATGGCATTTGAACTCATACCTAATCAGACAAAACAATTGTGGTGTCCCTCATATCACCCTCACGTTGCGAAAATGTAATATGAGGAGTCAATCACGGCAGCAGGACCAAGCTCTGCCACGTATGCACTTTTTTCATCATTATTCCAACTTGTCGTCTCTTTATATCTTAACCGTTGGATGTTGCTCTCAAATCACGAGGCACCAAACAACAATATGATCATACATTCATACTAATACTTATATTTCAGAAATTCTAAAAATAGTGGATATCATGTATTCAAGAGTATTCAACCATATGCTGATTGATCATTTTTAAACCAGCGTGATTTGGTCATAACTTGCATTTTTTTTTTATTCCAACTAAGAAGCTATAAAACTTGAAAAACAACTCGATAAAAATATATATTAACATGTACATAAAACAACGAAAATTATAAAAATTAGATCTTATGAAGAAGCTCAAACTCTTGATTCGAGAGTTCAAAAACCCTAGTTAACCATGTGTCGAGATTGGAAGTTCCAAAAGGTGTATATATATATGGGTGGTGTTCAAGGGCCAACTTTTTGGCAAAACATTTTTCAAAAGATGGGTTAGAGGTTTTGGAATGGGCTGATTTTTGGTGAGGATGATCTCTACGGTGAGGAGATCATCCTCACCAAAAATCTGCCCATTCCAAAACTTCTAACCTATGTTTACAAGTTGAAAAATCGTGGACCGTCCATTTTTTATAAACTGTTTTTGATGGGGTTAGAAGTTTTGGAATGGGCTGATTTTTGGTGATGATGATCTCCTCACCGTAGAGATTATCCTCACCAAAAATCAGCCCATTCCAAAACTTCTAACTCATGTTTTGAAAAATGTTTTGCCAAAAAGTTTGCCATTGAACGCTACCCTATATATATATATATAAAGATCGAGAAGAAATACAAGTAAAGATAGAGAATTCTAATCTAAAAACTTTGTTGATAGACTAAATTTTTAATTGAGTTAATCGTTAGCATGCAATAGTAGGACAATGAAACTAAAGTTTGAGATTCAAATTGAAGATAGGAGATTAATTAAAAAAAGAATTTTTAGATTCTAAATATTTAAAAATAATTTTTAATAATTTAAAATAATAATAGTATTTACTTTTTCTCCACAAAATATTAAATACAAGGATATAACGTAGTCGAGTTTTTTATCTAACCTAGTACATTAGCGAGATGATGGTCGAGTTGATGAGTTACTTAACAATTTTTTGAAATGACTTGAAGGATTTGTTGCACCGCATTGGAGGCAAGTAAGTTTGAAAACCAACCTAATTGGATCTATGCACCAAGCCTTAAACTCACCTCCTACATGGCATTATACCTAAATCAACTGTGTGGTGACACATGTCCCTAGATTTTAGTTATAAAATCACATCTCAAAGATTGAGAGAGGGTTCAAAACTTGAATTCTTCTTCAAAGAATACACTCTCACTACCCTTCATCCTCATCAACGTTACCATTTATCATCTTCTCCAATTTCTAACTCATTTTCATTGATATTGACTTAAACTTTGGATGACCTTTGATAGGTATCACGTCGAGGTCTCATTCTTACCTACTACCATTTCTGAAGTAGGAACAACGTAGAGACCTTAAAACCATCGTCAATAGAAGAGGTAGACCATTAGATTAAGATCAAACTTTTCATCAGAGGCCAATTCACATCTTGAAGAATGGAAGCCTAAAAAGCTTTCCACATTGATCATCTTTTCCGATAAACAACGATCAACTCTTCATCTTTCTAGGTAGATAGTATTTATCTCTCTCCAATCTTCAACTTGTGAGCCATAAATTATTTATTTTACTCTCAAGAATCCACTATCTTCAAGCATATCAACTCAGGCGAATGTTACGACGGCCATACTAAGTCCATCTATCTCTCTCTCTTTCTCTCTCTCATCTGCAACTTCTATCAAATAACCATTGATTTCGTTCTTAAAATACATCACCTTCGATCAATGTTTGTAATCCCAAATCCCATGTTTTTATACTTCCCTCAACGATCTCTCACTCAGGTTTGAAAAATGAACTAGATTGAAGATGACTGATTTTTAGAGAAAAAAATCTAAGGTTTTTAATTGCAGGGTTGAAGACATTGGCATTCGATGAAGGCGTGGGTATTATGATCATTTTCTTAATTGAACATATCATATATTTTTAAATATCTGATAAACTTAGTGGATTTGAATTTGGTTAGAATTTCATAACATTTGATCAGCTTTGGATTTGAATTCAAATTCAAATTTATATACCTTTAATTTTTTTTTTTATAGATATACTTGTATCTTATTCAATTGATATTCATTGACACCCTAGTGTTGATGTAGTGGTGTGCATCTCGGTGAAAGCATCTATGGATCAGTGTGCACCTCCCCATTAACAATGTGTGAAACGATGTCCATGTTGATATCACTCCTCACGAACTCTAGATTTTTTCACTTGTATATCGAGGAAAAACACATCCACATTAGAGCAACATCCTAAGAAGTGAGTTCACCATTTTTTCATGGATGAATGATTCACTTCACGCATAAGGTTGACACGTGGCATTTAACAATTGAGTGCTAATAATATGACGTACTTTTGGCGTACATACCTGACATACCCTAATGTGGAAGCACATAACTTATTTAAAAAAAAAAAAAAGAGAAAAAGATAGTTTTTCGCTCTTGCCCATAGTGAAAAAAAAGAAACTTTCAAATCTAATAATTGTGTGACATTTAAAATCATGATTCGATGAAATGGGATTGTAAAGGATAAAATTATATGAACTTAAAAAAATGGAAAAAAAAAAAAGTTATTTTTCACCGTTGAATTTTATTTTTAAATTTAAATGCTCGATAGCAATCCGTTTTAAACACCTTGGATCAAGCTCGAAAAACAATTGTTTTATATATATATATATATATATTATATATATATATATATATATATTATATATATATATATATATTTTGAATATGAATATTTTCCTGAAATCTAGATGTCTATGTTGTTGGATTGTCAATGTGATAATCAATGTGGGTCAGCAATCATTTTTAAGATTTGAAATCTAAAAAAATAAATATGTGTAAGAGAAAAATTTTGTCTTTGTTTTTTTTAATAAATTATGTACTTCCATGTCAGCGTGCGTTGGTACGTATGTCAAAAGTACATTAAATTATCAACTCTCTTTACATTTCTCTTATTTTAGTCATGAGTGCTGATAATATGATGAACTTTTGGTGGATGCACGCTATTGTGGAAGCACATAACTTATTTAAAAGAAAAAAAAATGTTTCTCTCTTACCTGATTTCTGTTCAAATATTTATTTTTTTGGATTTCAAATCTTATAAAGGATCATTGGGCTCATATTGATCATCTCATTGACAATCCAACAATACAAACATTTAGATTTCATAAAAATATTCATATTAAAAAAAAAAAAAAAATTTAAAAATTATTTTTTAAATTTGATCCATAATGTTTAAATGAATATCTATCGAACACCCAAATTTAAAAATAAAATTTAATTTTAAAAAATAATTATTTTATTTATTTATTATAAAGTTGAAAGAATTTTATCCACCTCAAGACCATTTCATTGGATACGATTTTGAATGTGACTAATTGGATACGATTTTGAATGTGACAAAGTGATCAGATATAGAATTTTTTATTTTTTATTTTTTTAACTATAGCCAAGAAAGAGAACTTTTTCTTTTTCTCTTTTTTACTTGTGTAGGAAGTTAAATGCTTTCAAGTCAGCGTGCGTCTATTCCATCCATCCATCAAAAAGTCCATCAAATTATCAACACTCTTCAGTCATAGAATAATGCTGGGGTGACTCAAACTGAGATATAAAAGGTAACAAAATGATATGATATCGCACACATTACTGTAGATTTTTTTCTGTGAGATAGGAATGAAAAGCATCGATAGATATGTGTGCGCCACCAAATCATTTTTGCCACCTTTGTGGCTCCGTTTATGTCATTCCAGCATTTTCCTTAGTCATATTCCCAATTCCATGTGCCACGTGGAAAGAAAACATACTATACTATGCAATAACCAATGTAGAGTAACCGGCCATCCCCTACGTGGCGCCCACACAGGTGTAAGAGACAGAATGTCTTTTGACTTTGAGTCACGTTAAATAAAAAAAATTAAAAACCCACGTGAGATTTGCTAATACTGAAGTTTCCAACTTCCAACGTCATGTTAAATTCCGCCGCCGCCTCTCTTGGCCTCTTTTGGTCTTGGACTTGGAGTCTTCCTTTCACACGAGTCAGACTTTGATGCAATCAATCCGCTTCAAATTTTGAACAAACCCTCATCGTATAAGACACGTGTCTCTTTGTATTTTATTTTACCCTATATTTAGTCAATATTTAGAATACCTTCCTAAAAAATGCCACGTGTAACTAAAAGACTGGGTTTCTTCGAAATTTTGAAGCGTTCACACAAACCTTAGTCTCGAGGCTCTCTCTCTTCTCCTCTCTGTGTTAGGATACACAGAAGTCTCTGCTCTCTTCTCTCACCAAATATGCCATTGAAGGCTACTCTTTTCCCTTCTATGAACTCCCTGATATTTCATATACTCTTTCTTCTCTGTTTCCTTCAGCCATTACCCTGCATTCTATCTAATGACCTTCAAATCTTACAAAAATTACAATCCGCCCTACAGAAATCCAATGCAGATGTGTTTCATTCATGGAATTCGACTAATTCTCCCTGCAGTTTCTCCGGAATTCTCTGCAATTCTAACAATTCGGTAACGCAAATCGATCTTTCTCAAAATCGATTGTTTGGAATTCTTCCTTTCGATTCGATCTGTGAGTTTGAATCGCTGCAGAGATTAAATCTTAGCTCCAATTTCTTATACGGAACCATTGTTACTGAAGATTTGAAGAACTGTTCTAAATTACAGTACTTGGATCTTTCTAAGAATTCGTTTTCTGGAAATTTACCGAATTTTTCCTCATTGATTGGATTGAAAGATTTGCGTTTGGATGATAACAGATTCTCTGGAATTTTTCCTTGGAGATCTCTTGAAAACTTGACGAATCTTGTTTATTTGAGTATCGGTGATAATCCATTCGATAGAAGTCCGTTTCCATTGGAGGTTTTGAAGTTTGATAAGCTTTACTGGCTTTATCTCTCTAATTGCAGTCTCGAAGGGAGAATTCCAGCAGAGATTGGAAATCTTACGGATCTGATCAATCTAGAGCTCTCAGGTAATTATCTATTCGGCGAGATTCCTGAAAATATCGCGAAGCTTCGGAATCTATGGCAGCTTGAGCTGTATGAAAATTATCTAACTGGAAAACTTCCGATCGGATTCGGAAACCTCACGAACTTGGAGCGATTCGATGCGTCGAGCAACAATCTGGAAGGCGATCTCTCTGAATTGAAGTCATTGACGAAGATCGTCAGTCTGCAACTCTTTGAGAATCGATTATCAGGAGAGATACCGAAGGAATTTGGGGATTTCAAGCATCTTTCAGGCCTCTCGCTTTACAAAAACAAGCTTACAGGTATTCTGCCTCAAACTCTTGGATCTTGGTCTGATTTCGATTTCATCGAAGTCTCTGAGAATTTTTTAACAGGTCCGATTCCGCCGAATATGTGTCAAAGAGGAAAGATGACGGAAATACTAATCGTTCAAAATAAATTCACTGGAAGTATTCCAGTGAATTATGTCAATTGTTCGTCTCTAAAACGTTTACGAGTGAGCAACAACTCACTTTCTGGAAGCATACCTGAAGGCATTTGGGGTTTGCCGAATCTGGATTTCATCGATCTTGAAATGAACCAATTCGTAGGTCCGATAACATCTGATATCGCGAATGCAAAGTTGCTCACTCAGTTACGAATCGCAAACAATCGTTTCTCAGAAGAATTACCATCTGAAATCACAAAAGCGTCATCTCTGGTTTTCATTGACGTTAGCTTTAATCAATTTTCAGGCAAAATTCCATTAAGTATTGGAGATTTGAAGCAACTCAATAATCTCTATTTGCAGGAAAACATGTTTTCTGGTACTCTACCAGACTCTTTGGGATCATGTACTTATCTTAACATCATAAACATCGCCGCAAATAGAATCTCCGGTCAAATTCCATCGAGTATAGGCGACTTACCTAGTCTCAATTCTTTAAACCTTTCGAGAAATCAATTTTCCGGTCATATTCCAGCTAGTTTATCAAATCTAAAGCTCAGCCTACTCGATCTATCAAACAACCGGTTAACCGGTGCTATACCACAATCTCTTTCGGTGCAAGTGAATAAAGGTAGTTTTGACGGAAATCTTGGATTATGTAGTCCGAGAAGCCGATACTTCCGGCAGTGTTCGTCAGATTCCAGCTTGTCAAGCCATTTTCGGACAATTATATCTTGCCTCCTCACTGGAACAACTGTGCTGCTGGTGTCGCTTGTTTGCCTAATTTTTATTAAGAAAAGACAAAGAAATCAGAAATGTTCGGTGAAGGCAGATTCTTGGGACGTAAAATCTTTCCGTAAATTGAGTTTCACTGAGCAAGAAATATTGAATTCAATCAAACAAGAGAATTTAATCGGGAAAGGTGGTTCAGGAAATGTTTATAAAGTTGTTCTGGAAAATGGGAAAGAGTTCGCCGTGAAACACATATGGAAGTCAGACTCCAGCAGCCGAAAAGGTAATCAGAGTAGTACCCCAATGCTGAAGAAGAGCTCAGAAAAATTGCCGGAATTTGACGCAGAGGTGGTGGCGTTGAGCTCAATACGACATGTGAACGTGGTCAAGCTGTACTGCAGCATTACAAGCGAGGATTCATGTTTCTTGGTATATGAGTACTTGCCAAGAGGAAGCTTATGGGATCAATTGCACATGTGTGGTAATACGGAGCTCAATTGGGAAAAAAGGTATCAGATTGCGGTGGGGGCTGCGAAGGGGTTGGAGTATCTGCATCATGGGTGCGAGAGGCCAGTGGTGCATCGTGACGTGAAGTCCAGTAATATATTGTTGGACGAGTTCTTCAAGCCTTGTATTGCTGATTTTGGGCTCGCGAAGATTGTACATGACAATGGAGGAATGGATTCGACACATGTTGTCGCAGGAACGCACGGCTATATCGCACCTGGTATGTTCTTCTATATTAATAATTGAATTACTTGTTGTGATAGATGTCTCTTACTCTGCAGATTAAGGTAGGAATTACTCTTGTTGCTACTAATAGGGGATGTGGAGTTGGGGGCATTGCTCCCTAACTCCACATACTTGAACCGATCGAATATGGGTATTTGGATTTTTTTTAACGGGTATTTTGGGTGAAGGGATGAAGGGTTTACAATAACGAAAAAGTATTTCAACTGTTTTGGGTGCGGGGACTAAATATCTCTAGGATTTTAATTTAGTTAAGAATATAATAATTTGATTCAGATCACGTATATTTCTTGTGTGTTTTCTTTGTTCATTGTTCATTGTTTTTGTGTAATTTTTACTATTGCTAATTGTTTGGTTTTGTTGCAAATGAAGAATATGCATACACATCGAAAGTGAACGAGAAGAGTGATGTGTACAGTTTCGGAGTAGTTTTGATGGAATTAGTGACTGGAAGAAAGCCAATTGAGGCAGAATTTGGAGAGAACAAGGACATAGTATACTGGGTATGCAGTAGATTGGACTGCTGGGAGAGCATTGTGAGTGTGGTGGACTCGAGCATCCCAAAGGCCTTTAAAGAAGATGCAGTCAAGGTGTTGAGGATTGCTGTGCTCTGCACTTCTAGGCTTCCAGCACTAAGACCTTCCATGAGAAATGTTGTTCAAATGCTAGAGGTCACTGAACCTTTCAAATTCATCGACACCACTGTTAGTAAAGATAAAACGAATAAGTAAAGAAATCACAGTGAAGGCTCAAGCACATCTTTTATAAAACAGATTTTCTTTGCTTGAGGTGATCTTTACTTTTGATTTTCATCCAAATGGGGAGTAAAATAGGTGAGTAGGGTAACACGTACAATTTACTCTCCTTTTTTTTATCCACTTCTGTATTATATTATTTTCACTGGTTTGATTTCCCCAAAATAGAATTGTAATAAGAGGACCTTTTCTCCTGTTTTGGGCTTAAAACGTTTTAGCCAATGTAGGCATGACCCATTAATAGGGGTTGTGGCCTAGGTCAGTGCATATGAAGCATCAAGTGTTATTTAGCCAAGAAAACTAAATATTGTGTGTGAATGACTTCATGAATGGTAGGTCTCATAGATTTTTTGTACTTGTAACTTCTTCTGCAGATGCATAGGAACTTTTTAAGGAACATATTTCAGATTTCTATTCAGTCCAGATGAAGGTTGTGGCTTTTATAAGAGCCTACGAATTTATAGTGATCACTGCTCCACTCTCCGCTTCTCGCCCACCCTCAGCTCCAGTCATACCCGAGCAGACTACTTCAGTAGTCTAAAGAGAAGTAGCCTAATGTTCCTGTGAAATGGTAGCTCATCCATTTGCGAAGCTAGGAATTAAGTCTGATCTGTGTTTCTAGCCATTTGATCTGTTTTCATAATTATGAGCTTGGAGTTAATGCCATCTGCTTGTGTGGCTTCGCATGATTAAAATGTCCAAGTTTGGATTTGATAACTATTAGGTGGGATTCAATTCATTTTACTCAAAATAAATTCGGAAATTTTTTGAGAAATATGCAAATGATATATATATATATATATATATATATATATATATATATATATATATATATATATATATATATGGGTCCCATTCAGCACCAAACATTTTGGCCAACATTTTAGCCAACTATTTTTGTCCTACATGAGTTAGAAGTTTTGGAATGGGCTGATTTTTTGTGAGGATGATTTCTACGGTGAGAAGATCATCCTCACCAAAAATCAACCCATTCCAAAACTTCTAGCCCCATGTTTACAAGTTGAAAAATCGTGAACCGTCCATTGTTTGTAAACTATTTTTGATGGGGTTAGATGTTTTGGAATGAGCTGATTTTTGGTGATGATGATCTCCTCACCGTAGAGATCATTCTCACCAAAAATAAGCCAATTCCAAAACTTCTAACCCATGTTTTGAAAAATGTTTTGCCAAAATGTTTGGTGCCGAACATTTCCCTATATATATATATATATATATATATATATATATATATATATATATATATATTTTAAATTATTACTATCAAAAACCATATCTTGTTTTTGAGATTTATTTGTTTAAGAAAATAAAATTTGCGGGTAATGGGGAAAAATGTTATCATTGTAGAAACTCCAATTTGAACGGACCCAACTTGAAAAGGATTAAAAAATATGTATTTTTATAAGAAAAAAAAACTGTCAACCGGATTAAGGGCCAAAATTTTTAAAAAATACTTATTTTACTTCAAATAATAGCCTAGGCCCCTTTTGCTTGGACCATGGGCTAAGAACCTTCCCATATTGAACCATCACCACCTCACCTCTTAACCCAACGCAATCCCATAAGTACTCTAACCTAATCAAATCCAACCCAACCCTAAACCAACTCTAAATTCAATCCAACCTAAACCATTACTCAATCTCTAAGCCCATTGGACCTAAAACCTAACTCAAAACCATTATCTAAGCTTATATCTCAATCCAAGATCAAGGATCATAATCAATCGCCAATGATGATCAAAATGAGACACATGTTACCACCACAACCCACATCCCCAATCCATCTATCGATCCCGTCACCTTTCTCTAAAAAGTTAACTTACCCACATCTTAATCCACACCCATGTCATAACCTACCCTCATCATTCTCTCCAAATCCCTCATCACAAGCCACCCTCACACCCTTTCTTCCTAATTAACTTACCTAACATACATCCCCCAATACCTCTTTAACACATGTCACAATTTCCTCCATCTTTCTAAAAAAATCAACAATCACCCTTTTACACCCCCATTCTTTTAATTAAAATTCGTTTCATTTAACTTACCTAACATTCAATCCAAATGAGTTGAGAGATCCAACCCATTTGGATCAAAAGCTACCCATTTACACCCTTCCTAAAAATACCCTTCCATCACTCTTAATTTACACATCACATCATTATACTCCTTTTCACATTTTTCACTCTATCTTACCCTTAAAAGTCCCCTAAAAAATCCTACAAAACCCCCATATTCTCACCATAATTCCCCCAAAACTTAAACATCTTACCAAATCTCAATACTCTCTCTCTCTCTCTCTCTCTCTCATAACCTCTTCACTTATATCCATCAATCATAAAGAAGCTCACTTTGAAGATAAGACATAAGATCCAAAGGAAATCAAGTCAAGAAAGGTAGAGTAAGGATAAGAAAAATAAAGAGAAAATAAATTTTCTCTCTTTCTCCTTTCCACACTTTCTCCCCTTTTACTTCCCCCTCTTCTCTTTAATATTATTTTATGTTTATTTTAGCTCACCCTTAAGAAGTAATGTATACTCTCCCCTTCGATTCAATCAAAAGAGTAGGGGTTGAAAACTTTTTAAAAATATTTTCTCAAAAATTCCTATACTAATACACACACCACAAAAAGCTTGAGACTAAAGCCTTAGGCCATATTCCTATAGAATTGGGCCCTTAACTAAAAGATCTATATTTTGCTAAATTGCCCAAAGGTATGGGTCATAGAAGGGCCCCTTCCTTAATAAGGAAGCCTTTAATGGTTGAAATTGAAATCAAGCTCCCTCATGCTTGAGGGTACAAAATTGATTTTTTCGACTTTTATTTTATTTTACAACAATTGATCGAATCTAAGGTTACGACTAATAGTGGAGGGAGTAGGGTGCCTAACACCTTCCTTATTTCTTAATACGGACCCCTTACCTAGATCTTGAATGAATCAATAGCCCTTATTTGTACAAGAGTCACTACAACCAAAATGATTTTTCAAAAATTACTTTCTGAGTGCCCATTTACACCATTTTCTAAAAAAGAATGGTGACGACTTAATATCCAATTAGAAGAGATCTTCGGACTCAAAAATCTCATGTCTACAATCGTATTTGGTGAGTACACCAATATAATTGACTAGTTCCTCATTCCGAGTGAGGGAATTTTATGATCATGACACCATCATTGATTTTAATTAATTACCTATTAGCCTATTAACCTGGCCCTGATCGGTTTAGGTTCACCGAAGTAGAGATGACTACATTAAATCTGATATTCAAATTTCAATGACAGATTTAAAATTTACAAGAATAACATACTATCATGCTAATTTGCATTTTAAAATTCCTCAAAAGGGGCTATAAAGGACTGAATCTAGGGATATTGGAATTTTATGTCAACAAAGGATACATTTTTGCACTCCAAACTAATGATTTAGAGACAAAAATAGCTCACCAGCACCTGCCAATGAGCTTGCCACATCCAATCAAGTGTTACCCCTGCAAATAAGCCTCCCAGAAAAAAAAAAAAAACTAGCAAATTTCCCAAGGCATTTTGCTCTGGTCCCTGCAAACAAGAAACACAATTCAGTTCCATTAGAAAACAAACAGATGCGACATTAACAAAGAAGAAACACAATTCAGTTCCATTAGAAAACAAACAGATGCCACATTAACAAAAGACGCGAAAGTCCAAAAAGAAAATGGATTGAGGTGGTAGGAGTAGATATGAATAAACTAGAATTAACAAAAGACACCACGCCACGTTAAACAGAGTTGAATGATGTAACGAGATTCTTTTCAGCTGACTCCGAATTTTTTATATAAGATTTTGACGATGAAGATGAAGTAATATGTAACCAACCTTTTAACCTTTAGGCACCGCAGTAAAAATGCAAACAGTAAGATAAGATAACCATTGCTTAGTCCTAAGAAGGATGTCAACATGATCATCCAACCTTCGTCTCCATACTTGGTAGTGAAGTAGAAAGCAGCGATAAATAAGAAACGGAAAATAGTTGCAGTCACTAGTTCCTTTCGTGTTGCATCTCCCAAACAAATCCAACACATTATACATTGCAACCAGTACAAGTGCATACCTGAAAAAACACCCGTAATCCGACATTTTTTATTAGATTCATGGATGAGCAAAAAGTGTCATTAACAAACATTTTTTATTACATTTCAGGCATACAACGTTGGATCGAGCTTGGATAATGCAGATGGTGCCCACTTAATACATAATCAATCAAATCATGATCAGGGTCCATGGCACATTTGGCGCATGCTCTTGATCATGTTGTATGTGAAATGAGCTCAATGTGCAATCCATTTACGTTCGGAAACCACGTTCAAATCTCTATCTCTTTAACATGTAGAAAGTGTATTCCTTCATGACATTCACCATCCTTTATAAAGAGTCAAAGATGGTGCATAGGGGAACTATAAATAGGGTTACGAGCCCCATCCTACCTCTAAGTAATTGATCCAATCTTAAAACATGATTTAATTACGGCTTATTACAATGCATTCTATAACGCTGTAGTACCCTACTTCAAACTTTTGGAGAACAACGATCATCGTGAGGAATTAGTTGAAGTAAATGGCCTCCAAGAAGGTGATCGTTGATAAAGAACTTTCAATACCAAATGTATATAAAAGCATGGAAGGGTAAATAATTAAACTCAGTAAGATCATGATCAATCGTTTAGGTTAAATAGAAACCAGATACATTTTAATCCAAAAATGATCAAATGTAGTCTACAATGAATCACTAAATGGACTCATTATCATCTCTATCGTGGGCTTGATTGTTGACTATGACCTCTATTGGGCTTCAAAATGAACTCAGGCAAGCTCCTCCTCTAGGTAACATTAGTAAACAAGCCTTATAACATTTTGAAGTCCCATAAGCAGGATGGGATTATAAAATTTGTCATGAGCCACCTTAGAGCTAACATTACTCATCAGCAATGAGTTTTTCTACACACTAAATGATGGGCTTAGTCACATGGGCTATTAACATGAACTTTGGGCTTATTTTAGACGATTATTTTCCTTTTTGGGTTGGTAATTGAAAGATCATTACAGTGTAATTAGGTGGAATAATGGATTTGTTGTGTAACGGCTTTATTTGATTTAGAAGCTGGGTCTTGGAATTGGTTAGAAAGAACCCAGCCCAACTGATTTGGGGCAGTGGAAATGGTTTTTTACGGATTTTTGGGCTTGATCATCAGAGGATTTGCAGTAATCGTTTCTTATTTTCTGGCCTTGCATAGAGATATCAACCATGATAAGGACAGCTGTTGGTTCATCAATGGTGATGGTGGAACAATGAGTATTCTCTTGGCCATGCATAGCTAATGCTACAGACAAATAAAGAAAGGTGGCCGTGATGTTAAAAGATTTGTCATTTTGATAACTTGGTCATTCAACTGGAATCTATATCTTATCATGCCTATTGTCTTTATGTAGTCGTAAAAAGAGTCCATCAATATGAAGAAACAAGTTGTTCAATCCGTATATAGTTCAAAAGTAATATATCTATTTGAATCCCCAGAAGTTTGACTAAATGGTAAAACTAGCAATAGAGATTTGCTTTGTCTAAATCATGTGTTTGACACTAGTTGGCCTCCAAACTTGCACTATTGCACGTTAATTTGGTGGTATGGAGTTGAGATGTGTGGCCGTAGCCCCATCCTATAAAGGGGTGCGAAGAAACCCTTTGATATCAAAATATATATGGGAAAAGGTTGCATATGGACTGAAGAACCAACAATAGTGGAGACCTCACTTTAGGTAGGGCTTTGCCCGTCAGAGGTATCAACTACAGGTTGCGCTCTTGTAGTTGTTCGTACGGTATTTAGATAAAAGTAATGATATATTCAGAACGTTAGGAGAGGGTTTAAGCCCCTTATCCTGTTTTCCGGTAATATGAAAAATGGGGGTCAGGACTTAAACCCTCCCCTAATGTTCCGAATATACCATTACTTTTATCTAAATATCGTACAAACAATTACAAGAGCGCAACTTGTAGTTGATACCTCTGACGGGCAAAACCCTACCTAAAGCGAGGTCTCCACTATTGTTTGCTTGTTGAGGTACTCCTAAAGGCATAAACTCAAATTCCTATAACTTACTTTCACGTAGAAGTTGGACCATGTGATATTTTTTAACATTTCATTCCATGGAAATTAGAAAATCCTCGTAGACTTTAAAACATTCCTCAATAACCCACATATAATTTTCAGTATTAATCGCATGCACTACCACTATGGAATCAAATTCAGTTATAACTTTCTTACCTCTTAAAAAATGACATCTCCAAGCCTTCAGTAAGAACTCTAATTTCTGCCAAATTATTTAAGACAATTCCAAAATAAAAGATAAGAAACCCACAATAAACCTCCCACCACCTTATTAAAAAGAGTCGGGCTCGAGTGACATTAAAATGTACATCATTTCACACGTTACTGACATGGAGGTGCACATAGAACCATAGATGTTTTACATTCATATTTCAATGAAAAACATTTATGATTCCGTACACACATCCACTCAAGTCGGCAATGGGTGAAACTATGTAAATTTCAATGTCACTTCAGTATTTTCCTAATAAAAAACCCTCACCACCACTACTTTGAAAGACAACTTTGGTTCCAAAATATAATTTTTAGGATGATCATTACGAATTGACCTTCTCCTCTCCTCCATTCCCTAAAGAGATTATAGTGCTCAAAGCATACAATAAGTTGCTATCATGCGCTGGATGCGGCGTACTGCAACATGAAATCAACTTATTGGTGAATCAATTTTTGACCCGCTATGGTCCAATGACCCAAGCATCAAAGACAAGTTTCTTTAATTGCTAATGTACGCCTATCATTAATGCGTTGGTTAGCAACAAAAAAACAAAAAAAAAAAAGGTGTATGGTTTAATAAACAAATGTAGCAGCAAATTGAGAGTCGCCACGTATCATTGGCAATTCCAAGCATCCAATATATTATATTGGGAGTGCGGGAATCTTTACTTTGTGCTCTCCATCATGAACCGATTTAATGGAGTTCCCTTATCCGATTTATAGATTCTCTCCCTCATCGACTAAAAGCATCTAAAGTGGGCCTTCTTGAAGCCCAAGTGACCCATGACAATAATTTGGGTCTCTCTGGTTTTGGAAACTATTTGAGATGCCCCTATACTTTCAAACTGATGTGAAATCCATTACTATGATATTTTATTATTATAGATTGGACACCGATATAAAGTGACGAAATTCCTCATCTTTAATCTTTTGTCAAAAACGTTTGATTATTTTTTTTCAAAAACAATTCGTCTTGAACCTAGGTTTTAATAACAAAATCATTACCTATTCTCAACGCGATTTGATTATTTTTTAAACTTTTTCATTACTTTCATCTTTAAATTAACGAGAATTTAGAAGAAAATAATATATATATATATAAGGGGCGGTTCAAGGACCATATGTAAAAACATATGAAAAAATAATGGTTTTTCAAAATATGGGTTAGAGGTTTTGGATTGAGCTGATTTTTTGCAAGAATGGTCACTATGATGAGAAGATCATCCTCACAAAAAATCAGCTCAATCAGAAACTTCTAAATCCATTAAAAGTGATTTACAAATTATTGACAAAAATTAACAAAAAAAGGACGGTCCACATTCTAAATCACTTTTAATGGGTTTAGAAGTTTCAGATTGGACTAATTTTTTTTTTCTGGATGATCTTCCCATCATAGAGATCATCCTCACAAAAAATCAGTTCAATCCGAAATTTCTAACCTGTATTTTAAAATTTTATTAATGTTACATTGTTTTTACATATATTTTCTCATATGTCCTTTGAACCTGACCCACATATATATATATATGGAAATGTTCAGCAATAAATATTTTGGCAAAACATAGGTTAGAGGTTTTGGAATAGGCTGATTTTTGGTGAGAATGATCTCTACGATGAAGAGATCATCATCACCAAAAATAGTCCATTCCAAAACTTCTAACCCCATCAAAAATGGTTTACAAAAAATGGACGGTCCACGATTTTTCAACTTGTAAAACTGGGGCTAGAAGTTTTGGAATGGACTGATTTTTAGTGAGAATGATCTCCTCACCATAGAGATCATCCTCACAAAAAATCAGCCTATTTCAAAATCTCTAACCCATGTTTTGAAAAATATTTGTCAAAATGTTTGTTGCTGAACAGGACCTATATATATATATATATATATATATATATATATATATATATATATATATATAGGGTCCCGTTCGCCACCCTTAGTTTTACCACACATTTTAACAAACGCGTTTTGTCTTACATGGGTTAGAAGTTTCGGAATGAGTTGATTTTTGGTGAGGATGATCTCTATGGTGAGGAGATCATCCTCACCAAAAATCAGCTCATTCCAAAACTTCTAACCCCATCAAAATTGATTTACAAAAAATGGACGGTCCACGATTTTTCAACGTGTAAACATGGGGCTAAACATTTCGGAATGGGCTGATTTTTGGGGAAGATGATCTTCTAATCATAGAGATCATCCTCACCAAAAATCAACTCATTCCAAAACTTCTAACCCATGGAGGACAAAAAACGTTTGTTAAAGTGTGTGGTAAAACTTAGGGTAATGAACATTTCCCATATATATATATATATATATATATATGAACAGCGTTATTACGACCCCCTTTGCGACCCCTTTGCGACACACCTTTTTGTCTTATATGGGAAAAAATGTTTGGAATGGGCTGATTTTTTGTGAGGATGATCTCTATGGTGAGGGGATCATCCTGGCAAAAAATCAGCCCATTCCAAAACTTCTAGACCGTCCGATTTTTGTTGAAAAATTATAGACCGTCCAATTTTTGTAAATCAATTTTGATGGGGTTAGAAGTTTTGGAATGGGATGATTTTTTGCCAGGATGATCCCCTCACCATAGAGATCATCCTCACAAAAAATCAGCCCATTCCAAACATTTTTGCCCATATAAGACAAAAAGGTGTGTCGCAAAGGGGGTCGTAATAACGTGACCCTATATATATATATATATATGAGTGCGGTTCCTACAACCCATATTGCGACACCATTTTTGTCTTATATGGGCAAAAAGGTTTGGAATGGGTTGATTTTTTGTGAGGATGATCTCTGTGATGAGGGGATCATCCTTGCAAAAAATCATATCATTCCAAAACTTCTAACCCCATCAAAATTGATTTACAAAAATTGGACGGTCTAAAATTTTTCAACTTGTAAACATGGGGCTAGAAGTTTCATAATGAGTTGATTTTTGGCAAGGATGATCTCCTCACCATAGAGATCATCCTCACAAAAAATCAGCCCATTCCAAACATTTTTGCCCATATAAGACAAAACACTGTGTCGCAATGTGAATAGCTTTATGTCTCCACGGAACCCGACCCTATATATGCGACACAGTGTTTTGTCTTATATGGGCAAAAATGTTTGGAATGGGCTGGTTTTTTGTGAGGATGATCTCTATGGTGAGGAGATCATCCTTGCCAAAAATACACTCATTATGAAACTTCTAGCCCCATGTTTACAAGTTGAAAACTTGTAGACCGTCCAATTTTTGTAAATCAATTTTAATGGGGTTAGAAGTTTTGGAATGGGCTGATTTTTTGTCAGGATGATCCCCGCATCACAGAGATCATTCTCACAAAAAATCAGCTCATTCGTAACATTTTTTCCCATATAAGACAAACGGTGTGTCGCAATGTGAGTCGTAATAGGGGTCGTAATAACGCCATCCATATATATATATATATATATTATATATATATATATATAGATATATATATATATATATATATATATATATATATATATATATATATATATGGGAAATGTTCAGCAACTAACATTTTGGCAAAACATTTTTCAAAACATGGGTCAGAGGTTTTGGAATGGGCTGATTTTTGGTGAGGATGATATCTATAGTGAGGAGATCATCATCACAAAAAATCAGTTCATTCCAAAACTTCTAACTCATCAAAAATGGTTTATAAAAAATGGACGGTCCACGATTTTTCAACCTGTAAACTGAGGAGATCATCATCACAAAAAATCAGCTCATTCCAAAACTTCTAACCCATCAAAAATGATTTACAAAAAATGGACGGTCCACGATTTTTCAACTTGTAAACTGGGGCTAGTAAAAGTTTTGGAATGGGCTGATTTTTGGTGAGGATGATCTCCTCACCGTAGAGATCATCCTCACCAAAAATCAGCCCATTCCAAAACCTTTAACTCATGTTTTGCCAAAATGTTTGTTGCTGAATGGAACCTATATATATATATATGGGTCCCGTTCGCCACCCTTAGTTTTACCACACATTTTAACAAATGCGTTTTGTCTTACATGGGTTAGAAGTTTCGGAATGGGCTGATTTTTGGTGAGGATGATCTCTATGGTGAGGAGATCATCCTCACCAAAAATCAGCTCATTCCAAAACTTCTAACCCCATCAAAATTGATTTACAAAAAATGGACGGTCCACGATTTTTCAACGTGTAAACATGGGGCTAAACATTTCGGAATGGGCTGATTTTTGAGGAGGAGGATCTTCTAATCATAGAGATCATTTTCACCAAAAATCAGCTCATTCCAAAACTTCTAACCCATGTAGGACAAAAAACGTTTGTTAAAGTGTGTGGTAAAATTTAGGGTGCTGAACATTTCCCTATATATATATAGGTCCCGTTCGGCACCCTAAGTTTTACCACACACTTTAACAAACGCGTTTTGTCCTACATGGGTTAGAAGTTTCGGAATGGGCTGATTTTTGGTGAGGATGATCTCTATGATGAGGAGATCATCCTCACCAAAAATCAGCTTATTCCAAAACTTCTAACCCCATCAAAAATGATTTACAAAAAATGGACGGTCCACGATTTTTCAACTTGTAAACATGGAGTTAAACATTTCGGAATGGGCTGATTTTTGGGGAGGATGATCTTCTAATCATAGAGATCATCCTCACCAAAAATCAGCCCATTCCAAAACTTTTAACCCATGTAAGACAAAAAACGTTTGTTAAAGTGTGTGGTAAAACTTAGGGTGCTGAACATTTCCCTATATATATATTTTAAATCTTAGGCGACTTCACCAAAATACCAAATAAAGTAGGGTTTGAAAGATGGGGGGAGGGAACCTCTGTAGTGCTATTTCTCTGTAGCCCTCAGTAGTGCATATTGACGGTTGGATGACAATCACGTCAATATGATTGTGAAATCCAATTGTTTAAAATTGAGAGAACATTGATTCGTTCATTTTCCGAATCTTGGATCAGGTATGAAAAAGTTTTTTTTTTTTCAATTCTTTTTTGTTAAATCAGCTCTAAAGCATTAAGACAAGAGGGCTGTAAGTGTAAGTTTTTTTCAATTTGGCACTCTCTCACCTGCAAAAAGATCACAAAATTTCAAATAAAGTAACATTTTTCTTTTAATTCTAAAATTGAAGAAGTTGAAAGATTTTTCGGGAGAAAATTAAATCAAGGGTTTTTGACAATATTTTGAAGAAAAGGGTATTTTGAACATTTTCTATTTGTGTTTGATAATGGAAATATGGCTGACAGGTAAAAATTTTGATAACACAGGGGTATCTCAAATATTTATCAAAACCCAAAGGGTCATGTCCAAATTAAACATTACAATAATTACATAATTGTACGCTTTCATTCCTACAGATCCCATGTGTATGGAACTGATCTATGGTTGTGTGTAACGAAAAATCCACTATAAATTAAGAAAAATGATCCCTTCTAAAGTCAATTTTGATAGAGTTGATGTTAGTTTAATGAGAGCCGTACGATGGTGAACGATCAGAGATTGTGACAACTGCAGCTACTATGATGCATCATAGACCAATGTAACACTAATATTTGATGATAGATTCGCATACTCGCTCTAAATGTGTATGGTACTTTACAAGCTGTCGAATTTTTTAAGGTAGTGAAAAGTGGGCCTAAAGAAATACGCATAAATTTTTTTTTCCATAAACATGGTATACACAATACTTTATGGTTTTTTTTGTAGAATTTTTTATTTACCAAAAGGTCCCTATGATTAAAAGTCAAAGTTCCCAAATCCTGTATTTAGTCGTGGTGCACAAATATATGAGTGCGGATCGTACGCACCCAGGGTGGAGGATTCAAACCCTCCTCCCACACACCAATATACATCACGTAAATTGTAATCCAAGGAAATTTTTAAAAGAATGGTGATAATATGTCTCCCACACGTGACATACTCAATCGACTCTCTTGACGTGGGGTATGCCAAAACCATAAACTTTATGCCTTGGGATACACAACCAACATCCCTTTAAATCTATGCAGTTGTGTATCTCGATGAAAGAAAATCTATGGCTCTGATACACCCCACGTCAGGGGAGTTGATTGAGTATGCCATGTGGGGGAGTCGGATTATCACGACTCTTTTTGAAAGGAGATACTTAGATACTAATTCCTTGGGATTATGGCTTACCTGGCGTGTATTGGGGTGTGGGAGGAGGGTTTTAATCCTCCACCGGAGGTGTCTCTAGTCCGGATTCTATATGATTATCACAAGTTGATAAGGTTACTCACCCCAAGCTTTCAAGTGCTCACTAACCAATGAATTTCATGCCAATCTCGAGAAACTTGATTAATGATTTCTATCTGTTAGATTTGAGCATTTATACAAGGACTTTGTTGATGAAATGCTGTAATCCCAACCATACTTTTCATCATACTTTTCTTGGATCTAGACTCTTAACTGATAGAAGATGGAAAATTAGCTTCATCAAATGATCCCAACCATCCAAATAACCATTGTGGCTTTGTGAGAGTATGAATTTTCGAGGTACTTGGCTGAGAAGATTCTCCTCAGTGCTCTCTACCTATTTAGTCGACTCTCCCTTAGATATGTCAAAAGTATGGGAAATTTTTTTAGTTTTCACACACCTTGTGATATATGGTTCACAAATTGGCAAGATCCAACTTTAAAATTATTAATCATTTTCTGCATTATTTGTAGTACATAGAATTTAATTCGTTCTAACGCTCAAATCAGAATTCGAATCAAAGAGAAATTAATAAAATAATAAAGACCAAAAAAAATAACAATAATAATAACTAAAATCTTATGTTTGTCTTGTATTATAGCCCTTATTGAATTAAATTTATAGTTATCTTGCTGAATTATTTTTCTATACATTTTCTCTTTTGATTTCTTTAATATTTAATTTACATAATAATCTTTATAAAATAATTTCAATTGAATCATTTTTTTTTTCAAACTTGAAATTTAATTGCTTATGTCAACAAATCTCTTACATAGATTCATCACTTGGGTCATATTATTTGTGGAGGATATTTTTTGTGAGGTACTAGGGAATGATGCATGGTACATTGAGATCTGAACAAATCCATGAATTTCAAATCCCTAAAAACTAAGGACTTAAGGGGGGGTTATCGAATCAAATTAGGATCCAATAGAATGTATCCAATAAATTTGATCCATATTCACTCCTTTTTAAGGACTTTCCCTTATCAAAATCGTTTTCTATTAAGGAAAAGTCTTTAAAAGGAATGAGCGAATATAGACCAAATTTTGATTGGATACATTCTAAATCGTGAACCATTTTCTAAATCGGATAATGATGGAATTGATAAACGAGATCCTAAGGTTCTAACTCTATAAATACATGGATAAACACATCCAATGGTACTTTTTCATTTTCCCTTTATTATTACTCTTTTATTTTTTATATTTAACCAGACTTAGATATCAGAGATGTTGTGTTGCAGACAAACCTAAAAACTCAAAAATTGCAGATTTCAAATAATTCATGGGAATCTCAAGGTAGTACAAAATTTTTGCATCTACATATAATACTTCATCTACTAGCTAGGTTGGAATTTCATATTAACTTTATATGTACATCGAGGTACCATATGACCGCATCGTACATTAATTTAATTTTTTTCCCCAATAGCAAATTTTTAGATCACTATTTTTTTTTTATATTTCTCGAATGGATAAAAAGATCTTATCAAGCTCATTTGTGGTCAAAGAGGTCACATAACATCTCCCATTAAACATTGTCAATTATTCCTAACTGATCCTAGTACATGCATTGACCCAATCGAGAGCTTTGCAATTCTGTCCCTAAAACACACAGAAATCATAAATTTCTAACCTCAGATAGTTTGGGCTTTGTTCTACCTTTTCCCCAACAGTGAACCTATATTCTCTAAAAGAAATACATATAAATCTAAATCGTATTGTGTGTAAGACTTTTATCCTAACTTTCATACCTCCAGATATGTGTCCTACATCTCATGTATACCAAACACGTGGAACACATGTCAACTGTCATATCCCACCATTTTTGGGGGGACCCACAATCGTCATCCATATAATTAACTTCTTTTCTTAGATGATCAGTAACAGCTTTTTCTTCCACTGATCTTTCGAATCTATGAAATAAACCTCGTGATGATGGATCGATTGATCGAATCACCAATTAGGTTCTTTTTTGATGAGTGGGTGGGTCCATCAATTGTAGGGAGTTTAGTAGAACTTCAACTCCCTGAAGTACAGGATCTAGACTTAGGAGTATTATAATATTCAAAATACATGCATGACGAAATCAAGCACTGCCATGCAAAAAAGAAGCTTCGTAGATACATAAAAATGTAAAATTATTTGAACTAACGTATAGCTCTTATACAAGGAAGATATCTGTATGATAATTCCACTTCAAATCAAATCACTTGGAGGTACTCTCTCTCTCTTTGATCATAAATCGTAAGGTCCTGATGTACTAATCTTGAGGAGAAGATACGTTTTGTCCAAATATCTTATCTGTATAAGGGATTATATTGATGTTATTCCTTGTAAACATTAGTGGGTATAAATCTAAAGTCTCTTTATGCAAAGATATGCACTTCTCTGTCTTTCTTTTTTTTCTTTTTTTTTTTTCCCTTTTGCATTATCACAGTGTAACAGTAGTACTACTGCCACCAATGATTCCTCAACCAAGCCATTTATAGCCTTCCTCTCTTCCTCATCTCCTCTACACCAACCACCATAACCACCTCTCCTCTTCTTTCTTCTCTCCCTCTTCACTTCAACCAATCCATCATCAACTCCTCTTCAATGGGTCTCCAATACTTTCTCATCTTTCTCATGTTATTTCTTTCTTCCTTCAATATCTCTTCCCAAGCCACCTTGAACAACAACCAATCTCATTTCTTCACTCTCATCAAACAATCGCTCTCGGGCGACTCGTTGTCTAGTTGGAACGTCAGTGTATCCAATCAAAATTCTTATTGCAACTACACCGGAATTGGTTGTGACGATCGCGGTTATGTTACAAAGATCGATCTCACTGCATGGTCTCTCACCGGGCACTTTCCAGATGGTGTATGCTCTTATCTGCCCAAATTACGTATTCTTCGATTAGGCCATAATAACCTCCATGGATATTTCCCGACCACCATCATCAATTGTACTCTATTAGAAGAGCTTAATATGAGCTTATTGTATCTCACTGGAACACTGCCCAATTTCTCATCCATGAAATCTCTTCGATTGCTCGACTTGTCGTATAACCGCTTCACGGGAAAGTTTCCGATGTCTATAACTAACCTCACCAATCTTGAGTTGCTGAATTTCAATGAGAATGACGGTTTCGATTTGTGGAAGCTACCAGAGGAGATATCTCGGATGACAAAGCTTAAAAGTATGATTTTATCGACGTGCATGATCAATGGTCAGATCCCAACATCGATTGGAAACATGACTTCGCTTGTCGACCTTGAATTGAGTGGGAATTACCTCATGGGTCGGATTCCATCAGAAATCGGAAAGCTGAAGAACTTACAACAGCTTGAACTTTACTATAATCAGCATCTCAGCGGTGAAATTCCCGATGAGCTCGGAAATCTGACAGAAATGAGAGATTTTGATTTATCGGTCAATCATTTAACGGGTAAGATACCAGAGTCTCTCTGTAAGCTCCCAAATCTTCGTGTCTTGCAGCTCTATAACAACAGCCTTAGCGGAGAAATCCCGAAGGCAATTGGGAGCTCAAAGACTTTGACCATATTATCACTCTATGACAATTTCCTGACTGGCGAAGTGCCGACGAATCTTGGAGAATCATCCGATTTGATCGCTTTGGACTTATCAGAAAACCGTCTATCGGGGGAGTTACCGAAGGAAGTTTGCAAAGGAGGTAAATTGCTCTACTTTTGTGTGTTACAAAATCTGTTTACTGGAGAAATTTCTGAGAATTATGCCAAATGCAAGTCTCTTCTTCGGTTTCGAGTTAGTTATAATCGTTTAGAGGGACTGATCCCTGAAGGGCTTCTTGCTCTTCCCCATGCTTCAATCATTGATTTGGGTTTCAATCGTTTCGAGGGTCCCATATCGAAAATGATTGGAAACGCCAAGAATTTATCGGAGTTGTTGATTCAGAGTAACAAGATTTCGGGTGTTATACCATCTGAAATCTCAGGAGCGGTTAATCTCGTGAAGCTTGATCTCAGTAAAAATTTCCTTTCTGGTTCCATCCCTCCTGAAATTGGCAACCTAAGAAAGCTGAATTTATTGTTGTTACAAGATAACAAGCTGAATTCATCGCTCCCCAAATCGCTTTCTTCCTTGAAATCTCTTAATGTTCTCGATCTCTCCAATAATCTCTTAACAGGTAGTATCCCTGAAAGCATCTGCGAATTGCTTCCCAACTCAATCAACTTTTCGTATAATCACCTTTCGGGTCCCGTTCCTCTTTCCTTGATTAGAGGGGGATTGAAAGAGAGTCTCTTGGGCAATCCAGGACTCTGTGTTTCGGTCTATCTCAACTCATCAAATTCAAATTTCCCCGTTTGTCGACAAATTTATAGCCAAAAGAGACTAAATTGCATATGGGTAATTGGGATTTCGGTGGTACTTGTGATTGTTGGATTCGTGTTGTTTCTAAAACGTTGGTTTAGTAAAGAGAGAGGAGTGAAAGAACAGGATGAAACCTTGTCTTCATCATCCTTTTCATATGACATAAAGAGCTTCCACAAGATCACATTTGACCAACGTGAGATAGTCGATGCCCTGATTGATAAGAATATCGTGGGACATGGAGGATCCGGGACAGTGTACAAGATCGAATTGAGCACTGGACAAGCGGTAGCAGTGAAGAAGCTATGGACTCGAAAGACAAAAGACCCATCATCAGAGGACGAGTTGTTCCAAGATAAGGAACTAACGACCGAAGTCCAAACACTAGGGAACATCAGACACAAGAACATAGTCAAGTTGTACAGCTATTTCTCGAGTTCGGATTTGAATATGTTGGTATATGAATACATGCCAAATGGAAATCTGTGGGATGCTCTTCATAGAGGGTCTAGGACCCTTTTGGATTGGCCGACCCGACACAATATCGCTCTAGGCATTGCACAAGGTCTGGCCTACCTCCACCACGACTTATTGCCGCCGATCATTCACAGAGACATCAAGTCCACCAACATCCTTCTCAATGCAGAGTATCAGCCTAAGGTCGCGGATTTTGGTGTCGCAAAGGTCTTACAAGTAAAAGGAAGGGACTCATGCACTACCGTTATCGCCGGAACTTATGGGTACATGGCCCCAGGTAACTAAGTTATCAATGTTCTCGATTCAATTTAGAGGTATAATTTGAACAAGTATTTTTTCACTTAAACTTTCATTTTTTCATTAATCTTTATGATCATGTTATGTCTGCAATGCCAACTGTTTGATCTCGTTTAAATTTGATCTTCCCTTCATTGTGTTGTGTAAATGTCTTGTATTTTCTTGGAGGTACACAAAGTTGCGGGGGCAATCCCCCCTTCCCAAGGGCTTGGGGGCAAGCCCCCAACCAAATTTTTTAGGGTTACTAAAAAGAGAATTATGTAATATTTTCTTAAAGAGTTTTTCTATTTTTGGGGAGATAGACAGGTTTTAGCAACTCCCGATTTTATAAATAGAGATATCTAGGACTGTAAAACCAAGGAAAAAAAAGTAGTGATTGTTCTTGTTTTGATCCATGAACGTGGCACACTGCCGAATCATGTAAATCCTTGTTTTTTGTGTGCGATTAATTTTATTTTATTTTATTTTATTTTTTTGTGTGTGTGTGTGTGTGTTTTTTTTTTTTACACATTGAACTTCAATATTAATAATCCTGATTAATCTCTTGTCATTCATCCTGGTTGCTGCTTATGACAGAGTATGCGTACACTTCTAAGGCAACAACGAAGTGTGATGTCTACAGCTTTGGAGTAGTACTCATGGAACTGATAACTGGCAAGAAGCCTGTGGAAGCGGAGTTTGGAGATAGCAAGAACATTATTTATTGGGTGTCATGCAAGATGAAGGACAAAGGAGCTATGGAGGTCTTAGACAAACGATTGTCAGGATCATTCAGGGTTGAGATGATAAAGGTGCTTCGGATTGCAATCCGTTGCACCTACGAGGCCCCTTCCCTTCGTCCAACCATGAACGAGGTTGTTCAGTGGTTGATTGAGGCGGACCCATGTAAGTTTGAGTCTTACAAATCGTCCAATAAGATCAAGGAATCATCAAATGCTACAAAGACTAAAAGCCCATCTGAATTATCATTGTAGGACTTAGATTTGGGTATTAGAAGTAACTTAGGGACTATAAAACAGTAACTGTCTGTCTTAAACTATACTGTAAGACTCTTAAATGAACAATATTTCCTCTCTCTCTTTTTTTCTTGTTTTTTTTAACCTTAAAAAAGTAGTAGGGAAGATTCTGTCTCTTTTTTCTTTTTTGTTTTCTTGTTCTTGTAAGGATTTGATGGAATTTCAGTATTTTAACTGCTTTATAGCTACGCACAGCATCTATATTTCAAGTTCCACCCATAAAGATAATCATTCTCATGCTTTATTAGAATTATTCATTTTTTTTCTCTTATTATGTTCTCTCTTTACTTCATGAGTGTGACACCAAAGAAAGGAGATTCAAAAGGAAGAGATGTTGTGGAGGGGTGGAAAGATTTGATTTGCAATTGGTTTCTTTACATTGAAGTGGGTTATTCAAAAAAAAAAAAAAAATTTTAAAGCTTTGGTAAGGTTCGTTGTGGAGGACCCACTCTTTCAAGATGAGTTATCCATTAATTGGAAAAGATGAAGGGTTGTGATTGATTCATTGATTGATGAATGAGCACCTTTGTCTCCATCCAAGTTATGGGAACATAAGTGAAAGTAGAGGGTTTTCTTTTTCTCTTTAAATTCTTCTTTCTTGAGTGCTGATTTTTGTGTTGAAAGGGGCATGGTGTGAGCAGAGAAAAGGCACTAAGCTTCTTCACTAACCGTACATAGTGTGCCCATGAACTCCACTTGCTAGTAAAAAAATAAAGTTGTTAATTGGTGGTGTTTCTAAGTGAGACATAAGCTTCTTCCATTGTTAAAAAGCATTTTTGTCTCCATATATATAATATCACAATTATTAGCTCTTCCACACTTGAAAGAAGAAACAACACCCTAATCATTACACAGATGCACACGTGTTCGAGTATCTAATGTATACATATGCATGTGTCCGTCAGAATGTATGGGTATTATTGTCGAGAAATTTTTTGCTCACAAGAGCTCTCCAACTTGTGACAAGTGAAATCTTATGAGGGTTGTTTTGTAAATTCGGGATGCCCTCAATACATGCGGGCTAATGTGATTGGTCTATCCTGGATCATATGAGATCAATGAGGAAAAAGCCTTTCCAAAAAAAATATATATATCATTGTCAAGTTGATCCTAATCATTGGGAGGAAAACATCCCTAAATATTCATTTTATTCGGAAATTTTTCTTTCAATATATTTGATTGCATGGAAAGTGACATTCCATAAAATTTGAAATCCATGAAAAAATAGTAGTGAAAAATGGGTAAGGTTGGAAAATCAAATTCTATTATTTGATTTCATCTAGAAAAAATCATGGAAAAAAATATGAGGAAGAAGAAGAAGAGTAGGATGATGGGGGGGCGAGAGAGAGAGAGGAGGGCGGTGACCAGTGACACTGAGGGTGAATGTGATGGTGGTTATGGGAGGGAGGGAGGGAGGGGGGTTCTGATTTGGGGAAGAAAAATAAGGATGGATTCTATTTTTCCTTTTTTCCATGGGTATGCGTGGGAAAATGAAATTCAGGTTTCATGTGACTTTTGGAAGATGGAAAATCATTTTCCATGTAAAAATGCAATCAAACACGTGGAAAATGCTCTTCCACATTTAAAAGGAAAATATATTTTGTAAGTTATTTGAATTGTTTGTTATAAGGTCAGTAGATTACTTCTTTTTTATATACCTTTCAATATGAAAGCGGGATTTTTAATTCTAGTTCTGCTAATGTCACACAAAAGCTTTACCACTTCATTGAGGTGGTACCTTCGTATCTTAAGTCATATTAGAGTTTTTTTTTAAGAGTTAAGAAAAAAATAGGTAAAACTAGAAGTAGATAGTTATTTGGGTAATTTAGGAATACCCCCTATGAAATTGGTGATATTAGGTTTACTCTTTATAAAATACAAGATTAGGTATACTATTTACCCTCTAATCGAAAGTCAACGTTGCTTTTCATTAAGAAATTTAAGTTTTTTAAGGGCATTTTGAATAGAATGAAAATTTCACAGTCAATTCATTAATAAAAAGAGGTGTTAACTTTTGATTAGGAGGCTAAACCTAACCTTATATTTTGTATGGCTAAACCTAATATCAACAATTTCATATGGGGTATTAAATTTCCCTAATTATTTTTTGGGACCAACTAGTTGCACACAACGAATCGTTGATTGTACACTAACCTTAAAACAATTCCTTTTTTTTTCTTTTCCTTATAACCACTTTTTTAACCTACTAATTGCACTTCAATTCCTAATTTTTTTAAGATTTAAAGCTTATTCATCTTTCTGCAACTTTGTATTCTCTAATCGTGCTTTACTTTGCTTGTGATCTCTACTCACACTCTATATTTTTTTTCTCGTGATTGACTTTGCTCGTGTTCTCTTTGAAACCAAAGTATTTATTGCAAAATGATTCCAAAATGTGCAACTTTGTAAACATGGTCTAGAAACGACCATGTATTCTTTGTAAAATTTATTGAACCAACAATAATTTCTATGGGCATGGGTGAAGGAGAATAAGAAGAAAAAAAAAAGTGCAACATTTTTTAATTATTTTTTAAGTGGACATGGGAATTTTTTAGTGATGGGGTGCAACTAGTAATGAGTGGTGTGCTACTAGTCAATCCCTATTTTTATTGTAGAAAAACAAATAGGAGGGTCTAGCATCCTGCATAGGTATGTTCCTGAGTCCCTACAACTACTAATCAAAAGAGGCCAAGAGCAGAGCCAATTGTGCGATAGTCATTGGGTCCGGCTCTACCTCTTGCAAGGGCCAACCAAGCCTGGCCTAACCGAGTCATGGGCTTCAACAACTAATACAGGAGTAGGTTAGGATGAGTGATAAGATAGGTCATTTATCAAACACTTGTTGTGCACTATAAGTAGAATAACAGATATAAATGCACCTCATAAGAGACTAATTACGAATCTTAAAAGTAATTAAAAGTCGAGATTTTACCAGGATCATTCACCGTTGATTGGTTGACTTCCCAAAAGGATGTAGAGGATCGAATGGTTAAGATTATTAAGTGGAAGAATTTTTTACCTAGAAAATCTCCTTGGGTAATTATGGCTCTCATCACACATTCACCTCTATCTATGCCATACCAACGGCATAGATAAAGACAGTTTTATTATATTCTTTTCCGGCCCATGGGTCCATGAATTTTTGGCCCACTTCTTTATGGACCTAGTGATTGCAAGAGAAAAATATTTCAAGTTTGAGATAATGGAGATTCTGGGTGAAGTATATTCCTGTGGACTACAAGTGATGGATTCGTCCCAAGGGATAGACAAAATCAGGAAGGATTTGAGGCCCCAAGCACAAAGTTTCTAAAAATCGGGAATCCCCACATGTGTCATGATGGTTGAGGTCATCCAGATTAATTGAAGACGCATGCGACCTGACATTTTGTAGATCTCATAAAAAAGAATTGAGAAACATTTTTCTTTCTAACTTAGTAAAGATTTTAAGCCTTAACTAAGGGTCGTTTTGCTCAAATGGATTACCATATTAGCAATCCAACACCACAGCCCTCTAATTTCCATGGAAAATCTCATATTAAAAAACAAAGCAAACAAAAATTTTCAAAAAATGATTTCTTTTGAGCTGTCCACATAACTCCCAAGCTTAAAATAGAAATTCAACTGTGAAAATTAATGTTCTTTGGAATTTTTTTTTTCCGAAAAGTTCATAGAATTTTGTCCTCTAGAATCCTGAAGCATCATATCATATTTTTAGATACCACAAGGTGAGGTGAAATCTTTACTAACTTAGTAAGGTTAGTCGGACTCAAAAGAATTTTCCATTCTGACGCTTATCAGGATTAGCACTGACATGGTCAAGTTAACATACACTAGGATTAAGGATCTAAAAACTATAAATAAGTACTTTTTTAAGTTTTTAGAAAATTTTAATTGAATTGTCAATTAACTTGATCGTCAGATTGATTTTGTAAGTGTCATCTTGAGATCAAGAATTCTAGCACTATCTTTAGAAAATAAGATTAAAGAGCAGTGATCGAGTTAATATATACCTAAACAACAAGAAAAAACCTTCTACAAAAGACAATTTCATATTTGTACATAAGAAAATAAAAATAGAGGTAAACTTAGCACTTCATATGTCCTTGTTGAATGGAAAAAGTGAGGATGCATACTATAACATGTAATCTATAGACTGGATATATGACACTTTGAAATGCATTCATTCAATAAAATAGAGCTTGAGAGATTTTAAATTGGGATATCACAAATCTTGATGTGGGAATTTGAGGTTGGGATAATGTAATATGAGATTGGGACAATATAATCTTAAATTAACGTATAATTATCCAAAGTTGAGATAACCATGTCAAAGCTAGAGGTCGACTTTCAAGATCACATCTTCTCATATGGGATTCCTATATTACATGGTGCATGATTGATATGGTAAAATTTTTAAATCAGAAATAAAACCTAAATAGGAAACAAGGCTAGACTAAGTTAGAATTGGCGTCCAACTCCTTGATTCAAAGAAGGATATTTGTTATCTTTAACTTATGATTTTTGTTGTGGTTTGTAGAGCCTGATAGTATAGTCAATAAGGAGTTGCTATTAATCAAGAAATTTTACCCAAGGATTTTTTCGTAATTTCACTAATATTATGTATAACCTTAGTTATATTTCTTGGGGTATTTATATTTCTCTCTTTTGATGAAATGATGTAATTTGTAACTACAAATTTTCACTTAGTAGTGGAATTGGTGTGATATGTGGACCTACCTCAATCTTAAGGGAATCAGGTAAAAATTTGTATTTCTATTAGAAAAAGAAATATACCAAGTTAGAGTTGGAGTCCAAATCCTTCATTCAAGATAGGATATTTGTTATCTTAACCTATGATTTTTGTTGTGGTTCGTAGAGCTTGATAGTACTAATCAATAAGGAGGTATTGTCAATCAAGAAATTTTATTTAAGAGTATTTTCATAATTTCATTAATATTTTGTATAATCCTAGTTAGGTTTGCTGGGATATTTATATTATCGTTTTTTGTGAAAGGGTATAATCTGTAACTGTGAGTTTTTTCTTTATAGTGAAATTGGTGTAATCTGTGGACATACCACAATTTTGAGAGAATCACGTAAAAATTTGTGTTTCTATTGGAAGAAAAAATCTACTATGTTAGAATGGAGTCCAACTCCTTAATTCAAGGAAGGATATTTGTTATCTTAACCTATGATTTTTATTGTGGTTTGTGGATCTTGATAGTACTGGTCAATAAGGAGATACTGATAATCAAGAAATTTTGTTCAAGGGTATTTTTGTAATTTTATTAATATTATGTATAATCCTAATTAGGTTTCTTGGGATATTTATATTTATCGTTTTTGGTAAAAATGTGTAATTTGTAATTGCCTTTTTTCCCTTCATAATGGAATCGGTGTGATATATGAATGTATCTCAATCTTAAGAGAATCACATAAATATTTGTGTTTTTATGCATGATTTGTGTTTTGTTTTGATTCATTTCTTAGTTCGTTTACCCCTATTTTCTCATTATTTTTTTTACTTATTTAGATCTTTTCTCTCAAATACTAATGGATTAACTCTTAGGAGTTGAAGGATGTAGTTGTTACAATATTATATTTACCTTTGTCTATGAGTCAATGTCCCTTTTTACGATAAATTAACGATGCATCAAAAACTTAAATTATCAAATCAAAATTTCACTGTTAATCTATCAACAAAAAGGAACGTTGACTTTTGATCAAGAAAATATGCGAATCTTGTATTTAACAAGGAGGAAAGCTTAATATCACCAATCTCACAGGATGTATAATTAAAATTAAACATGTAACACAAAAAAAAAAAAAAAAAAAAAAAGTATGGATGGTGACTTCAACTCTACTGAGAAAATTTGTTGGTACCTTACCACCACCAACATGGGTGGAAACACATCAACCTACATTAATTGAATATGAACAATCCTTTCATCTGAAGTGTGTACCTATTAGATATGAATGCTATATAGTGTTTTGAAAGTTGAAACAGCTGTTCCTCAACCTCACGACATTTAGAGTTGGGCATGACAATACTATTAAAGGGTGTTGGATTACGGATTAAGTAACGTACCCGATTCTAATTTAGTGGGTTTTGTTTCATTTTTTTCGACCACGATTAAGAAATGAGGTTTGTTAAAGGTACCCTACATGTTTTTTTCTTTTTAGGTTCATACCTATGTTACTTAACAGCCTAACAAGCTCAAATAACCCAACTAATATTGAGACTTTTACAATGTATATAGTCTCCCCTAATTTAGTTTTTTTTTTTTTTTTTTTTTAAATCTCAAAATCTTATCTTTTAAACTTCATTATGAAATTTCCCACCCTTACACATACTATTTAGTATTAAATGTCAAAAATACCATTTGAAGATAAAATACAAAAAAAGATAATTATAGTTTCCAATGGTTTTTGGGGATCAAACTTCCATTACCAGTGAAATTGTATACATTGTTAGTATAAGAAACAAAAATGCTTCCAATTTGATCAAAATACGACTTTTTTTTAATGTTATGCAAGACATGGACAGGTAGGTATATATGTCATAGGCCCATTTGATGTTTCTTAGTTAACATAAAAGTTTGATGTCTTCACCTTGAAAATGCCTACTGAGACATTCAAATGGGTCCACTGACCCATGGTATCTATGTCACTTCTTGTTAGACTTATAAAATATAGTTTGATTAGCGATTTACATAAATTAGAAGAGTCGTGATTTTCTGACTCCCACCCTCTAACATACTCTCCTGACATGGCATGTGCTAGAACCATAGATTTTTCTTCAGGATACACAATTACACATCCCCAAACATATGTGCAGTTGTGTATCCCAAGAAAAAAAAATCTATGGTCCTAGCTAGCACATGCCACATCAAGAGAGCATGGGGGAGTCAGAAAATCATTATTCAAATTAGAATTGAGTACTAAAAAAAAAAATTTCAAACCAAATATTATATGTAGATCTAAGAAAATTTATCAAATCTAATAATTATGCCACCAATAAAGTGTCATGTGTATGGATCCACCAAAATATTCACTTTATAGGATTTGTAGGTCTAAAGGAGTATTTCAGAAATGACATAAATAAATAAAAAATACAACAAATTCACACCACTAATGACACGTCTGTCTCTATGTGCTTTTCGTAACTTCTAATACGAGGAGATTGCATCAAACTCGATAATTTTAGAAGCTAACTCCAACTTTTCTAAGTACTCGTTCAACAATTCTTTGAAGATTATTTTCATACTTTAAGCACGAACAAGTGTTTCTTCATGAAAATTTTCCATTTGGTAACTTCTAGAAGTGCTTCCTTTCTAATTGAAAGTGGAATAATGCAAAATTGTCGCCGCCCTAGTAGCAGAAATTCTCAAAATTACCAAAATATCCTCTATTAAAAAGGATGTATGAATCTTTTCTTTTACCCATGTATTGAGATAATTCAATCGAAAAAAAAATTGATTTTAGACCAAATTTGATGGACGAGCAAGTTTCAATGAAATAACCTTAAATTTTGGGATAAGAATTTGATGATGTATAATTAATGATCGAAACAGTTATTGTTTATGTGGGTAATATCATAGTTAATTATTTTATTAAAGTTTGTAGAAAGAAACTAAGGGCGCATTAAGGGGAGGTCATTTTCAAGGTCCCCATGTTGTCTTATCTAGAGACCATATGTTTTAAAGGTCAGTAAATATGCCAAAAGAGATCCATGTCGTTGTGAACACATTAACATACAAATGTTTGAGAGAAATATGGATATTTAGACATGAAAGGTCATGAGATACCCCATAGGTTTTCAAAACTGATGACATACCCCTCGACCTCAGTGTACACTAGAAGAATTGCATAAAATGTCCTAAATAACCCATACTTCAACTTCGGGGGTAAATTATTTTTAACCTATTTGATCCCATCTTTAATATCCGATAGAAAAACCTTTATTTTTTTAATCCAAAAATCCATTATTTTCTACTTTCCAAAAGTCAAATATTGCTTCAGAAATGAAGGTTGAATTACATTGAGTCTTAAGGTCAAAGACAAGGGTTAAAAAAAATTTAACCCAAAAATCCATTATTTTCTACTTCCCAAAAGTCAAATATTGCTCGAGGAATAAAGGTTGCTCGATGGTAAAAAATTTTGAGCTATTGGTTGAAAATGATGGGTTTTGAAGAGAAAGATTAAGATATGTTTTTTTTTATTTTTTTTCAATTTAGGTTGAAGATAAAGGAATTTTGATCATTTTTTGTTAGTCTTTCAGAGAAGAACAAGGTCGAGGTATTGTGGTTTGAGGAGCCTCATAGTACCAATCAACAAGAAGGTACTGTAAATCAAGCCACACATTCATGTCAATCGAGTTCAACGCTGAGCTCACTGGGGGTGTGAGGGGGGGCTCGACTGTGAAGCCCCACAAGAAATTTTTCAAGGGTATTTTCGTGATTTCACTAATCTTTTTGGTGAAAATGTGTAATCTATAACTGCAAATTTTCTCTTTATATAGTGGAATCGATGTAATCCGTGGACGTATCTCAATCTTAAGGCAACCACATAAAAATATGTGTTTCTGCGTATGATTTGTATTTAGTGACGATTCAATTTTTAGTTCGTTTATCCATATTTTTCCAACACAAAGGGGGTATGACATTATCAACACAAAGAGGTGTTAACTTTCAATTAGGAGGCTAAACCTAACCTTGCATTTTGTAGGATTAAACCTAATATCAACAATTTCATATGGGGTATTACTAAATTTCCCTAGTAGCAAAAATTCTTAAAATTACCAAAATATCATCCATTAAAAAGGATGAATGATTCTTTTCTTTTACCTATGTCTTGAAATAATTCAATTGAAAAAAAAAATAATTTTGATTTTAGAAAAAATTGAATGGACGAGCAAGCTCCGATCAAATAACCTTAAAGTTTGGGATAAGACTTTGATGATGTATAATTAATGATTGAAACATTGATTGTTTATGTGGGTAATATCATAGTTAATTATTTTTATTAAAGTTTGTAGAAAGAAACAAAGAGCGCATTAAGGGGAGGTCATTTTCAAGGTTCCCATGTTGTTTTATCTGGAGACCATATGTTTTAAAGGTTAGTAAATATGCCAAAAGAGATCCATGTCGTTGTAGAACACATTAACATACAAATGTTTGAGAGAAATATGGATATTTGGACATGAAAGGTCATGAGATACCCTATAGGTTTTCAAACTGATGACATACCCCTCGACCTCAGTGTACTCTAGAAGAATTGCATAAAATGCCCTAGATGACCCATACTTCAACTTCAGGGGTAAATTATTTTAACCTATTTGATCCCATCTTTAATATCCGATAGAAAAACATTTATTTTTTTAATCCAAAAATCCATTATTTTCTACTTCCCAAAAGTCGAATATTGCACCAGGAATGAAGACTGAACCAAATAGAGTCTTAAAGTCAAAGGCAAGGGTTAAAAAAAATTTAACCCAAAAATCCATTATTTTCTACTTCCCAAAAGTCAAATATTACTTGAGGAATAAAGGTTGAATTAGATAGAGTCTTAAGGTTAAAGGCGATGGTAAAATTTTTTGAACTATTGGTTGAAAATGATGGATTTTGAAGAGAAAGAATAAGATATGCTCTTTTTTTTTCCACTTTAAGTTGAAGATAAAAGAATTTTTATTATTTTTTTGTTATTCTTTCAAAGAAGAGCAAGGTTATGGTGTTGTGGTTTGAGGAGTCTGATAATACTGATCAACAAGAACGTACTGGAAATCGAGCCACACATTCACATCAGTCAAGTTCGACTCTGAGCTCATTGGGGGTGTGAAAGGGTTCAAGGGCGAAGTCCCACAAGAAAATTTTCAAGGGTATTTTCGTGATTTCACTAATTCTTTTGGTGAAAATGTGTAATTTATAACTGCGAGTTTTCTCTTTACATATTGGAATCGATGTGATCCATGAAAGTACTTCAATCTTGAGAGAGCCATGTAAAAATTTATATTTCTGTGTGTGATTTGTGTTTTGTTTCGATTCGATTCGATTCTTAATTTATTTGTCCATATTTTTTTAACACAAAAGGGGTATGACATTAGTTTGAAATCAAATGGGTATCTCAAATATTCACCAAAATGTGGTGGGGTGCCACAAAAATCACCATAGAATTGTGGGGTTAGGGTCTCTAAGGAGACCATTTCTGTTCTGAGATTCTAGAAAAGGGAATGTCGCTTTCTGGTTGATTGGGAAACCATTTGATGGGCTTCTTTGAATGAAGAGAAATAGTGACGTTTAAGGCACATTATGGCCTTCTTGTCAAAAAGGGTGGCTGCCAATCTGATAAAAACATTATAATAAAAGTTTTATTTAAATAATACCCATCTACCTATCCATATATATATTTTTTATATTTAATAGCTGTCATGGAAAATTAAATTATATAACAATCTATATAAATATAATTATATAACGTGTGTTGATGGATAAGAGGTATGTAATCTTGGTAGAAATGCCACGTTTCCGACAACAATTTTATAGCCTGGGATGGATATGGGACCAATGGATCTTCATATCCATGTGTTGGTGTTGGCCAAACGCGTTTTATTGTTTTAGAAAATAAACTATTGTGGATTCTATTTTCATTGGAATTATTTTTATTTATTTATTATTATTATTATTAATTTTTTTAAGTTTGTGAATTTGCTATCCTTACAATTTTTGACTTCTAATTGCTGAAAATAATCCAGAATTGCATATGATTTCTTTGTAAGATCGTCGATAAAATTAATGAAAATGATTTTTGAAGTTATTTTGTATTTTACGATCTTTCACAAACTTTCTCAAGATGAGTTTTGTAAATTTTTTCTCATCAAAGTTGAAAAACTAGGTTACTTGAGGGAGGAGAGAGGGGAGAAAATCCTCTGAGATACATTCTTTTTCTTTAATAACTTCTTAAACTCTAACATGAAGCCCATAAATAAAATTTAACATTTAAGTTAATTTTCTATTTTAATAAAATATTAACTTGGGACTGAAGAACTTCACACGCATTGTTGTTATAGGCATTTGGATGGGATAATGTAATAATTGATAATATCATCAGTTTTGCTATGTTCAATGATCGTGTGATGATAGTTGTCACTTTTTTGAGATTTTATTACATGAACATCTTTTAATAATTGCCTCCTCTCTGTCAAGTTCCATGGAAATGTTTTATTCGTCGAGTAACTTTGCACTTTTAAATAATTTCGACGATTAATTGTCTTGTTTGAGATTAAATTTTTTTTTTTTAATTCTTTTACGGACTTCAGGTCAAATCGTCTATTTAGCATTCAATGCACTTGGTTGTATGTCCATGTGATCTTCCCAATCCAAAGAGGATTGATGTAGATATATTCCTATTTGGTTACTTTCTAATGATGTCCAACTTGTATTTGGATTGTATATGTTTTATTATAAGGTTACATTTAAATTTATCCTTGGATGCTACTTTGAAGTAAATAGGCATACATTTGATATGACACCTAAGGTGGTAGATTAAAAATCTCTTCAATACATGGCACATAAATCATAATTCAAGGGATTAATATTTTATTTATTTTTTAAAATTTTCCTTGAATTGTGGGTTGCGTGGCATGTATTGAGGCATGGGAGGAGAACTTCAATCCTCCACCTTGGGTGCATATGATCTCGATTCATTTGATACATTGAAGAGAAATACAAGAAAAGCCTTGGGATATAATTATTCAAAGTTCATTGCATTAGCACATTATTAAGCACATTATCACTTTTAAACAAAGAGTCATTCTAAGTTAACTTCCTTCGGCATTACGTTCAACATTGCACTAACGTGTTAGTGCTGAGAGAACCATAGATTTCCTCGAGATACAATATAAACAATCAATGATTCTCTCAACGATGCCAGCATATTGTCGAATGAAATTAGTTATACATTTTCCATAAACAAAGAAGATTGTAGTCCACGTATTATTCTTATTCTTACTTAATAAAAATAGATGGGCATCATGAAAAATTATATTTATTATTCAATTAACTCTAATTTTCTTTAAACATAAAATATGATATTTTAAAAACATCCCTATAAAATTGGTGATATTGGATTTACCTCCCTTAACAGGAAGTCAACGTTACATTTGCTTGTTAATTCAACAGTGAAATTTTGATTTTTCTTTTTTAAATGCTTTTCAAACCCTTTCAATTACTAAATCAAAATTCAGAAAAATCAAAATCTCTTAAATCATCCAGAAAAAGCAACGTTGACTTAGTAAGGTGGTAAAAGCTAATATTGAATTTTATAAGGGATAAAAATATAATATCACTAACTTTATAGGGTGTATATCTAAAATACCCTATAAAATATGATTAATAGTTGGGAGGATGTTTAGCACGCTTTGAGTGTTTGGCCGGTGAAATGCCTCTTTCAACTTTATCTTTGTTCCGTTTTCTGGTACGACACACCACCCACAATGCCACCCTCTCCTATATAAAACTCTCTCTCTCTCTCTCTCTCTCGCTGAATCTCCCTCTGTTAAGTTTTTTGTTTCGTTTTTCTCTCTCTCCCTCTCTCTCTCTCTCTCTGTCTGTTTAGCTTTTTGTTTCGTTTTTAAGGGTACAGAGAGAGGGAGAGAGGGAGAGAGAGGTGGAGTTTGGCTTGGCTTGGCTCGGGAATGGCTCATGAGGACATCCCCTTCTCCATTATCAGCAATGACAAAGCTGTCCATATTCCAAAAAGAAGAACCATTTGTGAATCAGTGGCGGTTTTTGTGCATTTTCAAATGAGGGGTACAATGTAGCTCTGCACATCGTCACCTTAGCGTAGAAAGGCAGACAGATTGGAGCCAGGCAGTATACTTGTATTAGACTTTTCATTCAGAACCTATTTCTTTTTTAATCTCTCTCTCTCTCTCTCTCTCTCTCTCTCTTTCTGATATTCTAACTAAAGGAGTAATAGGAGAATCGTCATCAAGCACCGATCAACGGTGGATTATACATTAAAAAGATGTATCTGATGTGTATGTATGTATACGGGAAGGTGTATCGTTTTATGGGTATAGTGATGATGTATGTTTCCTTCCACTTTCTATAGATTTGAGTTGGTTACATGGCTACAAAATGTGATTTTTGGGATCTTGTTGAATTATATCTCGTTTTCTCTCCTTTCTTATTGTTTATAACTCTATATTTATGTGGAATGTGACCAAATGCGCATCTGGGTAGGTTGTTGAACATGAGAAGGACCTTAAATATGTGTTTTTATTTATTTATTTATATATTTTAAGATTTTGTTATTTCTTAGTCTTTTGATCAAAGGATGATGGATTGTTTATAACTCTATCTTTATTGATTTGGATCTGGTATCACCACATACAGAGACTTTACACCCCAATCTGTTTGGTTCATTTGGTGGGCTGCTTTGTTTCAGATTAGTTCTAATGAGACTCAGAATCATTGATTCTCCCCAATTTTTTTGGTAAAATTAGAGCATCTTTGTGCCTCATTTCATTTTCTAGATTTAATTTGATTATTTTTAGGACCAACCATGGAGATTTGCAAATTTGGTGTTGTATTACAGAGCAAATAATGTTTAAATATCTAGTTTCTTGGAGAACCAATTGCCTCAGTCAGGACTTCTTATTTCCTCTTTTTTATTTTTTAACAAAAATTACTACTTGGTTATTGAATCTGTATGAATCTTGACAGAAGATGTACTAAAAGCTCCTTCCCAGTAAATATTTGGTTATTGAAGCTCTAGGGTAGCTGAATTGTGTAGAAATCTGGTTTTGAATCTTGTTAATCTATGAAAGGCCACAATTTACCCTTTTTAATGCACCTGAATTGTTGTTGTGTAACACTCCTGGTATTAATCCTTTGTATCAACCCTTTTGAACACTAATCTCGGTTGGTAAGAATGAGTCTGCTGTTTTCACCCTTTTAGTTCCTGGTTCAAGACATGGTATTTTGGTGCCTTAGCTTGCGGTAATGCCCTGCCATCTGGACCTAGCTTTTTTGCGCTGACATTATCAATCTTCTTCACTTCTCAGACAATTTTTCATGTGTGATCGATATGAGTCTTCTAACGTGGTATGACCTTGGCTTAGTCTAGATCCTTGAAAGCTCATATAAGCTAATTAGAATTTTTCACTCATAAGGGTGGAAAATTCCTTCGAAGAGACTCAAACCCGTGACCTATATGAACCTAGCGCTCTTATACCATGTTGACAACCATTTCCCCCAAAAGATCGATCTCTTGGATAAGGGGAGAACTATGAATATAAGAGGGTCATGAGGCTTAATTGGGGTATGACACTCTCGAGGGTGGAGGAAAATATGTTAGTGTTGTGTTATCCACCTTTGCTCCCAGGTATCACATGCTCATGTATCGTGCACCTTCCCCATCAGATCGGTCTTTTGGAGTACTTGGTTAGTTAACATGGTATCAAAGCACAAGGTTCGTATGGGTCACGGGTTCGAATCTTTCCACTTATGGGTGAGGGGGAATGTTGAGTGTATATTTTCCTCCACTCTCAAGAGTGTCATACCCTAGTTAAGCCCCATGACCCTCTTATATTCATAGTTCTCCCCTTCTCCAACAGATCGGTCTTTTGGAGTAGTTGCTTGGTTAACAAAAGTATATTGTTTTATGTGTTTTTCATACAGCTTCTTGATATAGTTGGATGTGGATTCTTCATGTGTTCTCATTCTATTCTTACTGATCAAGTAGTTCTTGTAATTTGGCGTTACTAAAACAACTAAGTGCTTCTATCAATCTTAAACATTAAGTTGCATCTCATTGACCAACTAGATGGATTTTATATCTTTAACTGGGATCACTGCTAGAAATTGTGGAATCACATCAAGTAGTTCAACCCCGCAGAGGGGCTTCTACCTAGGATGCTGCTCGCCCTCCATCCTGCTCACTGCCCTTTGATAGTCTTTTCCAGTTGATTTTTTCCCCTGTAAACCCCTCCAAGGTGTTCTCGCTTCTTGAACTATTTAGAAACACTGCTAATCTCTCCACCCCCCACCCACACACCGGAATCTGCTCTTGTTCCCAATTCTTTCAATCAAGTCAGTCTTTTGCCGCATTACTTACACCCATCTATGCAAATTTGGTGTCTTCGGCTGCTATTTCTCTCTCTCTCTGCTGGTCATCGTTACAATATGTTTATTAATGAGTTTGTTGTATTTTCTGTTGCACAAGCCTATTCTCTGATTTTAGGATAGAGGTTCCCACAATGGGGCCAAAAGTCTTTACCTCTCTGGAAGTAGGAAAATTATGATCGGGACAGCAGATAGAAATCTTGGGTGTGGGTCATAGTCTTATGTTTCTCAGGATTTTATTGCAACACATGTTCCCATCCCACAATGAAGGTGCCAACTTAGACAAGTTGGTAAATTCTGTGGAGTGTTGATACCTGGGTTCAAAACCTGTTGAATTCAGCTTCACAAGGATGAATAACCCCTGGTTTGCCTAGCCAAAAAAAAAAAAATTCCTATTTCACAATGATTTTGTTCTTGTACATGACTAAAAGGCTTGCTTGATGGAAAAACAGACTGACATCTGTAACTACTTGTTCCCCTTTTTCCATGTTGCATGGTTTCACATTTCGCCAAAAGTTTTGAAATTTCTGGAAGAAATTTCGTTTTTGAGCTTGGCCGAAATAGAATTCTGTTATTCTTAAATTCCATCCACTATTCAAAACCAGAAGAGGGAGTGGTAGATTATTCTTATATTAATAAAGGTCAATAATTAAGTTTTTTTTTCTTTACTTTTATAGAGATTATAGGAAGAGGAAGGGATAATATATTGTCACCATTACTGAAATCATTACTTATGATATCATACCATTTATGACTTGTCCAAAATATTGAATTTTTGGGTAAGACTTCTATTTATATTTCAGTTCCGATGTGGACCAAAACCTAGGCAGAAATTGGAATTCAAATCCTGAACATCTTATTTGTTTTGTCTATGTTCACAATAGTTAGCATGTTTTTTGGGTCCTTAATTTATTACCTCTCCTCTAGATTGACAAGCAAAATGTAAGTACTAAGCGCCATTTTCTAAAATGATTCTTATGCATAGTTTTGGTTCCTCAAACATCTTCCTTGTCTTCCACCTCCTGATCGTACTCAGAGTTTGCGTTCTCCATTTGTTCCTACTTCACTAGTGATAGCAGTTTGGTACTCCCAACCATTTTAGTACTCATCAGGTTCCTTTTTGTTTCATGTAGTTTTTCCCTAAAACATATCCCTTATTTCCACATCTTCATACTCTTACTGTTTCCTCGTCCATATGGTCCGACTATACTAGTGATTATTCTTTCTTATTAGCTTGGAACTCCTAATCAATGGTAGTGTATCATGCTTAGTCCTTTTCATTTGGTATTTCTAACGCCGACCCCAAATCCTTGTGATAAGGTTTTAATGATGATGATGATGATTTGGAACTTTCAACAAGTTGAACTAACTCTCAAATCTCAATATCAGAAGACTTGGCTTTGGCCAGTGTGGAATGGAGGATCAAAATTCGTTTAGCCAACCCGAAATCCTTGGAATAGGGCTTTGTTGTTGTTGTATTGCAAACCTACTTGATCTGAGCATGGCCGCCTTTTCATCATCTCTTAAGGGTATAGTTTGTAGCGCTCATAGAGAAGTGACTGCACAATTCTTAGCACACTATGCTCTTCTTTTACTTGCAATCGAGTTCGTTTCCTCTTGAAATTGACGTAATAAGGGTATCTCACTACACATGCTGAAGTTATCAGCATATATCCTTTTCTCTATCATCTTATTCTCTCTAACCACTCTTCTGTTTAGATCCTCTTGCAAGATCTATAATTCCCCTATGCAGTCTTCTATGCAAGAGAAACTATGTACTTTTACCATTTCCAAGTGTCCTCCTAGAGGAAAGGACCAGGGGGGGATTTAGAGTGGGTGCTGTAGGGGCAAGTCCCACAAGAGTTTTCAAATTCTATGGATTAATGTGCTATTACGACAGGTTTTAACGGCGGATAAAGTAATCTGTCACTATTGCCCCCACAAAAAAAAATTTCTACTCTTAATTGCCCTCACAACTATTTTTTTCACTCTTGACTGCCCCACATGAGCAAAATCCCGGCTCTGCCCCTGGGAAGGACTGCTATTCTTTGTTGATTTGTGGTTGAGATACTTAACTGGAGTATCTTTTTCCAACTATGCTAGACTTAGTCCCCATTTCTAATCCTGTTTATGAGGCTCACATGGATATCGTGTTAGATGATCCAACCATGCATCGAGTTGCCTATACCGTGGAGACCATCTTCCCAAAATTTTACTTGATTTTGAACTCGTCCACTTCACGAAAAGCTGACTTGAAATGTGAAACTCAGACTATTTGGTAAGCACAATGAAACCAAAAAATCAAGTTTTCTAGCTCATACATTGACTTATGTTCCAATTGTCTCGCTTAATAGTCTCTCTCTCTCTATATATAACTTTTTGACAAAATATTTTTCAAAACATGAGTTAGAAGTTTTGGAATGGGCTGATTTTTGGTGAGGATGATCTCTACGGTGAGGAGATCATCCTCACCAAAAATCAGCCCATTCCAAAACTTCTAACCCATGTTTACAAGTTGAAAAATCGTGAACCGTCCATTTTTTGTAAACTATTTTTTATGGGTTTAGAAGTTTTGGAATGGGCTGATTTTTGGTGATGATGATCTCCTCACCGTAGAGATCATCCTCACCAAAAATCAGCCCATTCCAAAACTTCTAACTCATGTTTTGAAAAATGTTTTGCCAAAAAGTTAGCCATTAAACGGGACCCATATATATATGGGTCGGGTTCCGTAAACATATAAAGCTAGTCATAAAGTTACAACGTTTTTATCTTATATGATTAAAATTTAATGGTCCGCAATGGGCTGATTTTTTGTGAGGATGATCTCTATGGTGAGGAGATCATCCTTGCCAAAAATCAGCCCATTATGAAACTTCTAGCCCCATGTTTATAAGTTGAAAAATTTTAAACCGTCTAATTTTTGTAAATCACTTTTGATGGAGTTAGAAGTTTTGGAATGGAATGATTTTTTGCAAGGATGATCCCCCTATCACAGAGATCATTCTCACAAAAAATCAGCCCATTATGAATCTTTTTAACCATATAATACAAAAACGTTATAGTTTTATGTGTCTACGGAACCCAACCCATATATATATATATATATGGGAAATGTTCAGTGTCAAACATTTTGGCAAAACATGGGTTAGAAGTTTTGGAATTGGCTGATTTTTGGTGAGGATGATCTCTACAGTGAGGAGATCATTATCACCAAAAATCAACCCATTCCAAAACTTCTAACCCCATCAAAAATGGTTTACAAACAATGGACGGTCCACGATTTTTCAACTTGTAAACATGGGACTAGAAGTTTTGGAATGGGCTGATTTTTAGTGAGGATGATCTCCTCATCGTAGAGATCATCCTCACAAAAAATCAACCCAGTCCAAAACTTCTAATCCATGTAGGACAAAAATGTTGGCTAAAATATATATATATATATATGGGTCCCGTTCGACACCCTAAGTTTTACCACACACTTTAACAAACGCGTTTTGTCCTACATGGGTTAGAAGTTTCGGAATGGGCTGATTTTTGGTGAGGATTATCTCTATGGTGAGGAGATCATCCTCACCAAAAATCAGCTCATTCCAAAACTTCTAACCCCATCAAAAATGATTTACAAAAAATGGACGGTCCACGATTTTTCAACTTGTAAACATGGGGCTAAACATTTCGGAATGGGCTGATTTTTGGGGAGGATGATCTTCTAATCATAGAGATCATCCTCACCAAAAATCAGCCCATTCCAAAACTTCTAACCCATGTAGGACAAAAAACATTTGTTAAAGTGTGTGGTAAAACTTAGGGTGCAGAACATTTCCCTATATATATATATATATATATGGGGGGCGTTCAAGGGCCAACTTTTTAGCAAACTTTTTGGCAAAACATTTTTCAAAACATAGGTTAGAGGTTTTGGAATGGGCTGATTTTTGGTGAGGATGATCTCTACGGTGAGGAGATCATCCTCACCAAAAATCAGCCCATTCCAAAACTTCTAACCCATGTTTACAAGTTGAAAAATCGTGGACTGTCCATTTTTTATAAACTGTTTTTGATGGGGTTAGAAGTTTTGAAATGGGCTGATTTTTGCTGATGATCATCTACTCACCGTAGAGATCATCCTCACCAAAAATCAGCCCATTCCAAAACCTCTAACCTATGTTTTGAAAAATGTTTTGCCAAAAAGTTTGCTAAAAAGTTGGCCCTTGAACGCCACCCTATATATATATATATATATATATATGGGAAATGTTCGCACCAAACATTTTGGCAAAACATTTTTCAAAATATGGGTTAGAGGTTTCGGAATGGGCTGATTTTTGGTGAGGATGATCTCTACGGTGAGGAGATCATCATCACCAAAAATCAGCCCATTCCAAAACTTCTAACCCATTAAAAATGATTTACAAAAAATGGACGGTCCATGATTTTTCAACTTGTAAACATGGGGCTAGAAGTTTTGGAATGGGCTGATTTTTGGTGAGGATGATCTCCTCACCGTAGAGATCATCCTCACCAAAAATCAGCCCAATCCAAAACCTCTAACCCATGTTTTGAAAAATGTTTTGCCAAAATGTTTGTGGCTGAAAGGGACCCTCTCTCTCTCTCTCTCTCTCTATCTATATATATATGGGAAATGTTCAGCACCCTAAGTTTTACCACACACTTTAACAAACGTTTTTTGTCCTACATGGGTTTGAAGTTTTGGAATGAGCTGATTTTTGGTGAGGATGATCTCTATGATTAGAAGATCATTCTCCCCAAAAATCAGCCCATTCCGAAATGTTTAGCCCCATGTTTACACGTTGAAAAATCGTGGACCGTCCATTTTTTGTAAATCAATTTTGATGGGGTTAGAAGTTTTGGAATGAGCTGATTTTTGGTGAGGATGATCTCCTCACCATAGAGATCATCCTCACCAAAAATCAGCTCATTCCGAAACTTCTAACCCATGTAAGACAAAACGCGTTTGTTAAAGTGTGTGGTAAAACTAAGGGTGGCGAACGGGACCCATATATATATATATATATGGGTAAGGATCAAGGGACATATGTAAAATATAATATAATATTAATAAATTTTCAAAATATGGGTTAGAAGATTCGGATTAAGCTGATTTTTTTGTGAGGATGATCTTCTCATCATAGTGACCATCCTCGCAAAAAATCAGCTCAATCCAAAACCTCTAACCCATATTTTGAAAAATCATTATTTTTACATATGTCCCTTGAACTGTCCCACATATATATATATATGGATTGGTAAGCCTTATTTAGTGAGATCAGTAACTCTTTGCTAGCTCCCATTAAACATCCCAAAGTAATTTATATGAAGAATCACGATAATCTGACTTAACCATGTAGCATATTTAATCGATATCTCTGATGTGACAGGTTCAAGAACTGTAGATCTGCTTTCCTTGGAATATAAAAACTGCACTTCCCCATGAGAAATGCAGTTTTGTTCCTGAACCTATCAAGTCAGGGGTGTCGATTAAATATGCCACGTGGGTAAGTCAAATTATCACAACTCTTATATGAAATGGGCTTAAAATGGACCCAATGATATATGATTTTCAAATAATTTCATGAGGTCCAACCCTGAAGTGCCATTGCATCGTAGGGTAATTTTCCCTGATTACCAAAGCCATGCCATATGGAGATACGATGGCTTCATCCTCAAAGCTTTAAACATATTTCGCAAGAGACAACACAAATAAAAAATAAGTCTTGTGCCTGTACTCTCAAGTCACACTCTTAACTTCCCAAAGAATGAATCGATGATGATTGTGGAGGATTTTTTTTTTGTCAATCTGACTTCTTGGCATGCTCAACGTGTTTAATTCTACTCAAACCTTTATTTCGGTGCACCCATGTGACATCTGCTAAAGAAATTTCACTGCTTAAGTCAAATTCATGGATAATATTTTGTTAGAATCACGTAAAAAGGTAAATAAAATTCAACTTCCCCCATAAAGGTTCCATCATCCTCTCTTTGCGGAAGTTTACTTATTTGTTTTCATAAATGATGCATTCGTATCATTTTCTTGATTGGTCATACTTCATGTTCTAATGCAATATTATGTTATAATATTCTTGTGATGGTTTTTCTTTTAAGGTGTCACACAAATGCAAATAGCCTTGGACAGGCTCACAATTGGACTGACGTAATCTCAACTTCATGCACGTAATGGGACTTGAACTTACGGCTTTTATGAAATTAATCTTATTTAATAAAACACAGTATTGTCTTCCCCACATTTTTATCCCCATAAAGAGTGGTGTATATTCAATCTCACACGGATCTAGAGAAGTAATTTTAATTTTGTTCCATTTTCTCATTTTCCATTTTAAAAATACCCTTTCAACATTATTATCTTTCTCTCTACCCTTTTCAATTAGAGTCGTGTTGGAGTAACATTGAAATTGACATCATTTAGGTCATTGGTGTAGACAGAACCATAGATACTTCTCACTCGTATCTCGATGAAAAGCATCTATGATTCTACAGACACATCCACATCAACTATATATGAAATGATTTCAATTTCAATGTTACTTCAGCATTTCCTTTCAATAATACCCCGTTCACTTTTATTCTCTTTCCTCTTCTCCTTATTTTCTATAATACCCCTCTTACCCTTGTAAACTTTTTTTTTTCAATAATATCCTTGTAATGTTAGTTGTGATAAATTGACGCGTTAAAACGTAGGCAGTTGACATAGCAATTGTACAAAATCATAGATCTATTTCATCAAGATACACAAGGAAAAAATCTACAGTTGTATACACTTGCCACATCAACCATGTCCAAGCTGCATTCGTTTTAGCCCGTCATTTTATTATTTGTCTATAATGTTATTGTCTTTCCTCTTTACCCCCCTTAAAAGATAACCCGGAAGAGGAGTCTGACTTTGAAGCAAGTAGTCTGCTTCAAAATTTGAAGGAACCCCCCTCATTTCAAGACACGTTGAGTTTTGAATTTATTTCACGCCTTACATTTCCACTCAAATTTAAAACACCTCCTTAAAAATGCCACGTGTAATTATTCCCCAGAGGAGGCAAATTTTAGACATTTTTTGAGACAGACTCCTGAGTACGTGGCAAGTTTAAGATGCAGGAGTGGAATTTCAATCTTCCTCCGGGGTGTATTTGATTTTGGACTCTCTGAAATAGTAGGACCGTTATCATGGGTTGTTTGTAGTTGTCGCTAGCCAATCAATGTTTCTTCGCTGGCACTTACCGTGGTTAGCTAACCATGGTTAAAAATTTGATCTTTCTCCTTCTACATCTCCCTCCCTATATAAAGCAAATCGAATTATTTGAGATCGCGCGTCGTATTCTCAAAGCGTCTTAATAAACGCTCCTTCTTCTCATTCTCGTCCTCTCATCAGGTCTCTGTTTCTTCTTTTTCTGCGAAAATGAGAGAGTGCATTTCGATCCATATTGGCCAAGCCGGTATTCAGGTTGGCAATGCTTGCTGGGAACTTTACTGCCTTGAACATGGCATTCAGGTACGATTTCTCTCTACATCTGAATCAATTATTTGTCTTTCTTTCGTTCTTGTTGATGATCTTTGGTTGTTTTCTTTCTAGATGATTTGTTTTGTTGCTCTTTACATGTTTGGCATGAATCCTGTATTTTCTTGTCGAATTTCATTATCATTTGGTTTAGATCTAGGGTTCTGCGACGTTGAATATCACAGATCTTTGAGGAAATGTTTATTATTAGATTTTGCATCTGTAATTCATCAGATCTTGCTTTTAATATCTGCAAACATAGGATCTGTCCATTATCGTGTTTGATATCTATAGTCCCTCCTTTTTTTTGCTCAAGTTCTGTTGTTTAATTGAAATTTTCTATTTTAGCCATTTTTAAGACACGTGGTTGCTTCTCCTTAGACAAGCTTGCGAAATATGGAAAAGATTGGCCTGGATGCTCTATCCAAAACAAATTTCCTACAATCTACATAATCACACATTAGATAACTATGTAGCTAATTTAATCACAATTCACAAGTTGAAATACATAATAGAAAACATCATAATGCATCAGATCTCGACATATACACAAGCATGAATTCAGGCACATATCAAATTTTCTTCTCTATATTTAATTGAAATTTCTTCAGATCTAGTGTTTTGTCACTTGAATGTGCCAATTCTTTGAAGAAAAGCTAATATATTTCTTTATCTTTGTACGTCTTCAGATCTGTAATTTATATTGTGGTTTCTGAATATCTTCTCTTTAATGTTGGACATATGGTTTTGGTTGATTCAATTAGAACTACACACTTATGGATGCTCTCCTACATTTGTTTTCTTTCTTCTTTATTTTTCCTGATTTCTATTTGTCACAATCACTGTTTTTTTAGATGTTTATGCCACATCACATACTTTGCCCTTTATGTAATATTATATTAGTTTGAATTATTTATGGTTTTGTAGCTCTATGAATTTTTGCATTCGAAATTTTCCAATTAGGATCTGTTTGGTTGCTCTTGTTTGGTTTCATTGTCCCATGGAGTTGGTTGGGAAAATGAAATCTATCCAAGAGTGGATGTTTAGATTAGGGTAGAAATTCATTTTCCATGGAAAATGCTTTTCCCACCCATTTCCATACCTAATCATACCCTCAGGATTATCTTTCCTGAACTTTACTTGGATCAGTTCCATCATCAGTTGATCTATTATTAGTAGATCTGGATGGGATACCAGATCATGATTGGATTGATATTTCACAGATCTAAGTAAGTATGCTAATGTGCTGGATATGTCCTGTGATTCCATGTTGACTGGCACCTAATCAATCACAGTATGCATCCATCTTACTATTTGAGCAGAAATTACTCTTTCTCGTTTAAGTCATCCAGTTTGTGCCTCCTTTACCAATTTCATAGAATAATGTCTTCTTTTGCAGCCTGATGGCCAAATGCCAGGTGACAAAACCATTGGTGGAGGAGATGATGCATTCAACACCTTTTTTAGTGAAACTGGTGCTGGAAAGCACGTCCCTCGTGCTATTTTTGTAGATCTTGAACCCACTGTTATTGATGAAGTGAGGACTGGAACATACCGCCAACTCTTTCACCCAGAACAGCTCATCAGCGGCAAGGAGGACGCTGCCAACAACTTTGCCCGTGGCCACTATACAAGTAATTATACTCCTTCTTTGCCTTAACCCACTTTGTTTTTATGCTTGAATGCTTATTAGATAATTTCATGTGTTTGATTTCAGTTGGCAAAGAGATTGTTGACCTCTGCTTGGACCGTATTCGAAAGCTTGCCGACAACTGTACTGGTCTACAAGGCTTCCTTGTTTTCAATGCTGTAGGTGGAGGCACTGGATCTGGTCTTGGTTCACTTCTCTTGGAGCGATTGTCTGTTGACTACGGAAAGAAGTCAAAGCTCGGATTCACTGTTTACCCCTCACCTCAAGTTTCCACCTCGGTTGTGGAACCTTACAACAGTGTTTTGTCGACCCACTCCCTTTTGGAACACACTGATGTTGCTGTGCTTCTTGATAACGAAGCCATCTATGATATCTGTAGGCGTTCTCTTGACATTGAGCGCCCCACATACACCAATCTCAACCGTTTGGTCTCACAGGTACTACACACAATTACCTATTTTACTTTGATTGCACACAATGTGAAGGAAATCACATCACTAACTTGCCATATATGTATGTGTAATTCAGGTCATTTCATCCCTGACTGCTTCTCTGAGGTTTGACGGGGCCTTGAACGTGGACGTGACTGAGTTCCAGACCAATCTGGTGCCTTACCCCAGGATCCACTTCATGCTTTCCTCATATGCACCTGTCATCTCAGCTGAGAAGGCTTACCATGAGCAGCTCTCAGTGGCTGAAATCACCAACAGTGCCTTTGAGCCCTCATCTATGATGGCCAAATGTGACCCACGCCACGGCAAATACATGGCTTGCTGTCTTATGTACCGAGGTGATGTTGTGCCCAAGGATGTGAATGCAGCTGTGGCAACTATCAAGACCAAGCGAACCATCCAATTCGTGGATTGGTGCCCCACTGGATTCAAGTGTGGTATCAACTACCAGCCACCAACGGTTGTACCCGGAGGAGACCTTGCCAAAGTTCAGAGAGCTGTTTGTATGATCTCGAACTCCACCAGTGTTGCGGAAGTGTTCTCACGCATTGATATTAAATTTGACCTCATGTATGCCAAGCGTGCCTTTGTGCATTGGTATGTCGGTGAGGGTATGGAAGAGGGAGAGTTTTCTGAGGCCCGCGAGGATCTTGCTGCATTGGAGAAGGATTATGAGGAGGTTGGTGCTGAGTCTGCTGAGGGTGATGATGGTGATGAGGGAGATGAGTACTGAGGGGATGTTTTCTTACTTCAGCTTTCTCAGCATTGCTTTCTAGTGTTACTGTTTTTCTATTCTGATGGTGGGGTCGTTTAGGTCATATGCTATGGTATTGATGTTACATATTAGATTTGCTGGAACTACTGTTCTATTTTGCTTGCTTTATAATCTTGGCTACTGTTGTTATATTTGAAGAAAATGTGTTTCTCTTGTGATATATATTGTTAGATGACATGCCCATTGTGATTTGAAGCTGTGGTTAATTAATTGTTGAAATGATTCAGATATTTTAACAATAATTGTTGAGTAGTCCTAATGGATCTTGTTAACCAATTTGCATCTGGTGTTTGTTTGGAGGTAAGGTCCCATTGTTCATATTTTTTTGGTTCCATGGAGCAAAAGTTTAAATTATGACCTCTTATCGCACATCTTGATGTGAAAGTGAAAAGCATCTATGCTTCCAATCCACTTTCATGTCAAGGTGTGTGATGTGAGGTCCAATCTTGGAGTCACTTCAGCATTATTCTTTTCGAGATTCATTTGACTCTGGCTCAATGTCTGCTTTTCCTTATTTCAAAATTGGTCTTCCCCTCCTAATGGAAAATGATTTCTCATACAATTTATTGGAGTCTCTAAAAAGTTAGAAAAATGAGTGGTTTTTAATGGGAATGAGAACCAGATGCATGATGTGACCTTAAGCATTATATTACACCTATTCTCATGGTCCAAACTTCACAAATTGCCAAAGACAGATTTTTTTTATCATAGTATTCCAATTAATTAAATTATATAAATACCAATTAAGGATTTAGATACACCATTTGATGAATTTGTGATTTATAATAAATTCAATTTTGTGAAGAAGGATGTCAAAATAAAATTTGGCATCCTTCCTTAGCCAACAAATATTGCGTTCTTCGAGATGCACAAACAAGATGACAAACAATTTTTATTAATGGAGATGGTGATACAAATCTCAGTTGCACTCACTTAGTAGATTATTTATTTTTTGACAGTAAGACTTTGGTAGGGAAGACGAATGATTAATTTATAGGTCTTTTTGTGTCGCTTTTCACCTCTTTGGACTTGTGCAGTTCCTGGAAAAAGGCTTGTTAGTTCGTGACTTTGTGTTAATGGTGAAAGGCTTCGCTTCTTCTCTCAAGAAGGGTTGGGTCAGATGTTCGTCTCTGGACTAAGAGAGTATAAGTTTTCCTCAAGAAAATGATTGAAGATCCAAGGATTCGTTTTTCTCTAGACTTGGAGACTAATTATGGGAGAGAAATCATCCTGACTAAGGTATTTATGTACTTATGATCAATTTAATATCTTTATCATACACTTGATAAAATCGATTTCTTTAATTGATAGAAAGATAACATCAAATGGGTATTGTTTTAATATTGCTAGAGACTTTTGCTGACCCACCCATCTCTTTAGGTTTCGTGCTCATGGCCATACTATGAAATTTTTGGGCTGGCCAATTTTTTTTCTAAATAGTCTTGAAATCTATTCATTACATTTCTAACAAGTGAATGCCCTAACCATTTGATCTTTCCATTTTTATCTTTAAAAAAATTGGATTTTTGGCATTCCAATCGAATTTCAGATACTCCATTCTATCAGAAATTATTTGAGCAGGAAGAAGAAGTCATTTTCTACGGTTTTTTCAAGTTCGTCGAAGACATGTAAAAAAATTAGGATTTTTTTTATAAAATTTTTTATTCGTTTTTGGATGAAAATCGATCAAGGATGATTCTTTTGATTTGAATTAATCATCTAAATAAGTCATTATCTCAAGTTATTAGTCGATTTTTCCATGTATTTTAATCAAAAAAATTTGAAAAATGAAGATGGGTGAATTTTACCAGCGACCAATTCACAACTTTTTATTGTCGAACTTGACATTTTTTTTTTAAACTATCAAATTCAACAATAAAAATGTCAAACTCAGACAATAAAAAGGGATGAGCCCTACAATAAAAATGTTGAGTTCAACAATATAAATTTTGACCTTAGCAACAAAACTGTTGAGCTTGCCTATGATGAGGGGCCAATAAAAAATAAAAAGTTTATTAAATGGATTATCAATATACCACCCAAAATATAGGAACTATTTAGAAAATAATCCCTCCACTGGGATCCTCAAGTAATTTTCCCTTAAAATTATAATAAAAATCATATGTTGTTATATAATGCGTCTTGTTTTTCTCATTATTGTAATTTTAGAATATGGATTAATGTGAATTTTTGTCAACAATATTTACCTTTCTTTTATTATAATAGCAACAAAGATTATTTTATTAGTAAGTTTCTATTAGTCTAATTTACAATATGAAAAATAAATATTTGTCAAATGGAAATGGACTAGAATGATTGGACATGGGTGTGACAATCGATGGTGCTCCAAGTAACCAATCAGATGCTCTTCGGCTTGAGTAAACATTCCCAATTTGCCGCATTAGCATTCTACGTGGTAAGAAAAATACATTTTTTTTTTGAAAAAATCATGATAAATTGACTTAGTCATGTGGCATACTCAATTGACACCCCTGACATGACAGACTTGAGAATTGTAGATCTGCTCTCCTCAGGATACATAATTATGATTTCTCATAAATAGGTGTAGTTTTGTATCTTTAGGAGAGCAGATTTACAATTTTCAAGCTTGTCAAGTCAGGGGCGTCGATTGAATATGCCTCATGGGTAAGTCAAGTTATCACCACTCTATGAAAAATGCTAAAGTAACGAGTATTAGATTATTGAGTCTTGATAATATGACTCACCAAGTGACATAATCAAATGACTCCATGACGTGAACAAGTTCGGGATCTGTAGATCTGTATGCCTCAAGATACACGATTGCACTTTTTCATAAGTAAAAAAGTGTATCCTGAGACATACCGATCTATGATTCTCGAATTTGTCCACGTCATGGAGTCATTTTAGTATGCCACTTGACGAGTCATATTATCAAGACTCTAGATTATTTTCCTTTTAGAGGATGACCATACTTTTGGCTAATAGAGTTTTTGTCCACCGAAACAAGTAATAATATTCACAGTGCAATTATCCGCATAAAGGATAAGAAGCACCCATTGTGGAATATATGTATTATTTATCCCTTAAAAATTGGATAATTATGCCCTAAGAGATTAAAAAATCCAAACACTTTTTCTAAAATAGTTCCCAAAATCTTCACCGACCCTGCCCGGAGACACACCTTTCCCCATTTAGTATTCCTGGATGATGAAACAAATGCAAAATAGTTGCTTTGTATTGCTCTATATATTCTGGTGTTGGATAGTATAGCCAGCAAGCAAACACGGTCTTAAAGTGGGTTGATCAATGGTTTTAAAACATGTGTAGTCCTATTTTATTTGGGCGAGTCAGAACTGAACTGGAGAATCGAAATCCTTTTGAGTCATCAACTCGTAAATTGGAGTGGACCCATGAACTCCCTTCATTCAATGGAATCCAAGGTCTAAAATCGAGGTCTTCATTTTAGTCTCGTCTCAATTTCTTGTATTAAGCATTAGTGTATAATCCCTTCAACTCGTTAGTCAAAAATTAGGTCAAATCAATTGATTTTTTTGAAAACTCAACTTGAGTTCAATAATCCCAATATTTCATGGGACATTAATTAGCATTTTTTACAATCATATTTCTTTTATAATCATTGCGGAGGTAAAAATCGTGTCCCCTTAAGTTCAAATCTTGGTATTAAAGATCCGAACATCCGAGGAAGTTGCCTGAGATTGATACTCTTACATTGTGTTTGGATTGAGAGGAATGGAGAGAAGAGGAGAAAATAAATGAATTTCTCTCCATTTCTCTTGTTTGAATTATTAAGTAGGAAGAGAAGAGAGAAAAATGTATGAGTTTTTTTTTCCTCCAAAAGTGGAGAAAAGATGAGAGAAATGAAGATAAATCCTTTTAAAATATTTTATAATTTGAACTCTGCCTCTAGATCTCTTTTAAGATATTTTAAATTTTCAAAACTGTCCCAAGTTCTCTCTGTCAATCCAAGCATGATGAAGAGAAATTGAGTTTCTTGTCTCTTTTCTTCTCTTCTCTTAGTAAGTTTGTCTTCTTAATCCAAATATAAGATTGTTGGGGTAGGGAATTACTATCATAACTATTTATGGCTCAGTTGCTCAGAATCATCCAAGCACCGTGGATGATGTCAAATCTTGGAAAATCAGTACATAGGGTATCTCTTAGGATAATTCCTTTCTTACGAAAGATTCGCGAGATAAATTAAGAAAGTTGATTAGATCAAATAAGGAAATAGGTAAATTGGATAAGATCAAATCAAAAAATAAGATTTGATCAAGATTTCCCGTATTCTCTATAAATAAGTTCATTAAGCACAAAAATAAATATTCAACATTCTATCTATGAACTCTCACTCTGTCAATTTTTATATTCAATCTAACTTTAGCGTCAAAATGATTGTGATGCAAGAACACCCAATTTAATAAGATCACTCATTAATTGTAGATCTCGAGGTAGATTGAAGTGTGAAATTTTTTTGCATCTACAATAAGCATAAAAAAGAAAATTAGCACTCTATTTTTTTTTTAAATGTAAGATTTCTATTATCATTTCCATTGAAAGGGTGAAAAAATAATTTAGACTTCATAATACATATAAGTATGTTATTGAATAATGAAAACATTACTCTTACTTTGTTGCGTTGGAAAGCAAAATAAGGATACTTTCATTATATAAGAAAAGGGAAATGTTCAGCAACAAACATTTTGGCAAAACATTTTTCAAAACATGGGTTAGAGGTTTTGGAATGGACTGATTTTTGGTGAGGATGATCTCTACAGTGAGAAGATCATCATCACCAAAAATCAGCCCATTCCAAACTTCTAACCCCATCAAAAATGATTTACAAAAAATGGACGGTCCACGTTTTTTCAACTTGTAAACTAGGGCTGGAGGTTTTAGAATGGGCTGATTTTTGGTGAGGATGATCTCCTCACCGTAGAGATCATCCTCACCAAAAATCAGCCCATTCCAAAACCTCTAACCCATGTTTTGAAAAATGTTTTGTCAAAATGTTTGTTGCTGAACGAGACCCATAAGAAAAATATAGAGTCCTGATAATTTGACTCCCCCATTGACAAACTCAAATACTCTTTTGACATGGCATGTGCTAGAATCACAGACTTTATGTCTCGGGATATACAATTACACATCTCCAAAAAAATGTAGAATTGTGTATCCCGAGGAAAATCTATAATTCCGTGTCCATGCCAGATTAGTTGAGTATTGACAAGTCAAGACTTTCTAATTAAAAAATCATTATTTTTAAGATAAAAATAAAAAAAAAATCTACATTTTAATGTTGAGTTATGATAATCTGACCACCCCACATGATACACTCAATCGACTATCCTAACATGACCAGTTCGGCAATCATAGATATGTGCAACTCAAGATACACAATTCCCTTAGGATACACATTTTTTTATGGGTGCAATTTTGTATTTGGGACGTGCAGATTTACGATTCTCGAACTTGTCATGTTAAGAAAGTCGATTATCATTTGGGGTAGTCAGATTATCACGATTCCTTAATATTATTATAGAGAATAGAAAACAACGAGTCGAAATACAAGTGAGACAAACAAGAAGATACATGTTGATAAGATCTCACGAGGATTTTACAAAAATGAACCGAACAAGATGAACCGGATTAACCGATTCAAACTAGGATCCATGGGTACCGGTAAATCCAGTTCTTAAAACCATGGCTTGATCTGCAACAGTTTTAACAGTCTTGGGAAAGAAAAATTTCATCGACGCGACATTATGGTCCATATAACAGAAAATGAAAGAGAACAAGAAGATTATCTCTGTCCTCATTTAATGGGGCTTAAGTCAAGCTTGCAATAGTGCTTTACGTCCTCATCATACTGTAGCCATGACATGAGAGTTATTTGGACCCTCTCTATGTGTCTCTCTCTAGGCCTACCTGCCTATAGTTTTGTTGATAAGTTGTTTCTCTGCTTCAACTTCCTTCTTCCTTTAATGTCTCTTGTCATTTGTTTGTCCATCATTTCCTTTTCATGGACTCATTCATTTAGATATATCCCCGTGTGAATATTTGAGATACCTGTATTTTTCAAATTGATAACATGTCCTTTTTGAGTTGGACCCTCTTTTATGATTAATTAATAAAAAAAAATGATCCAAATAACATTATCTTCAATTCTTAAGCAAAAAATCGTTAATTTTAATTTTCTAAAAGCTATTTAAACATCCATGGTAAATTATTTTTAACCCTATCAACTTTAATTATCTTCAATTCTATTTCAATCTCGTCTGAACCTTCTAATTTCATTATCTTCTACTTTTCAAAAAGAGATATTTGCAAAATCGTGATCAACTTTTAACAAATTTACGATTTTGGCTTATTGTTCATTTTAATTATCAAAACATGAATAGAAACGAATACGAAGGTTTTAAAGTGACAATCTTGCAGGTTTCGCTATTTTTAGCAATAATCATTTTAAACTTGCGAAATTATCACTTTAAAACCTCTAAATTCGTTACTTTTCACATTTTGAAAATTAAAATGAACCGTCAGCTGAAATCATAAATTCGTCAAATTAAACTCACAAAATGGTAATTCACCCTTTCGAAAAATCTTATCTAGGTTTGAAGATTGAAGTATATAGTATCTAAAAGTGGAAGATGACCATAAATTCTTTTACCAAGAATAAGGTGAAGATCCATATTGATTTTGAGAAGAAAAATCAAAGGTATTGGAATAGTGGTGGAAAAGGAGGACGTTTGGGTCCTTCCTTAACAGTCAATCATATCAGAATCGCCCAATGTAAAAAAGAGCATAAAAAATTGGGTGTCTCATATACTTACCAAATGATGATCATCATTATTTTTTATTTTCTTATATCAGGCTATCACTTAATAAGAAGTTATTACCCTCACCTCACAGGTACAGAGTTGCAACTCCTTAAAGAATGGGATTTATGAAGAGTTGGAGAGTTCTATAGTTTTGTGAAGTTGGTCGTTCCAAACAGGCAAGGATATAACAACTTTTACCCCCAGCTATCTACTTCCAAACATGTCCTTGTTTGTTTTCCATTACTATAACCTAGCTAGTTAATGTGTGCGTGTGTGTGATTGGGTTGCATAAAACACAAAGGACCACCAATCCATGTGAACTGCACATCCACATGGCATAGAAAAACACAATTAGGTTCCACGTGGATGTAGAGAACAAAATTCTGGGAACAATTAAAAATAATTTAGAAAGAAAAAATTTATTTTTATGCTTGGTCAATGCATTTTAAATTTGAGAGTTTAATGACCATCCATTTTTTAAGTCTTTAATTAAGCAAAAAAAAATACATCCTTTATTTTTAAAACCCAATTTAAATCATGGACTCTAGATGGCTAAGGTTTCATTTGGGCCAAATTAATTGAGACACCATAATTCTAACCTTGTCACGTTGTTTAAACAAGCATCACACCCATAATGATCGCTATAATATTTTTATGCGTATAGTGTGCTTAACCAAATATATATTATTTAAATATTAGCAGGAAAAAATTATTATTTAAAGGGTGAATTACCATTTCGTGAGCTGAAAATGAGTTACTTATGATTTTGGCTCACTGTTCATTTTAATTACCACAAAGTGAATCGTCATGTTTTTGTTAAAAAAGAAATTCAGAACGGTAATGAATCAACAATTTTAAAGTGACTATTTCGAGGGTTGAAAGTGACAATTTCACAAGTTTAACGTGACTCTTTCCAATTAGTCCCTTTAAACATGCGAAAATTGTCACTTTAAATCGGCTAAATAGTTACTTTAAAAACCTTTGAATTCGTTATCATTCAAGCTTTGATAATTAAAATGAACAGTGAGCTGGAATCATAAATTCGTCAAAAGTTGATCACTTTTTCGTAAATATCCCTTATTTAAAAATAATGGGAAGGTGCGAAAGAAGTAGTATGTTTGATCCATTGCACATATAATACTGATACTCTTAATCGCTTTTGTTAGTAATACCATTTAATCTTCTCTCCTAGGGGTAACAATTTTAACACGACTAAAAAATGACACTAAGTGGGTTTGGGTCAAGTCTAATTGGGTTTTGATCATAATAGTGTTAAATCGTCTAACACAATTATTAAATGGGTTGGGTTTGAGTTATGGGCATCAATCCACCTAACCCGTTTAGACATGTTTAGTTATTTTGTCATTAACATGTAATTTTAAATATATCAACAATTATTTAAGAATTTTTAAATTACTAAATTTTTTTAAGAATTTCTTAGAACTCTTTCATAATACCTTTTTTTTTTTTTTTTTTTTTTTTTTTTTCTATTATCAAATTTTATAAAATATAAAGGGTGGTTTAAGATATTTTTAAGTTAAAAAATGGTTAAGCTTTAAATTGAGAAACAAAAAAACACTTTCTTAATAAATTATTTATTTATATTTATATTTTCTACTCCATTTTTTATTAAAATATAGAGGTGTGCAGTGTTTGATTCCTAATATTGACAAAATGACCCTTAATAAGATTTAAGATCTTACAAAGTAAAGCTATTATGCCTCACGTGATAATGAAATACACTTTGCTTAGTCAAAAATAATATTAATAATAATATTATTATTAAAAAATACTTTCTTTACTAAGTTAATAAGGAAAGTTTTCTGACCACTTCACTTTTTGGCATTCAAAAACTTGATCTGATGCCACATGATTGTAAATAACAAAATTCTACGAACTTTGAAAAAAATTCAAAAGAAAATATTATTTTTCACCATTGAACTTATTATGATTGCGTGACTTTATTTTTAGTAATGATATTTTATTTTTGGTGATGGAAATGGAATTTAATTTTTTTCAATAAAAATTAGAATTTTATTAAATAGGTTTTATTTCAATTAGGTCATGTATACCTACTTATAAATGGATTGTGTTTGGATTTGATAAATTTTCATAATACCCTTACCTCAACATGACCCGAACTTGACCCGACCCATTGCCACCCCTACTCTCCCCCACCCTTCAAAAGTATCTACAATGGAGAGGGTGCCAAAGAAGTATAAAGTTGGATTTGTCACTCATTCTCTTATTTTCTCTACCTCATAAGTCTAAAGAATTTGGCAACAGTTAAAAGCAAAAAAACTACTCTAGAGAATTTGTATACAATTAATGTCTTCTCCTTGGCAAAGGTTTTTTTTTTATATGAATCTGTGCCCCCACTACCTTTATTTTTTTTCTTCTTCGAACAATCATCTCTTTTGTCTCATCTCCTTTTACGGCAATGATGCCTGAACAATCATCTACCAAAGTTAAGGCGAAAAGTTAGGGTTATCTGAACTTAGAACTCTTCTAACTTTTGACAAACCAAGCATCCATTTGATTGTCACTACTTGCCAAAGACCATATATATACCATCTTGTACTTCATCTGTACCTAGTACGCCTGAGATTTGTAATTTGATATTTGGTGTTAATGTCATTGGACCCTAGAACAGTGATTTACATTTTGGAAGTGTAATTTCCATTCCATTTGAATAAATAGTGTGATGAATATATTGGTATGATGATAAAAGATAGATAAGATGAGAGATTTATTTGATTCGAGGCAGATCGAACCTCTTGGATCAATTTGAGAAGGTCAATATCTTAAATTCAAAAGAATTTTGATTAATTTTCTCATTGATATCTAAAATCAAAATACTCGAGGTATTTATAGATAAAACTAACTAATCATATTTTTAATTAAATTCCGATTCAAATTAATCCCTTTTTGAATCTTAATCCTAGTCTTTAGTCAAATCTTAATTAATAATACTACTATGTAACTTGACCTATTCTATCATTGCACTCCAATCTGAAACTTGTAATATCAGTTTAGTAGTTGAAAAATCGTGGATCATCCAATTCTTTGTAAATCATTTTTGATGGGGTTAAAACTTAGAAGTTTTAGAACAATAATATCCTTTCAATATTCTCATCTAATTTTACTATCTTTATTCCTATTTTACCCCCTTTAATCTCAAAAATGATGTCCATGCCTAGGTACGTGTGAATTCTAGTATGTATATAATATTAAAGGGTTGGGATACATAGACTCATGAAAAGTGAATTCATATGTTCACACACAATTTCAATCGTGTATATGGGAGATCCAACAAGTGAGATTTATCTTAGAGATCAATAATGGATGATGCTCGAGATACATATTTTATCACAAGCCTTTGATCTCAGATACAAATAGTATTATGTAACATGACCTACTCTATCATTGCACTCCATTCTGAAATTTGTAATACCAGTTTACAAGTTGAAAAATTGTGGATCATCCATTTCTTTGTAAATCACTTTTGATGAGGTTAAAACTTAGACGTTTTAGAATAAACTGATTTTTTGTGTTGGCAAAATAATTGACTGTCAAACAGAATCCTATATATAATAAAATACTACTGTTGACCCCCTTTCAATTATAGTTATGAGATATAAATTTTCTCTCCAACTGCAATGGGGTGGGGTCTACATTACCCCACCTTTTTTCTTCTCGTCCTTTACCTTTTATTGTTTTTCCTCTCCTCCACCTTCCCTCTTTTTCAATAATATCCCTCCAAAATACTTCTCTAATTTTACTATCTTTATTCTTGTTTTACCCCCTTTAATCTCAAAGCGGGTCTATGCCTAGGTACGTGTGAATTCTAGTATATATATAATATTAAAGGATTGTGATAGTAGACTCATGAAAAGTGAATTCATATGTTTATACACAATTTCGATCGTGTATATGTGAGATCCAACAATTGAAATTTATCTTTGAGATCTGTAATGGATGATGCTCGGAATATATATTTTATCACAGTCCTTAGATCTCACATATAAACAGTTGGGATTGAGTGGAACATGTGAGTTCAGTTTTTATGAGTGCACCTGTCCTTACCCCATCTTTAAGGCATCTTAATTGCGTATAATCATTATTAGGAAATAGATGTTGATCTTTGAGGCTGTAGTTTTCAAAAAGGGAAAGGATAAGAAAAATATATTCAAAGAGGCCAAAGAAAGGTCTTGAAAGTCAGCGAAGTTTCTTCACTCTCTTTTAAATGGATGGACTAAACCAATTCGGACCATAGTAAGAGAAGACTCGAAACAACCACCATTGTTGGTGCCCCCCTCACCCCATTTAATAATTTAATATGACCAAACCTAAAGCCCTAAACCCAATAGGTATCTTCTTTGTTTAATAATTTATAAGCAATTAAGGGTACACCTGTCCTTACCTTTCACCAACCATACTCAAGATACATTTTAAGAAAATTCTCCTTTCTATTTCACCATTAAATTTGGAATCCTCTTTAATAATTAAAATCATTAAACCCTCTTTCTCTCTTACTCTCTATATATACTCACCCACATTTAACTCTCTTCTCAAACCATCTCAAACATAGAAATAGATAGATATATAGAAAGAAAAGAAAAAAATTAAGATGGGTATAGAGTTGCAGAAGAAGAACACCTTGGGCATGGACCAAGCCCATGAAACAATGGAAAATGGAGGAGTTCAGAAGAACTTCGACGATGATGGTCGAGTTAAAAGAACTGGTATTTGATTTCATCTTTAATTCTTTTTTTCATTTTTTTAAATTTATTTTTGGTCTCTTTTATTTGATTTAATTTGTTTGATTGGGTTTTGTGTTTTTGATGTGGAGGAACCTTAATAACTGCAAGTGCTCATATAATAACTGCTGTGATTGGGTCTGGAGTGCTTTCTTTGGCTTGGGCTATAGCTCAGTTGGGTTGGGTTGCTGGTCCTGCTATTCTCATGGCCTTTGCTTTCATCACTTGGTTCACTTCTACTCTTCTTTCAGACTGTTATAGGACTCCTGACCCTATAACTGGCACGAGAAACTACACTTACATGGATGTTGTCAAAGCAAATTTAGGTAAATATTTGCTGAGATTTACAACATTAAGTCTTCATTTAAGAGCAAAGAACATAGTCACAAATTCCTTCCTTTTTTGCTTGTTTTTTCCAGGTGGGATCAAATTTAAACTATGTGGTTTAGCCCAATATACAAATCTAGTAGGTGTTTCTATCGGATACACCATCACTTCAGCAATCAGTATGGCGTAAGCAATCAAAATCCCTTAATTTGATCAAGATGTTTGCAGCCAGTGATTTATTATTCTTTTGTGATAATTAAAACTTTTTTTTGGTTTTTTCTTTTTTTCTTTTTTTTTTTGTTTTTGATGATCAGAGCTGTTAAAAAGTCCAACTGTTTCCACAAGAACGGTCATGATGCGAATTGCAACACATCAAACTATCCTTTCATGATCATCTTTGCTTGCATCCAGATTGTTTTATCTCAAATACCCAATTTTCACAAGCTTTCATGGCTCTCTATTGTGGCTGCTGTCATGTCTTTTGCTTACTCTTCTATAGGCTTAGGCCTCTCCATGGCTAGAATTTCAGGTTAGAAAACATAGGTTGATTGCAAGAAATTAAACATATTTGCTTCAGTAGTTTTCCATTTAGCTTAATATATTGTTTTAAAATATGTAGAAAAAGGACATGACGTGAGGACAACCTTAACTGGGACGACAGTTGGAATTGACGTGTCAGGAGATGAGAAGGTGTGGAGGACCTTCCAATCCTTAGGAGACATCGCCTTCGCTTACTCTTACTCTACCGTCCTCGTCGAGATACAAGTAAGTCACTCTATCATACAGATAAGTTTACATGTCTATACTTGTTTGTATGTATGTATGTATGTGATTTTACATACATATCTAGTCATGATTTACATTTATGGTAGGAAATGTGTGAGGTGTTAGATTCTATCCTACCATTAATATAGAGAGTCTCACTCTCCGCTCCCATGTTGGCTGTTTAGGAAAGTTAGCAATGGATCAGATCAAACTTGATATTCGATCAGTTTTAAATCGTTAATTATGGATCTGGATCAAGTATTTAAAATTTGAGTAGACCCAATCTCATATGATTTTGATTTGATCCATGTCCCATTAATTTTATATATATATATATATATATATATATATATATATAATATATATATATATATATATATATATATATATATATATATATATATATAGGGAATGCTGCCGTCTATAAAATCTTATGGAGATGTTCAACACTTTTTTTTTTTCAATAATATCCTTCTTTGTTTTGTCTTTTAATGAAAAAAATAAAATCATATTAGTCTTTTACATAATAAATGCTTTTATTATGTTGATATTGATTGTCAAAACATTTAGTAAAAAAAAAATTTAATTCAAAATACTTAAATGCTCATGATATTTATTATGTAAATAATCATTTATTGTGTAAAAGACTAATATATCATTATCTTTTTCACTAAAAAACAAAACGATGGGGGGTATTATTGAAATATATAAATATGAATATGAATCAAGTTTAACTGTCAAAGTTTTGTTTCATATGGGCTAAAAATTTTAGAATAAGTTGATTTTTTGTGACGATGATCCCTACGATTAAGAGATCATCCTCACAAAAAATTAGTTCATTCCAAAATTTCTAACCCCATCAAAAGTGATTTATATAAACTAACAGTAAAAATTGATAGTCCATGATTCTTAAACTTATAAATTGGGGTTAGAAGTTTCATAATTGACTGATTTTTTATAAGGATGATCTCCACACCATAAAAATCAGTTCATTATGAAATTTTTAGCCTATATAAGATAAAATACTTTGACATCAAGAGTCGTAATTTTTTGACACCCCCTTTTAACCCATATTTTTTCTTGGGATACATAATTGTACATCATCATAAATATGTGTATCCCGAGGAAACTATGATTCTAACACATGCCATGTAGGGAACGTAATTCGGGTGGGGGTGGTGGAGGTGGTTTCAGAAAATCATTATTCATGGATCTGTGCACACATATTGGATAAGTATTGGATCGACACCAATGTACCACGTCGATCCAAACCCGATCCATTGACAGCCCGACTTGGCCACAACCAATTTCTCTGGGACCACCCTTTAAATGTAGCATTTCCCAATAATATTTGCTTTAATGACGGTATCATCCAACACAAGTGGGGCCCACAACCGACAATTCGGTCCAATAATTGGGTGATGGGGACGTATTTACAGTATGGATGTAATAGTACTTTGTAAAACTTCTGTAACTCTCAAGGAATCAATCTTTGTATTGTTCCCTTCAGGAAGAAGTGTAGTGTACATGGTCATCCATGCTTTTTCTCTATGTGGACCATTTAGTTAGTGGTGGGCCTGGGATAAGATATGGACTATACATAATGGGCATTCATGATTCTTGTTGGACCATCCAGTTGGTGATGGTCCAATTCTTGGATAAGATCTGGACCATCCATCAACAGTATAGGTTTTCTTAGAAGAAGAGCTTTTTTATTTTTAATGGTCCCAAGAGGGGGATACCTCTAGATCACTTTAATAGGATAACCATTGGACCAATATTGAAGAGTCTAGATCAACTTATCAGTGGGCCATACTTTCAATGTGGACTGATTTATCTCATTCAAAAAACACAAGTCATCCATCAGTACAAGCAAAAGTCCAATTCCTGTCATGGATTGTCCTAGTGGCCAATCAAGCCTTGAATGGGACAAAACAGCTGGTCCAACCCTGTTTTTCTCAAGATCTAAGCCAATAGTTTTGGGCCTTAGTTAATCTTCTAATTAGTAAAATTTTAACTTGAAATATTTGAAATAATTACAGAGAAACAACTTGCAGTCTAAACCATATCATGATCAATGTTAGACAAACAACACGTAAGTTAATCTGCCTCGGGATTTGAGATTTATCACAATAAGATCAAAGGAAAATTCAATTCAAGATATGTAAAATGATTTTTGTCTTGACCTTAAGGTCCTTCTAGGTAATCGTACAAGAAATTCATAATTGGCGAAGTTTTGTGTAGTGTCGGTGAAGTTTTGTGGTAACTTTTAGTTCCACAAAGTTTGCGGTAATTCTTTACGTGGTAAAACATAGGCACTTGCCAAAGTGTATCACAATTTGTGATCAGTGAAAGCAACTAGGCACCAACAAAAATTGCAGTAATTTGCTAAGGGGCAACACTAAATCTAAATAGAATGGCTGCAATTTTATTTTTTTGCTTTTTAACAAATTTTGCCAATATCACAATCCATACTTTTTTTTGGATCGATGATACACAATTCATACTTCTTTCCCACTCTTCGTAATTCATTGATTTTAAGTCTAGCCAAAATAACGAGTAATCAGATGATACTAATCATAGTTTTAAAACTAATCAACTTGACTCAAAAATTGGCCAAGTAAACTTGATTTGATTAAATTTTGAAATGAATTGACCCCTAAACTTGATGGAACCATTTGTCAAGTCAACTTGACAAATCAGAGAGTCAACCTAGCAGCTCAACTTGAAAATACTTCAAGTTATTTATCTATGTAATATTTTTGTGGATAATAAAAATTATTTTAAAATATCTATATATTTAATATTTTTTTTTTACTCATCCAAGTTGATTATGTTAATAATCCAACCCTATCCTAAAGAGAAGCACTAGGTTGATGAGTTGAGGCTATATGTCTAAATTATCTCAACTGATTTTATTTATTTTGTCTTTAATGGAGGTTATTCTATACTATTTCACATTCTATAAATGAATTTTTTCTATATGTAATCAAGTTCATCAGAATTAGATGGGTAGATTTCTTGGTTAATTATTTTCCTGTGTTACATCTAAGTTATATGGCACACCATGAATTACAGGACACACTAAAATCAAGCCCCCCAGAGAACCAAGTCATGAAGAAGGCGTCCTTGATCGGAGTCTCGACAACAACCTTGTTCTATATGCTTTGTGGTTGCCTTGGTTATGCAGCATTTGGTAACAATGCTCCGGGAAACTTTCTAACTGGATTTGGTTTCTACGAACCTTTTTGGCTTATCGATGCGGCTAATGTGTTTATCGCCGTCCATCTCATCGGAGCCTACCAGGTAAAACCTCAAACAACCCCACTATTTCTACCTAATTACAAGACACAAACCCTGTTAGAGAATAAAATGCATTATATAATGATACATTTTATTATTGTAAGTGCATTTTATCACAAATGACACACACACACACACATATTTTTTACATTACTTTTGGTGATTATAAAATATTTAGTAGTGTTAGAAAGAATCATAAGATCCGAAGTATAAATTAACAAGAATATAAGAATCTCATAAGACACAAGATATATGTGGTTCAGTTAAAAGCATCGACTTACGTCCACGGGCGAAAACGGCGATTTTACTATGATAACCAAAGAAGAACTAGGTTACAATTTCTCTCATATATCTCTCACACCCCTTTTAGGATTTCATCTCTTACCCTTTATATATTTAGAGTTACAAAGAGGTTAAACGGGTTGGATTCAAAATCAAATTAAATGGGCCCAGTATTTTGCCCGGGACGAATTAAACGAGTCATGAGGGTCATTAACAAATCATCAAAAGATCCGGGTTGAATCCACGACAACTCTCCACATACAAGAATAGAAGAAATAACCCAACAAGTATGAATGAACTAGGATCTTTAAATTAGGTTTACTTTCGTGTTCTTGGTTGACGTAATCTCTATAAATCATCCAACTTATCAGTATTCAAACCTTAATAAACTGTTTGATATTTTCTTCTACATTTAGGTGTTCTGCCAACCCTTATTTGGGTTCATAGAAAAATGGTGCTCCAACCGTTGGCCTGAGAATGGATTCATAACGACCGAATATGCTATTAATGTTCCATTTTACGGTGAATTCTACATGAGCTTATTCCGTGTGTTGTGGAGAACAGCATATGTGATAGTCACAGCTGTGATAGCAATGATCTTCCCATTCTTCAACGACTTCGTGGGTCTGATTGGTGCCGCATCATTCTGGCCATTAACGGTGTACTTCCCCATAGAGATGTACATTGCACATTCCAAGATTCGCCGATTTTCTGGAATGTGGACATGGTTGAAAATATTAAGCTGGGCTTGCTTGGTCGTGTCACTTGTCGCTGCCATTGGATCGATTCAGGGCCTGGCTAAGGATGTGAAGACATATAAGCCCTTCAAAACTCCAAATTAATGCTTTTTGTAGTATGAAAGATTGTTAAAACAAAATAAGACCTCTCTTCATTAAAATGCAGGAAGTCCATAGCTAAGAAAAAGATTTTGAATCTTTAAGTGTTCTTAGAATTAATTGTGATGGATTTGTCGTAAATTAAGTACCATTACCTCCTCAAGAAGTTTGATTTTAAGATTGTGAGACTCAAGTGCTGAATTTTTCACCCTTTTTGATAGAGAACTCATCGAATTCTTCTTTTTTAATGACCCTAAGAAACTTTCTAAATTTTAGTACAGGGAAAGGAAAATAGCCTTTTCAAGAAAAATTATTTCCATATACTTGCAGATTGTATTTTTCTAAAAAATCATTTTCTTGTGCAATCTTATCGGTCCTAGATGAGAATGACTACACTATCTAGACCGTCTAGTGTTGTGCGAGGATAGATGTTTACTTGATCAACATGGGATCATGTAATATGTTGATATGTTCATAGATTCAGGGATATTTACGAAAAAGTGATCAACTTTTGACGAATTTAGGATTCCAGCTCACTGTTCATTTTAATTACCAAAACGTGAATGATAATGAATTTGGAGGTTTTTAAAAGTGATTATTTCACTGGTTTAAAGTGACTAATGGGAAATAGTCAATTTAATCCTGCGAAAGCTGGAATAGTAAATAACTCATTTTCACCTCACGAGATTCATCTCAATTAGTTAATTATGGGGAATTCTTTTCAGGACCGTCTCAAGATTTGACTACATGAGGATCAGCACTTGATGCTTGTTGCAAGTCTGCAAGAGGTGGTCGGCCATGGTGATTGATAGCTGAGTTGCTGGCGTTTGAAGTAGCTCTCCATATTCCTAGTCCAACATGAGGGGAGAGTGATCTCATGGAATTTATCCAATTTACATTCCTAGGAAATAAAATTAATTGAAGATAATGAACGAGAAAAAGACACTAGTCATAACACATGAATTTGCGTGAAAAATCCTAAATCAGGAAAAAATTAAGGAACCACACCAAACTTTATTATACAGAAAAAAAACCAAAAAATTTACAATACTTACTCCCATAGAAATCAATGATAAAAGCCTCTGACAAAATAAGGCTAACATCTTATACTGTTGAGTTTAGTCCCACATCGAACACTTATTGCCTTGTTCTCTCTTTATAAGCTAAGTTCCTCGGCATTTCCACCCATTGTCAATTGATTTTGAGTTGGACCCTTAAATTTATCATGGTATCAGAATGCAGACCTTTGGCCCAGTCTGACCCACACGTGTGAGGACGTGTTGAGTTTAGACCCACATCGTATTGTGCAAAAACGTGCATCAAATAAAATGAACTACGAGAAGACACGATTTACATGATTCGGCAAGATGCCTACATACACGGGCAGTGATAGCCTAATTCATAAAGTAAGATTTGTTAGGATAACAAACTTGATAAAGTAAGGGAGTTTTTGTAATAAAATTGCATTAGATAGTCTGCCCGATAAATCTCTCTTATATGAAGGTCTCCCCTTTGTTATTACCCTTTCTATTCCTTTTGCATCTTTACTCTCTTTATTATGCATAGCAGAAGAATTGAGAAACAAATTATGCATCTATTATTCTTGACTAGATTGTCAAAAACTGAAGTTTTATATAAATAAATAAATAATTGATGTAGAAATAAAATTTCTCAAAAAATTCTAGAAATTATATAAAATTGGAATGTTATCCAAAAGATTGAATACATAACCAAGTTATTGAAGTTGGGTGTTGGACATGGTTCTAAATCTTGGATTCATGTCTGACTTTGTTCACGAATGATACGAGATGATTCAAACGAGTCATCTCATTACCGCAATGAGACAAAGCTTTTCTTTTATAAAGTCTTAAATCATAAGGAAGTAGAAGAAAAAGTGGGAGTGGATCCTTGTAGCCCATTTTTCCTGTAACTCCTGTTTTATGGACCATAGATAACAACCCAGTCCTCTTGTACTCATCACTCATGGGTCAGATCCTATTTGAAAAAGAAAAATAAAAATTGAACTCTAATCAAGTGTTTGAAAGTGCATGATTGCTGAATTCCTAAATTTAAATGATTGGATGAAACTATCTTAATGATGTGACACATTATAATGACTACAGAAAGCTACAAGAAAATGGGTTATAGATGATTTCCTCCAAGAAAAAGTAAAAGGAGAAGAGGTGAAAGATTGGGGCATCTTCGATTTCCAATCTCTTCTCATTCATGAACAATATTAAGGCAACTCGTCTAACTCATCTCTATCTCCATGATTTTTGAAAGCATAGTGTTGAAAAAAAAAAAAAGACTTCTATAAAGATCAAGAGAATAAATCCAAGGGATTAGCTCTATGGCACTTTTGGACTGATAAGCGATTAATGATCATAAGTCGTGAGTTCGATACCCAGTATAAGCATTAATTCCTCAAGGGCCACCCACGAGGGCACACCTTCACTTAGTTACCTGGTGCGTGTGATGTGCGGATGTTGCATGTGCCCCGGAACTAGTTCTTGGACAAGAGCATGGTCTATGGACTGGGCAAAGCCCAGATATGGGCCCAGTCTGCTGTCTACAGGGATACCTGATTAAGAGAATATATAAAGCGTTGTGATATTACCACACACCATTATGAAACAAATAAACATTAAAAGTGATTTTATTGCAAAGTCACACCCTATAATAAAATCACATATGGTGTTGATTCATAATATAATGGTCTTATAATATCACTGCCTGTTTGCCTATATAAATCTTCCCCCCAGGTTTGGGATCCATTTAAAAAAAAAAATAGATATTTGGGTCAAAATCCAAATGGCCTTGGAAGCCAACACACTTTGCCCATGGGCCTGACCCATGATAGAATACTTGCACGTATGAATCCATCGAAGCAAAACTGCAAAACCCTCTCCTTTATCTTCAACATCTTCCACTCAAAGAGAGTTTCTTCTTCTTCTTCATCTTCGTGTTTCTGAACTTTCCAGCCATGTCCTTGATTCTCCGAGCATTTCCCGTAATTGCCCATCGTTACAAATCATTCTCCTTCGTATCCCTAGCTTTCTATCACAACTTCGAACCAAAACTACCGAAAAGAAGAACTTCGACATTATCTGCTTCGTCTGAAACCTTAACTCCTGATGTAAAACCGGTAATTTCCATCAAAGATTCTTCTCTCGAATGGGTTAATCGAACTGGGTTTTGTGGAGATGTATCAATCGAAGATGTTGGGAAGCGTGTTCGGCTTTGTGGATGGGTCGCGCTTCATCGGATTCATGGAGGCGTTACGTTTCTTAATCTTAGAGATCACACTGGAATTGTTCAGGTGCTTTTTAATTTGTATTTTTGTTGGATTTCTATTTATCTCTATAGTAGCTTGTGTGGTCTGTTAGTATTTGATTTTGCTGTGTGTCTCTATAGAAAAAGTTTCAATTTTGATGGGTTTGGAGCAATTAGTGGTGATAAATTTGATTTGGGTTCTTCTGATTTGCAGGTTACGACCCTTCCTGATAAGTTTCCTGACACCCATTCCATAGTGAATGAGTTGAGACTTGAGTATGTGGTTGCTGTGGTGGGTTTGGTTCGATCTCGACCGAGTGAGTCTGTTAATAAAAAGATGAAAACCGGTACAGTAGAGGTACATTTCAATTCGAGTTCTTTTTTTTTTTTTTCCTTTTCGGATACAGTTTCTGGATCATAGAGAAGGCAGAAAGAAATTAGTATTTCTCTATAATGTTTTAGGTGAACCCAAGGTTTAAATTCTCTGTTCTTGGCAATGTTTTGGTCAAGAGAAAACCCGAGATGGTCTCGACCAAAATATTATGAAACATTGAATGTTTCGGGGGTCAATGTTTCATTCTGGTCTCAACCGAAGCAGTAATGTTTTTTTCAATATGGATACTTGTTAGTTCTGTTATAGGATGTGATGAGGTGTTACTAAAGTTGTATGAGGTTGAAATTTTCTAAAGAAGTGTCATCTGACACATATTATCAACTTTAAAATACTTTACTTCATTGATGAATGCTTAAGCCAAATCTTATGACAAATCGGTTTAGTTGCTAAATTGCGAAAAGGTCACTGAGATGTTCATGAAATCCATGAGCGAGGAAGTATTCCATAATTTGCCACCAAACTAAATCAACCTTTAGCTCGGACATTCTGAATGTACTTTTGCAACAATTAATTTCTCTCATCACTGTTTCTGCTCATTAATTGAGCCATTTTTGAGCTGTTTTGACTTTAGAATGTTGCGTGTTGGCAGTGGGGTCAGCTGTTCCACCTCATCTTACATTGCAAGAATGATGTTGTGATCGTCTTAAATATTTAATAGAGAAAATAAGCTTTAGAGAACTGAGTACTGATTTTTATTAACATAGCATACCATTTTTTTTTTTTTGATGAATAAACATAGCATGCAAATGAGTCGTGCATCGAGAATGGACTGACACCAAGTATTTTCATTCTTAAATCCACAAAGCTTTAGCTGCGAAGATTTAGTTCATCACTATGAATATGGGTTACAACTTTAATAGGTTCTACTTCCACAATAACATTAACAAAGAACTTCAGAAGTGTCCTTGCTTTGATGGTAATGCATTTGTTGCCAAGTTTGATTACGATTCAGCCAAGTCTGATATTGAGTTTCTTGGCATTTCTGCCATCTATGTCAGCTTCTACTTTTCTTCTTTCATTTTCTATATTTTATGTAATACTGTTCTTGGAATTTTGTCATCGCCACCATGCCAGATTGCTGCGGAATATGTCCAAGTATTGAATTCTGTCAGATCTAAATTGCCTTTCTTGGTTACCACTGTGGATGATGCAAAAGAGACTGCTAAAGAGGAGATCCGTTTGAGGTAGCTGGTTGATATATCAAATTCTATTTCTTATTTCATACCTATTTTTTGAACTCAATTTATATATCAAAATCTACAAGAATAGTAAATTGGAATTAAAATTACATTTTGGTGAACCAGAAAGGTAGGAAAATAATGGGCATTGAGTTTTGCCATCCATGTTTATTTGTGTAGAAAATCATCCCACAGTATGAAGGTATTAGTTGATTTTTTGAATTATTTTGAAAGTTAAGAGCTCAATTGCATCTGTTACATTTGATATCCAAAATGCCTTTCAAAGATGCTAAATAATAAAAGGTGTTGTTTTTCTTTCTCTTCTCCATTACATGTTATTGTTGGTCTTGGCAGTATCTGTCTGCTAGCCTTGTTTGATTATATGTGTTCTGGTGTGTTATTACTAGATATCGGTACCTTGATTTGCGCCGGCAGCAGATGAACTCTAACCTAATGTTGCGGCATAGAGTGGTCAAGCTCATCAGACGATATCTTGAGGACGTGCATGCTTTTGTGGAGGTATAATAATTAGGTTTATGCGAGAGTTCAATTATAAACATTGAATTTATAGCTTTCAGTTTGCTAGTAGAAACTTGGCTATTGCATCTTGTAGATGTAATATGTTCTTTGTGGTTTATTTGTTCTTCCTTTCTGAAACATGTACTTGCACCTTATTTATGGTTTACTTGTGTGCTTGTCTTGATCCTGACTTTGCCATGGTTGTAAGGTAGATTGAGACTCCAATACTCTCTAGGTCCACTCCTGAAGGTGCACGGGATTATCTTGTTCCCTCAAGAATTCAGGTACTTGACTTTTAATCAACGTGCCATTTTCTTTTCATTGGCACTCCTGAAAATGTCATTGTTAAATTGATTATCTATTCCTATCCAACTGTGCTAGTTTTTTTTTATAAATATAACTTTTATAAATGAAGAAAAGGAGTAAAGGAGGCTGAGATAGCCCCCAAGCAACAAAACACCAGCAGCAATAAAGAAAGAATAAACAACGGAAAAGAAAACACGTCTGGCGGGAAACTAAGAATCACACATGCTTCCCCAATTAAATACATAATCTTGAAAACACACTCCCTCAAAGTCCTTACTCATCTTCGACCAACTGTGCTAGTTGTCCATGCTTGTCTAGAGAAGTTCTTATTTCACACCTAGCAATGATCCCAAATGGTACTTATGTATTTTTTTTATACGATTTTCACCACACTTTAATTATAGAATTGGATAAAGTATTCAGTGTGTAGATGCTTTGCTTTTCCATTATCACTTTCATCTAGCTATCACACCTACCAATCATCCTCATATGGTGCAAGTTGAGGCTTTCCCCTGCTCTCACCCTTGCTGAAGCAAATGTTCTTCATTTGTTCCATTGTGAGACAAAGTTTGGAGGATGGGATGCTATCACTCTTCTTTCTATGCTTCTTGATCCATGTAATATGTTAGCTAAAAACAAGTGCATCCTATATACAAGCATCAATAATGCTTTTGTTAAGGAATATAATTCTTTCACGTCACAATGTGTTACGGGAATATTTATGTTGTTGGGTTGCAGGTCTGATTCACTTTAGTGTGCTCTTTGAAGCCAGGAACATTCTATGCTTTACCCCAAAGTCCACAATTGTTTAAGCAAATGCTGATGGTCTCTGGATTTGACAAATATTATCAGATAGCACGGTAATTTTTGGTCACTAGTTGTTCGATCTAAGTTTTATTTTACTATGATTTTTTGCTTATTTCTGTGTGTGGTGCAAGTTCACGAAAGTTTGTCAATAAACTTATAACTCCGTTTTGTACAAGTAAAAGGACCCATGAGTGTCCTTTTAACCACAATTTGCATAAAATTCTCAGATTTCATATAGGAAGCAAGAAAAAAAACTATGTAAGAGAAAACTTGTTTTGATTGGGAGAATGAGAAAGATTGTCTTTCCCGGAAAAGTTAAAAAAAAGGAATGATAGATCAATTGTTACTATCATAAAATCATATATGGCATTCTCCAAGATCCCTCAGTTTTTTTTTTTTCTTTTTCCTCCTTGTAGATGTTTTCGGGATGAAGACTTGAGAGCAGATAGACAACCTGAGTTCACACAGCTAGATATGGAATTGGCTTTCATGCCCCTGGAAGACATGTTGAGGCTTAATGAAGATTTGATAAGACATGTTAAGTCTTTTTTTTTGCTCAATAATATCAATTCGATATATATCTGATCACTTCAGGCGTTTTTTGTTTAACTTATAATCTTTCAATGAAGCATGACTAGATTATATACTGTACCAGGTGTTTCAAGAGATAAAAAATATCCAGCTTCCAAATCCTTTTCCACGACTTACATATGCTGAAGCAATGAGTCGATATGGATCAGACAGGCCGGACCTTCGTTTTAATCTAGAGTTGATAGATGTAAGCCCTATTCATTCTTTGAGATATCTAACATATTTAGCTATGATAAAGGGGAATTCTTATTTTAGTTGCCCAGATATTGACAAAGGTACAGGAAACAAAGAGACAATCCTTAATTCTTGAAATCCAGGACATTGGATACAAATGTGGCATGGTGTTGTGCCATGCCATACACTTCAACTTCATGTAGAAATGGTATCTATGTTGTAATGTCATTTCAAGTCCAAAAAATGAAAAGAAAAAAAAAACCAGGTGGATATTAAAATTCTATATAATATATATGAGCGTTAGCTACAAAAAATAAAATCAGGGACATCTATGGAGTCATGTTGAAGAAAAAGCTTTTATTCTTCCCATCTTTAGCTCTAAAGGAGTTTTGGGAATTACATTTTGAGGATTTTATACTAAAAGAAAAAAAATTATAAAACCACAGTATTATATAATCCAAACTACACAGTGGTATTGTTGCAACTTTGCATTTGAGATGAATCTGAGATAAAGCTTTATCTAAACTGATGGATATTACAGCCTCAGAGGATCCTGCTTCATGTCTAAGACATACCTCAATTATTTGCTGTACACCATAATAAGAACAAAAATGGTTTTTTTCCTCATAAATTACTGGGAAAAATGGACCTACCACTCCACACTTTTAATTTGGTCAATTGATATTGCAGAGAGGTACAAAAATGTTGCCTTGTTTCCATAAATGACAACACTGCTTTTAGTTCCAAGAACAATTTGAAATCATTGATTTCTTGTAGATTTCCATAAATTACTGCTTATAGTTCCATAAATGACAACACTGCTTGAGAAATCTCCTCTACTGAAATGCAGGTATCCAACATTTTCACAGGATCCACTTTCAAGGTTTTTTCAGATACCTTGAAAAGCGAGGGGATTATCAAAGCATTATGTGTCCCTTCAGGCGCAAAACGATATTCCAACACTGCTCTAAAGAAAGGTGACATTTACAATGAAGCAATCAAATCTGGAGCGAAGGGATTGCCTTTCCTCAAGGTCTTGGATGATGGTAAAGAGAACTATTAGATGCATTTTGTCTATTTTGAGGAGATGATATGTTTTGTACACCTGATGGTTTTCAAATTTTATTTTAGGGGAGGTAGAAGGAATTCCTGCTTTGGCATCAAGTCTGGATCCTAAGAGTAGAGAACAATTGCTAAGACAATGTTCTGCAAAATCGGGTGATCTTATCTTGTTTGCAGTGGGTCACCAAACATCAGTTAATAAAGCTCTAGACCGACTTAGGGTTTTCGTAGCCAATGACATGGGATTGGTTGACCATGTATGTGCAACCTTACCTTTCAAGTTGAATTTTGTTAATTTCATTGGTTATATTGCTTATCACTTGTGTTTGGCTCTTTTCTTTCTGATATCTAGTCAGCACATTCAATTTTGTGGGTGACCGATTTTCCAATGTTCGAGTGGAACAGTTCTGAACTGAGGCATGAGGTATGGTTCATGTCTTTGTTATGTTTCTGTAAATTCTGGTCGCTTGACTTCTAAATTTATATTCATACTAGATTTTGCCTATGCCTACATTACATGCACCCTTTGTGGGGTTAAGGGGGTAAAAGAAGAAAAATAATAAAGTTGGCGGGGTATTATTAAAAAAAAACTTTGGGGTTAAGAGGGTGAAAGAGTAAAAATAATAAAGTTTGTGAGGTATGATTAAGAAAGGGGGAGAAGAGGAAAAACAATAAATTTGGAGGGGTAATACTGAAAAAGGGTAGAGGAAAGAGAATAAAGTTAGGGGTATTTTTGGAGAGAGGAATAAGATAAAAGATAAAACGGTCTCATCGTGCTACAATTTTGTGGGGTATAAATCTTGAGACAAAGGGAGTGGGACCCATCCTCTTTGGGGTTAAAGGGTAAAAGAGTAAAGATTGTAAAGTTAGATGGGTATTATTGAAAAAGGGGGGAAGGAGAGGGAATACAATTAAGTTGAAGGGGAGAAAAGAAAAGACAATAAAGTGGGGTTGTGTGGATCTCAGTCCTTTATCTCAATCTTTATACCCACAAAACTGTAACAGAGTGGGGTCCACAGTTGTGTTTTATCAAATAGATTCCTTCACAATATCTACATGATCACAAATTTTCTTCTATGCTATTTTAAGATGAGGCAACTGGCTAAAATACTGTATCAGTATACTGAGTTAAATTTGTGGAATATTAGCCATTTCTATGCATTTACAGTAGAATGTGATTAATTATATTCAACCATGGATTGTCTTATTGCGTTTGGAAAAAAGAGTTAGTAGCTGTTTTGTTGTTATTTAGTATTGTCGTCAATATTCAATATTTATCACTCCTTTTTCACTTTATGTTATGTTGGTTAATATAACTTTAAGGAAAGCCGGTAGATATTCTAGAAAAGTGCTACCCAACTGAAATTTTTTCACGTCATTTTGCACTCAAGAGTTCTCTTGCAGGCCTTGCATCACCCTTTCACTGCACCAAACCCTGAGGACATGAAAGACCCTGAGGACATGGAAGGCCTTCGCACTGCACGCGCTTTGGCTTATGACATGGTTTACAATGGAGTTGAGGTATGTTACCCGTAGGGCCGTAACCTCTTCATTGATTTCTTGTTTCTCGTAGTACTACTTGGAAGCTCCAGGTTATGGGTTGTCTTCAAGAGAGGAACCTTCTAACCAAGGTGTGCCATTTACTGATTCTGTCATGGTATCAGATTGGTGGAGGGAGTCTTAGAATTTACAAGCGCGAAGTACAAGAAAAGGTTTTGAAAATTGTGGGTATCACATCTAAACAGGTGAGGCCATCTATTTCTTTTGCACTCCACTCAGATCTGCTCCTTTCTTTTCATTATTGAAACACACACACACACACAAAAACTCGAGTATATTGACCATGATGCCATTTTTATGTGTTGGATATTCAGTGGTTCAGTATTAAAGGCCATTTATATGGCTTTACGTTCCTCCATGTGATGAAACAGGCTTTCATGTTCTACTCTCAGCCGCAATTGTAATGGTCATAGATTCAAGGATTTCGTGTTTAGGAGGGGTGAGGGATTGATGTATTGATATTTTTCTGTAGGTGTGGCGAGAGCCTTTCATTGTCACAACTCTCCAGATCTTTTTTTTCATTTCTAATCAACAAGATTTTACCAATAAATAAATAAAAGAAGTGATGAAGATTTCTTGTTTTTAGTTTACATGGAATGCTATACAGTGCAAGCAAGACTGATTTCAAATGAGAGCTACTATTGGCACCCCAACTTTTACTTAATACACCCCAATTAAAAATAAATAAAATAAGTAAATGGTTGAGAATAAGTAAAAATTGTGGTGCCAATAGAAGCTCTCTCTTTTATTTTTATTTTTTGCTAGATTTCTATTTTTTGGGTTTACGAGCCTAATCATAATTGTAAACAACTACTGAAATTGTTTGAATGAGTGTTATAATGTTGAGATTATAATTTGAGCTAAACCTTTGTAATGTTTGAAGAGTGTGTTTTAATCTTTTCTTGGGGTGATAAATAATTTAAGAAATTGGGGTGTTATAAGTAAAAGTCGGGGTGCCAATATCAGCTGCTTTTCAATTGAGAATTTTCTTTTATCCATGTGTATGTAACTTACTAACACTAGTTCAATTCATTTTGCTTTGTAAAGCGTTTACAATCCTAGGACTGGTGATCTGAATTCCTATTATTTATTTGTGTGCAGGCTGAAGAGAAATTTGGATATCTTCTTGAGGCTTTGGACATGGGGGCTCCTCCACACGGTATGGAATGCCTTAACATGATTGACTTAATGATTGCTAACACTAACTCAGAAGCTCCATGAATTTATTTAATTTCTGCTTTGATGCTGTCAAGACAACTTTTGTTTTCTTTTCTACGCTCTTACCATACATATAGTTCATCTAGAAGAAATCCAAAACTGGGATTAGCTCTAGTATTGCCTATGGCCAAGAGACCACACTCACCGTCTAAGCAGGAGTGGTTTTATTGCATTGAGCGAGCTCCGTATAGTTAGGAATCTCCAGGTTTTTTTTTTGTTTTGTTTTTGTTTTTGTTTTTTGGGCTATTTATTACCCCATCCAAGTTGTGACTCATTCATCATCATCTAAAAGATTTGGATTCAGTTAAATGAATCCTGGTCCTCCATTCTATTGTCCTGGATCAATTAATAGGGTTTTTGTTAATGTAGGGCACACGTTAAGGTGCATTAAGTACACCTTTGAAATAAGCATTTGGGGGTATTTTGGTAAGAAAATTTTGTTTTGAGGGCAGTTTTGGTACGGAAATCAATTCTCAGGGTGTATCTAATGCACCTTAACGTGTGCCCGTAGGTTATGTAACAAAACCCATTGGAAGGGTTGTGAACCTACACTTTTATCAATTATATTTATTTACACTTTACCTGTTATTTGAAGGGCACTGACAGATGAATCCCTATATGTTTTGGCGCAGGTGGGATTGCTTATGGTTTGGATCGTTTGGTGATGCTGTTGGCTGGTGCGAATTCCATCAGAGATGTTATAGCTTTTCCAAAGACCACAACTGCGCAGTGTGCCCTCACTCGATCACCTTCCAAGGTTGATTCCCAGCAACTGAAAGACGTCTCATTTCCTACTCAATAGATTTTGTTGTGTTTTTATAATAAGCTTCAGTCTCAAATTTAAATTAGTTTTAACTGGCTGTTAGCTGCCCCCCCTCTTTTTTTCACTTTTATTTATTGTTAGACCTTTTGAGGTGTGTACTGCAATCAACTTTGTATTATTTGGGGGGAAGAACAGTTGATATGTAAATCTGAGATTAATAGATATCTTAGAAGAAGGGTGTTAACTTGATTATACTTTCTTGTTCAAGAAAAATGTATAATTTTGTGTACTTTTAGTTTGAAAATTTCAAGTAAAATGTAGTAAACTTTACACCCCCCTTGTATCGTGGTTCCAATTATATCTATCCATATTTTTTGTATTATATTTTCCTTGTTTGTTTTTGTCAATGGGTTTCAAATGGGCCAGGCTGCTAAAGGTTTTGTTAGGGCTGCAACCTGGGTTGGCTAGCCCGAACTCAAGCTGATTGATGGGCGAGCCATGGCCGAGTTATGTAGAAGATGAGTAAAGCCTGGATTAGAATATCTCAACCTGATTTTAATTCAGATTTGGTTTGGTTGAACAACCTGATGATGTATACTAATATATAAATATTTTTATATTAATTATAGATTTTTTTATTCTAATTTATTATTAAGATTTGTGAACAATTATTTAATATTAATCTGAATTTTTGTTTAGTATAATTTGTCTAAATATTCCCCTGGATTTGAAGGTTTTATGCAATTTTATTTATCAGTTTTTGATGCCGTACATTTTTTTATTATTATAAAATTTATTTATTAATCAAAATGAAATTTCAATAAGCCCAACTTGACCAAACCTCTCCAAATTACCTAAATCAAATTACTCAAATTCAACCTGATTTTAAGAGATCAAACTTGGGTTAGTGAATTTAGGCCCGATGGTTAGGTTGAGTTAAGCTCGGCTCGAGGGTTCTGCTACTTGAGTTGAGTTTGGGTTTGGGTTTACCCTCCATTCCGCCCAGGTTGAAGCCCTAGGTTTCGTGGGTCTTTTCAAGATTAACCAAAGTCAGGTCCAGGTCCCATAAGTATACCTTTCTATACTATTGTATTGTGAGTTTCGTTTGACTTTCAGAAGAAAATAAAATAAAATTTATTGTATTGTATGGAGAAGGTCAATGGGAAATTAAAAATGCCAACCAAGAGTATTAGATTCTCATTATTTTCACGTATTAAGTAGGAAAAGATCTTAAACTCCCCGAATTGGTAATTAATCTTATATACAGAAAGAAACTGACAATTAAATTTAAAGGAAACAAAAAAAAGAAAGATTTTAGACAGCTTTGAGAGGGAGTTATTGTATCAGTATGAAGGGATCAACCCCTTTAAATCTCCATGTTGTTCCTCCAACTTTCCAGTCAATCCAGCCACTCCAAAACAAACCCAAATTTCTAATTCTTATCAATTGGTAATGGTGAGGAAGACGAGCATGGGTCGCCGAAAGATCGAAATCAAGAGAATAGAGCAAGAAGAAGCCCGACAGGTTACCTTCTCTAAGCGACGAACCGGGCTCTTCAAGAAGGCTAGTGAGCTCAACATCCTATGTGGTGCTGAAACTGCTATAATTGTTTTCTCACCTGCAGGGAAGGCTTTCTCTTTTGGATATCCATCTGTTGAATCTGTTGTCGATCGTTTACTCGACGTTGGTGCACCATCAATGCTTATTGGTGGTAACCGAGGAGCCAGTAAGGTCAATCAAGGCTACACCGAGGTTATAAACCAATTGGAAGATGAGAAGAAGAGAGGAAAGACACTTCACCAATTGAGAAAAGTAAATCACAACCCATTCTGGTGGGAAACACCCATTGAAGATCTAGGCATGCATGAGTTGGAGATGTTGAGATCCTTAATGGAGGATCTTAAGAAGAATGTCACTAATAGAGCCAATGAGCTATTGATTGATGCATCTCTACCATCGTTCTTGTCATCGAATTCAATTGGAGGGTTGGATCTTGTTGAAAATAAACCAAATGCTTGTAATACTTCTATATTTCCTCATGGTTTTGATTTTAATTTTGGTTTAGGTTTTGGAGGTAGACCTTATTGAAGATTTGTGTACTGGGAGAGAGTACAGTGATGGTTCTTCATTGATAAGAAATTCTAAAACATCATTTCAATGCTCCCCAAAATTTTCACGATTGTTCTATGAAACTTTCTTGAATAAATTTAACGTAATTGAAGTGAAGCCTTGAGGAATAATTATCGAATCCAAACTTTGTTGCTATGGCTGGAATAACCAAATGCCCAAAAAGGTGTCGTGTGGCATATTATTTTACCCTCTTTATGTGAATCTTTTATTTTCCCTTGATGTTGTAAAGATGTCTTCTAGTCCTTGAATTTATTTTTATTTTTATTATTCATGAAACAAATTATAGGTTAAAACAAATGATTTTTCAACCCTTGGTGAAAAATGCTCAGATCTCAAAGTCATTAATCGGACCAACCTTTAATATATATATATATATATCGATTCGCTAAAAAATGCACAGTCTGTATGTGAATGACCTGACAAGGACACAGAATCGTAGATCTTTTTTCCTCGTTTATCCTAAAGAAAAAGATCTATCGTTATGTGCCCTTGCCACATCATTCCCGTACAGACCATGTATCTTTAGTGCGTTGATTTATCATTGGTATATATATGGGTCAACTTTTGTAGAAACGTGTTTTGTCCTGTATGGGCTAAAAGTTTTAGAATTGACTGATTTTTTGTAGATCTCTATGGTGAGGTGATCATCCTCACAAAAAATGAATCAATTCTAAAATTGCTAGTCTCAATTTACAAGTTTAAGAATTGTGGACCGTTCATTTTAACCGTTAGTTTGTAACCACCTTCCATAGGGTTAGAAGTTTTAGAACCGGCTGATTTTTTGTGAGGATGATCTCCTCACCATAGAGATCATTCTCACAAAAAAATCAGCCCATTCCAAAACTTTTTTGGCATATAGGACAAAACGTTGTCTACGGAACATTGTTATATATATATTAACTTGAGGGAATAGGTGATGGTGGATTATGTAAAGTATATATACATATATATAGGGTCCCGTTCAGCAACAAACATTTTGACAAACATTTTTCAAAACATGGGTTAGAGGTTTTGGAATGGGCTGATTTTTGGTGAGGATGATCTCTACGGTGAGGAGATCATCCTCACCAAAAATCAGCCCATTCCAAAACTTCTAGCCCCATTTTACAAGTTGAAAAATCGTGAACCGTCCATTTTTTGTAAACCATTTTTGATGGGGTTAGAAGTTTTGGAATGGGCTGGTTTTTGGTCATGATGATCTCCTCACCGTAGAGATCATCCTCACCAAAAATCAGCCCATTCCAAAACCTCTAACCCATGTTTTGAAAAATGTTTTGCCAAAATGTTCGGCACCCTACGCTTTACCCTACATGTTTTGTCCTACATGGGTTAGAAGTTTTGGAATGGGCTGATTTTTTGTGAGGATGATCTCTATGGTTAGAAGATCCTCCTCACCAAAAATCAGTTCATTCCGAAATTTCTAGTCCCATGTTTACAAGTTGAAAAATCGTGGACCGTCCCTGTTTTGTAAACCATTTTTGATGGGGTTAGAAGTTTTGGAGTGGGCTGATTTTTGGTGAGGATGATCTCCTCACCATAGAGATCATCATCACCAAAAATCAGCTTATTCCAAAACTTCTAACCCATGTAGGACAGAACACGTAGGGTAAAGTGTAGGATGCCGAACGATACCCTATATATATATATATATATCATTTAATAAAATCTATGTCGATCCAACAAAGTTGAACTGTGATCTGATTGTGGTCCATTCAATTTGAAAAAAAAAAATCGATTTAATCTTCAATTTATGAAACATTAGTTAATATATAATATTTCAAATGTACTCCACATCTTAAGATATTTTTGAACATGATGCTCTTTTATTCTCATTTTTTAACTTTTGCATCATCACCCACTTTATGTTGTGATTGCTAATAACACATTATGTAGATCAAATGTATTATAAAAATCTTGTAGATTAAACTCCTTGTTTTGAATTTTTGCTCTTGGAGATTGGAGTGATTGGTTTTCCAAGCAAGGTATGATAGGGGTGTCAATGGGTTGGTTTCAGTTTAGTACTAGAACCATTACATCTTTTTTAGCTCCTAATTTTCGATTATTGTGCGTAAAATAAATGGAACTGGGCACCCATCCATTCCAATTCTCAAGAATTGAATGAGAAAAGTATTTTACATCTATGAAACTTTTTTCCTTTTCAAAATTTAATAGTTTATTGGTTAATGGTGGTGAAAGTGATTCAATTTAATGGGGTTTAGGATCAACTCTCATCAAACCTTTACCACTTAGCTAAGTGGCACTTACTTTTCAAAAATATACATATCACCTAGAAAATTATCAACTTAGTTATAATTTATTATATAAAAGATATAAATTAATGATGTTTTTTTCAAAAATTATAATATGTATTAATTACAAAATGAATGAAAACAACTTCAATCATTTATAATATAAAAAAGGAATGATAGAATTGGTTTTTGGTACTCATCCGATGGAACCTAATGATTCTGGTTTCATTTAGATCTAATTATAATTGGTTCCAATAAAAAGGGATCCACCTTGATGAGCTTTCTTTTTCTCTACGAGATGGTAGACCAATACTTCGTATGTATACTTCTATTGACGTAATATATTAATCATCAATATTGGCCTTCCAACCTCGGATAAGTAGTTGTTATGATCCTACTTTTTACACGGCCCAACATGCATTTTGGTTTGGGAAATGTAATTAGGGCCATTTTAAGTATGGGTTTGTGTTGTGTTAGAGCAATTCCAATGCAAATAGGCATACCTATTAGGCATTTTATTGTGGTGAGTGATTTTGTCTATTCTAGGGATCTTCACTCCAACCGTACTCAAAATGACTTCATAAATTTAACTACAATAAAATTTTCACAATTGCCATCATGTTTTATGTCAATAGGTAGAGAGAGAGAGAGAAAACTCACTCTCTTCTTTTGCCTTTCCCTCTCTTTCTAAAATATTTTAAACTAGAGAGTCAGAGTCCAAGTGTGTTGGAGTGCTTTTCGAAAGACTCTGACTCTGTAAAATGGCAGTTGGGAGAGGATCCAAGGCCATAACCCTAGTGTGTTAGAGTTGCTCTTAGGCCCAATTCAAATTTAGGGTCAGGTTTGGGAACAAGGCCTACAAAGCATGAAATTGTGCGGGCCGGGATTGAACATTGTTATTTGTTACCCCAACCATTAGAGAGATAAGAATCTGCCCGTTTAAGGCCAGACCCGGCCCATTAAGGGGCCATCCTACCATTAAACGTTGAGTCGTGCGACTCGCCACTCATGTGATGTCACACAAGAACACGTTAAGTCTTCGTTGGGATAAATAGTTCGTTTCGAATTAGGGTTTCAATCGCAGGTACGAAAGACTCTCTTCCTTTATCTGTTCTCTTCGTCTCCACCGAGCATCTTTCAATCATGGCTGAACAGGTTAGATTTCAGTAACTATTATACTCTCGGAATCAGTTCTGGTTCATCTCTCTTGTTCATGGATTCATGATTTACTGATTTTTTGTTGTTGTTGATTACAGACGGAGAAAGCATTCTTGAAGCAGCCGAAGGTGTTCCTATGGTGAGAAAAAAATAGTTTTTTTTTTATTATTTTAATTCTTCAATTTTTAGTACGATTTTCTAATTTGTTGTTTCGATCGTTGCAGCTCGAAGAAATCTGGGAAGGGTAAGAGGCCTGGGAAGGGCGGAAACCGTTTCTCAAAAAATATTGGTTTAGGCTTCAAGACGCCTAGAGAGGCTATCGAAGGTTTGTTCAATTCGATGTTTCTACTTTGTATTGTTTATTTGATTGTGTAATTTGTTCTTTTATGACCTACTTGTGTTTTTTGTTTCATTGTTTTCCCCATGAAATCGTCAAAAATTAAAATTACATGAAATCTGAACAGAATTCTAGGGCTTGTAGAAAAATGAAAATGCGCACATTTCGTCATTGTTATTTATTTCTTATTTCGAAATTTTATAAAGAAGTATTATGAGACGGTGCAAGGAATTGTTATTCTATAGAACCAGATTTATGGACTAGCTGATGTTTTATGGAGCATTTTCGCTCTGGAGAGCCATAGATGAAGTAATTGGAGCCCAGAAGGGCTCCTACCCTACCGAGGAGTGAGTGTCAAGGGGTACATAGTTACTGAAATTTGAGACCCAATTAGTTGGGCTTGAGTCTGAGATAGCTTATTGATAATTGGGTGGGTCAGCTTGTACACAGATTTCATATTCACTAGCCTGCCAATACTGTAATTTGGTGGCATCTGGATATGTTGGTGCCAATTGTTGGCTGTCATACTTGCTCTTGTTATAAATGTAATAACTGTTCGTATTAAAGAGCAAGTACCTTGATGTATGTTAGTTGGATGTGCCATGTGATATAGTATTAGTTAATGAGATTAGATAAGAAAAGGAGTGAGCACAAAACTGGAATTATAGGGATCGGTGTTGGAGTCCATGGGATTTAGAATAAGTAAAATGAATACTTAGTATGTTGAATGTAAATTTAGTATTGACAACCTAGAAGATGAAGGTCCAGTAAAAATTGATGGTCTAGAAATACCCCAAAAAAACCATTTCCATCATCTTGAATTTATATAGATAATGATGGAGAGATAGAGGAAGGTGTTTCTCATATATCTTGGATGGTTAAAAGTGAAGGTGTGCTTCTGGAATGTTATGTGATTGATGCATATCAATCAAATTTATAAAATAAAAAAATAAAAAATAAATAAAATATTTGCATGCCTGAGTTGAGCCATTTATGTTTTATGGAGCTGAATGTTGGGTGGTCAAGTAGCATCACATTAATAACTTGAGCGTAGAAGAGATGATGTTGAGATGGATGAGTGGAAAGATAAAAAATGATAAATTTAGAAATGAACACATTCAAAAAACCTAGGAGTAACTCCAATAGGCAATAAACTAGGAGAAAGTTGATTGAGATGGTTTTGACATGTTTAATGAAGGCCGATCACAATCCCAATGAGGGAAGATATTAAAGTCGAAGGTTTTAAACAAGTAAAAGAAAGACCTAAAAGAATGTGAATTGTTATATTCAAAGCAGATACAAACAAACTTATAATTACGAAAGATGTGGATCAAAACAGAGTGGAATGGGGGAACATGATTCATTTGGCTTACCCAAAATCCTTGGGATAAGGTTTTAAGTATCGAGAGTTGTAAGACTGAATTGTTTATAACCATTTCAGTGGTGGCCTTGATCCCACAACTTTGATGGTTTGTTCCCTTTTCATGTCCCCCAACATAAATAAGATAAGTATTCTGCTGGATTGTTTTTTATATTTTCTTTTATTGGGAGGGTCTAAATGACCAATAGGGGAGAATATTGATTGTCAGGGAGGGAGGTTTGATATCTTCCTCATGATTCTACAATAGATAAAATGATGGCTAGCATTTTTCAGTTTTTTCTATATCGGTCATTTTTTTTGGAGTGCATTGACTCTTTTTCCCCCCTAAATGATTGGTGCTAGTAATGCTTCACACTAATTGAAGTTTCCATTCTGTGGTCTTAAAGAGGATTATATCCATGGTTGGCGAAGAAATATTTTCTCTCATAAGGGTTCTTCTTTTGTGTCTCCTCTATTTTTCAGTAAAATATTTTTCCTCTCCTTTATTTTGAGGTACCGATGGGAATGTGGGGATGGAATTGCTTTTGTGCTTCCTGTCGCCCACCCTTTCCCCTTGAACTTTTTCCCCTCATTTTCCTCCTTCAAGTTTAGCCTTTTGCATGCGTGCTCACCAGAAAATCCATGATAAAAAAATTATTCTTTCCCCCTAATTTTCCATCATTTTAGTGAGTGAATCAAAAGGAGGGGAATCATCTATTCCCTTGAATTCTATGCACCCCACCATGACAGTTAGGGCTTGAAATGGTGTGGATCAATACAGGATACAACTTGGTCCAAAGCTGTTTTGGCGAGGTTGGCTCGTTGAGTTAAGATCTGTTTCAAACAGGGCTGGGTTCAATCCAAGGACTTAACCTGGATTGGATTGGATAACATGTTTTCAGTTGGGTTATGGATCTGATTGGATCCTTACCATATATATTGCATTATCAGATTAAAGATGGGTTTCCAGCCTATATACAAGATCCTACATGGGGCCTAAATCATGTAATATGTATCAACATGCCTTTGGTGTTAGGCTTTCGAAGAATATAATCTTATACCACTCCCCTGGAGTGTGCTGGATCTTTTGAATGTCACAGACTACTACTGCTTTAGTATTGTTCTTTTCTCTACTTTATTGCGTCTCCATTCTATGGAGAGCTTTACTCTATATTTTGTTTTCTATCATTTTTTTGTTAGCCTTTCATTACATGATTGATGGGTATTCTTTAGTTAACACAAATTAGACACCACACACTTCATTTTTTTTATTTTTTTTATTTTTACTTTGAAGCTGCATGCATTCTTCTGAACATTGTTGAAGTAGATAAGATATTGCTGTGGTGCTGTTCCTTTGTCAGTTTTATAGGCTGTTTAACTTGAATACCATTCGAGAAATGGAGCACAGTTTTCTTTCTTTCTTTCTTTCATTTTTTTTAATGCAGTAGGATGTCTCCCACCCCCTGAGAAGTGAGACTAAGCCCTTCAGATACACCCAACCACCACAAACAGGAGTATTGGGTTAAGTTGTGGGTGGAGAGACTCGATCTCTCGACCCTTGGGATCATACCTGGGTCACTGAACCACGGTTCCACCACTCGGGTGGTAAAATGGAGCACAGATGTACTCAATACAAATTATTGTCTAAACAATATGTCATTGTTGATTGATAGGCAATCTATATGCATAAGGAATTTCTCTAGTTGGTGCTTGATAAATTCTTCCGAGCTCACACTATTACAAAGCTTGAGGATTGGGATAACATGTTTTATTTTCAGGAACATACATCGATAAAAAATGCCCCTTCACTGGCAATGTTTCCATCAGAGGTCGTATATTGGCAGGCACCTGTCACAGTGCCAAGATGATGAGAACCATCATTGTCCGCCGAGACTACCTTCACTATGTGAAAAAATATCAGAGGCAAGTAACAAACGAAATTCTTTCCTGACATCTGCATTTGCACTTGATTCTTAAAGTGAGAAGGGAATCTGAAGTCTTGTATTTTGAGGTTTCAGATATGAGAAGAGGCATTCCAATATCCCGGCTCACATATCCCCGTGTTTCCGTGTGAAAGAAGGTGACCATGTCACTATTGGCCAGTGCAGGTAAATTCTAAGAGGAGGAAGAAGGGTTGTTTCACCCGTAAGTCAAATAATATTTGTATTGCTTTATCGTTTCTTGATTTTATGTCTGTGTTCTGTTAGGCCATTATCGAAGACTGTGAGGTTTAATGTGTTGAAAGTCATTCCTGCTGGATCCTCTGGTGGAGGTGGAAAGAAGGCTTTCACAGCCTTCTAAGGTTAGTCTCCAGTTTTGCCCCCTGCTGCGGATGTCGTCATGATCATGAAGTTTTGAGTTTTATAACAAGTTGTAGATGATCAAATAGCCATGGCCGATAAACTTTTGATTATTAGTAGTTTTTATCTCATTTTTAAGTGCCTTCAGATTATTATTATTTTTTTTAAATGAGACAATGCTCAGTTTTGGCTTGATTTTGAAATATCCGGAGTTTGTTGAAGTTTATGGTTTGCTTAGAGTGCATTGTTTTATGTTTCATGTTTCATGTTTCATGTTTCATGTTTATGTGTTAAAATAAAATTCACCCCTTGTATGACTAGGCCCGTACAAAGACAGATGATTTCACTGAGTTATAGTCTTTAGCCGAGTGAAGCCTTTTTAGTTTAAACTGGTTTACAATGTATTTTAAAATTTATTTATTTATTTATAAGAAAAAATATCAACAATTAAGTAAATTATGGGGTTTGTTGGGAAGAAGAATGCACTAGTTTGGGGGATGCTTGGAGTGCAAATGTTGTAGGTCAGTGCATCAATTTGTTTGATGGAAGAGATTCTTTCTTTTTGCAAATCTTAGGGAACTAGATCCCTATTTTAAGAGATTCTATTATTAACACACTAACTTTTACTTACAACACCAATCCTTTTGAAATTAGACAATTGGTGTGCCAATAGAATCTCTCGTATTAAATGTTGTCCTTGGACTAATCACTTTTTTTTTATATTATAAAGTAGATTAATAAATAAACTTAGTAAACTCACCCTCGTTACCCCCTAAATGTTTTCAAAATGCACTCCAATTATAAAAAATATTGCCTAATGAGTGCATTTTGTAAATTTTTTTAACCGAATCTAATTCAAATCCAATCCTCTAATAGATTGTTGAGTGGGTTCTTTTTTTTTTTTTTTTTATAGATTATATATTACCGAGTGGGTTCCTCTTAGAGTGATTGGGTAAGTTTTAAATATTTAAATTTTTATAAAAAAAAATTATGAAAAAAATATCAAAATCAATCGATTCTGCCGCTTTGTTCGAGATATGGGCTAATAACGGGTCCTAGACAAGTTGATGTGATGGGCGAATCACATTGTTACCTCAGAGAGAGAGAGGTCGAGATGACTCCAGTTGTAAAACCATGGCTCGAATGCATCATAAATATGGCCCCACCAATGGCAGGTCTGCTCTGGAGACGAATGCACTATTAGATCAAACCATTGGAGATCGTGATGGTATTGTTGAACAACATCATCATATAGTGGGTCCCTAACTAACTCATTGCATTGGCACGCAGTGAGTAGATTCTCCTAAGCTTTTAAATAGCCATTATCGGCTACGGATATCAAAGTCGTTGACAACTGCAACAATTCCTTTAAAGAAATGTGTAAAATCCAAAATAACATCATGCAAACCTTAACGCGTTGAGGAAGAGAAACATGTTCCTTACTAACACAGTAAAGATTTTAATGTCTAGTTGAGAATATCTCAAGGCACACAACACCTTAAAAAACATTGTGTGTATATATATATATATATATGAACAGCGTTATTACGACCTCTATTACGATTCACATTGCGACACACCGTTTTATCTTAAATGGACAAAAATGTTTGGAATGGGCTGATTTTTTGTGAGGATGATCTTTGTAATAAGGGGATCATTTTGGCAAAAAATCATCCCATTCCAAAACTTCTAACCCCATCAAAATTGATTTACAAAAATTGGACGGTCTATAATTTTTTAACAAAAATTGGACGGTCTAGAAGTTTCATAATGAGCTGATTTTTGGCAAGGATGATCTCCTCACCATAGAGATCATCCTCACAAAAAATCAGCCCATTCCAAACATTTTTGCCCATATAAGATAAAATGGTGTGTCGCAATGTGAGTCGTAATAGGGGTCGTAAGAATCCGACCCTATATATATATATATATATATATTATATATATATATATATATATATATATATCAGCCCAATCCGAAACTTTTTAACTTATATTTTGAGAAGTGTTTGGCACAATGTTTGCCTTTCTCTCTCTCTCTAGGGTTTCTGAATGCTTTTCATATATATAATATCAACTTTACTATTGTTTATTTTATTTGCTTTAATTAATCTATTATTACATACTTTTTCTTGCAACAAGATACATCTTTTACAATTTAGAATTAATAGTTTTCAGTAAAATAAATAAACTTTTCTAATAGATTATTTACATGACTCCACTATGGTCCATAGTTGTTATATTTTCGCTTGTCCTACATCTATTATTTGTTTGTTTTTTATTTTTTTAAACTATTTCTGTAATTTGATTATATTAGTGTTGTTACTATGCTACTCACCACCTTCAATCAGTTACGACAAAATAATTCTTGATCAATATAATTATTACCAATTAAATAATCAATATATGTTTTAATGGTTGAAACTCCTATTTTGAAGGATTTAAATTAATTCTATAATTGTAGTAGTATTTTAATTTCTCAATCATTACAATATTGTTATTTCTAATTGTAAAACTTAGTAATAATTCATTATAATATTTATTTTTAGGACATACATGACTAATAGTTATTTAAGAAATAAAAAAAATGCTTAATACGATAGATGAAATTTTTGGGAGTGGGGTTTGAACATTTTGAGAGCGGAGATCGGAGAAGGTTTCACTCCGAAAACTCCAGAACAAGGTTTGAGAGCATGAGCGGCATCCATAACAAAAGGATTGGTCACTGAGATCTTACTAAGGGTCGTTTTGTTTGAATGGATTACCACATCACCAATCCAACACCACAACTCTATAATTTTCATCAAAAAACTTGGATAAAAAAATGATTTCTTTTGAGCTTGATCCAAGGTTTTGAAAATAGATGGCCATCGAACTTCCACCTAACTCCCAAACTTAAAAATGAAATTCAATGGTGAAAAAAATAATTTTTTTTTTTTTTTTGGATTTTTTTTCTCCATAGCACAGAATTTTGTCTTCTACAACCCTAAAGAATCCGATCATATTTTTGAATGCCAGAAGGTGAGCCCAAGGACTTTTAGTAAGGGTGAAATCCTTACTAACTTACTAAGGCTAGTCAAACTCTTAACACTTGTACAAGTGTCTCAACAAAGCAAAGGCCATGATTACAAAACTTTGGAGAAAAACTTACATATTCTCTATCTCATATTGAGCTGGATATCGATGAAAAAAATCTATGATTTGCACACACCTCCACGTCAGGAAAGTAAGAAACGAGGTAAATATTTGAGGTCATTTCTGCATTATTCTTTTGGAGTTGTGTTGAAGTGACCTCGACTTGGAACCTCATATCGCACTTCTTGATGTGAAAGTGGGAATCATAAATGTTTTTACTCGTATCTCAATGAAAAACATCTATAGTTCCCTTACACTATCACATCAAGAAGTGTGATATGAAGTTCTAGGTTGAAGTCACTTCTGCATTATTGTAGTATTAAATAGGAAAACACTAGCCTCAACCCAAGGCTTTTAATAAATAAAATAAAAAACTCTTGAGATTCTAGAGATTCCCAATAAAATGTATCCTAGAAAAATGTACTAATCCCTAGATAGCTCATATCTCTAGGAAGCTATTACTTTTCTCTTAATCTTAATCGCTTGTTTGATGGCTCGGTTGAGGAAAGAAAAGTCCTTTTAGATAGTGCTACAGTCTACGAGGTGGGCTTAGTACTTACGTCCATACTCCATAACGACAAAGTACGGATTCGACAATTATTTTGTGGGTGTTCAATTCAGTTAATTCTGAAAATATTTGTAAATAATTGGGGAAAATTTTGAAGGTTATACAAAATATTGTATTGAATTTCTTACCAAAACCTATCATCTTTAACGACTGCATAAATCCTATGATTGATTTCAATAAATCATAAAGCAAAAGAAATCTAAAATATTAAAAAAGATATCAGAGATCGATCAAAAATGAAGCAAATCTCACACCCTAACTCAAAATCCATTAATAAACCCTAACTCGAATCAATATTGGCAGTTGTTTTCATCGTCTCTTTGCTAGAGTTGTTGCCAAATGTGTTAATCGAAAAACAAAACTACAACTTTCGATGTTCTACAGGTACACAACAAAATTACTAATGTGTTGTGTGTTTGCATTGGTAAAGAAATTGAACATAAATGATGTTTAAGTCATTTGCAATTCGTAGTTGAAGGGAAAAGCAAAAGCAAAAGTAAAACGACTAATTATCCGACAAAATTTGTTGTTTTGCTATTCCTTTTTATATATAGGGTATAGATAATGGTAACGATAACGAAGATACACACACATGCAATATGACCACAAACTAGATCCGGTTAAACCAAGCCATAGTTAGCAATTCAGTGTATGGTAAAAAAATCGTTATAGGGTTAATTCGTTTTAGTAGTTCGTTTAAAATTTTGGTCAAAAATTCGAAGAAATACGTAAATGCGATACAAGAATGATTCGGGTATAATTTGACTTCAATACTTTAAAAAACTTTCAAAAATTCGTGTGTATACATATTAAAATTTTCGTAGTACTCATATTCAAATATTTAGAAATCTTTTCTATCTTTTTAAGATTTATTATTTTCAAAATTACTATCAATGTCCTTCATCTTTAAACTCATCCTCGATAAATTAAGAACATAAGATATTTTTATTCATGTATATCAAACACTTAAACTTTATTACAAATCAATAACACTTCATACCTTTCCACATATTTCATTTTAATATTTCGAGTTGTGCTGAGGTGACACAGGATTTATTAGGATTCTCACAATTCTGACATGGACATACATACATAACCGTAGATGGTTTTTACTCGTATCGCAAGGAAACACATCTATGATTATGTGCACATCCCACGTCAGACTTGTGAGAATCGCAGTAAATGCTCTGTGTCATTCCAACATTTTCCTAATATTTATTCTAAAATAGCATGTATAGAAAAAGATTTAAAACTAAGAATATTTTATTTATTTATTGTTATTAATCATACTATTAACACAGATCTTCATATACTAACACATACTAATTGAATTAAGTGAGTTACCAAGACTCATGTTCAAAAAATTCAAGAGAAGAGAGAAGACATGTAAAAGGAGTGAAGAAATTGAATGTAGATTGAGAATTATAAGATTCGATAACAAATAATGATTAGTGAAATAACAATCAACAATTAGTGATTGTATGATGATGAAACCTTTAAGTGTAAAGAGAGAATAATGAAAATAATATTCTGCAATATTCAGATGGAATTATTTTATTATAAAAATATGCATTAATTTGTATTTTTAACTTTTTGTAGAAAATATGTTTGATTTGTTTAATTCGAGAAAATAATAAATTGCGAATGATTAAAATATGTTCAAAAAGTTGAATTTTTTTAATAAGAATTGAATTGGATGAAAATTTTAATGGTTTTGTTTATCATTCGGAAAATTACGATATAAATCAGGAATTATTCCAAGAATTACTAATCATGGACCAGACATTGTTAGGTACTTTGGTCCTAATTCGACATAGATTTAATGGGCTGAAATATCTTTTTTTATCCAAACCCTATCTATATGGGCTTAAGAAAGGCCCTATAAACCACCCTTTTGGACGAGTCCAAAGAAAGATAAAAGTAGGGGCATTTCCGTCAAAGAAAAAAATGGCTGTACGTGGGGGCGTGCACATTGTGATGGGAATATGTGATTCAGTTAAATTGTATGCTTCTAGAGATCGGTGAAGAGGTCTTTAAGAAAGAATTATACAGAACAAAAAAACAAAAACCCAAATAGAAAGAAAAAAAAATATATATAAATAAAGAACAAGTGTCAATGATACGTCGGACACTTTAAAATTTTTGAAACATCCCCTCAAAAATTGCCACTTGGCATACCAAAAGGGTGGGCCAAACATTTTTACATCAACAAATCCTATATGATTCTACCACGTGTTGTTTTTTTGTATGATTTTAAAAACTTTCGAAGCTTCATGATGTATCAAATATTTCCTCGCCCACCCTACAGAGACTTCTTCATTCAGATACCTTCAAACTACCGTTCTACTAGCGAGAAAAACGACAGTCTGTAGACAGCTGTATGCCAACGAGTGTGTAATTAATGCCTGCAACTGTCCCGTACAGTTAGTGAGAGAAACTCTAGTGAGAGAAAGAGAGACAGAAATCACTTTAATTTTTATTATTTTTTTTGGCAAGCAAGCAAGAAACCAAAAAGACCAACACAGAGCCAGATCGATACCAAGGGAAGAGAGAGAGAGATTGGCGTACGTGTGCATTGCGCACCAGCTCAATCTCCCTCCTCGCCGCACGCTTCCCAATAAACATTTCTACAGCCATTACAGCCTGTTTGAAACAAACTCCTCTCTCTCTCTATCTCTCTTCTATCTTAGTATATTAGTTCTGTATCTTTCTCTTTCTGGGATCTCCTCGTACTTCTCTCTCTGATCACTGAAGAAGATTAACAAGAAAAACCCTAGAAACTGTAATCTTCTCCGAGAGAGGATTTACAAAGGACGTACAACAATGGATCCTTGTCCTTTCGTCCGAATCCTCATCGGAAACCTAGCTTTGAAGATTCCGGTAGCCTCGAAACCTGCTCGCTCCGGTGTTCATCCTTATAGCTCTCCATGTTTCTGCAAGATTAAACTCAAGTACTTCCCTCAACAAACGGCGATTATACCTCTTATTCCACCGGAAACTCAGATCTCCGATCATCAAACACAAACCCTAGCTGCAAGTTTCCATTTGAGTAAAGCAGATCTGGAAAAGCTTGAAGCAAAGTCGATCTTTGCTGGGAAACCTTGTTTGAAGATTGCGATCTATACTGGACGCAGAGGTACGACTTGTGGAGTGAATTCTGGGAGACTTTTGGGTAGGGTTTCGGTTCCGTTGGATCTGGCGGGAACGGAGACTAGGTCTTGTGTTTTCCAGAACGGTTGGATATCTGTTGGGAAGGATGTTAAAGGATCTTCAACGCAGATGCATTTGAATGTGAAAGCAGAGCCTGATCCGAGATTCGTTTTTCAGTTCGACGGAGAGGCGGAATGTAGTCCTCAGGTTTTCCAGATTCAGGGGAACATACGGCAGCCGGTGTTCACTTGCAAGTTCAGTTTAAAAAGCTCTGGTGACCGGAATCAGATTTCCAGGTTAGTTAGGGTTTCTTTCTGTTTCTTTTTAGTAGATTAGATTCTCCATCTTTGACAGTCTTGTTTTTCATTTTTTTTTCTTCTAATTATGGAATCTGCATTTCTTAATTTTCATGTTTATTTAAAAATTGATCCTTTCTGAAATTTAAGATTTTAAAAATTGTATAAAGTTTGTTTGAATTGTACAGTAAAGTTGCTTCCTGATTATGTTTCTAACTTTCTCTTTTTAACTTTCTAAATCAACGAATTGGAAGAGCGTTTCAATTACATTTCATAATATGTAGCAATAAATTAGAGATAAAGCTGTTATAGAACTCAATCGATTCATTTCTTTAATGAGGTTGCGTGTAATTCCATCTTGTTAAAGTGTAATATGTAACTCTGAAGTGTACGGTAAAGCTTACTTTCAATTCGGATCAAACAAGGAAGATTTCATTGAATTTATTTAATAAGCTCTAAAGCATCGAAGATTTCATTTTGTTCGATTTTCAGAAAAATTAAACCAAGATCTTAACTTTATGGATTTTATTGTTTTTTTTGTCCAAAACAGATCATCGCAACTTGAACCAAGTAGTTCTAGGGGTTGGTTGAGCTCGCTTGGAAGCGAGAGGGAACGTCTGGGGAAAGAACGAAAGGGTTGGTCGATCACGGTTCACGATCTATCTGGCTCACCAGTTGCAGCCGCATCAATGGTGACGCCCTTCGTTGCCTCACCCGGTTCGGACCGAGTGAGCCGATCAAACCCAGGAGCATGGCTCATTCTTCGACCAGGCGATGGCACGTGGAAGCCATGGGGTCGACTCGAGGCATGGCGGGAACGTGGAAGCAGTGATGGCCTTGGCTACCGATTCGAGGTCATTCTGGACACTAATGGTGGCATGAGCTCAGCTGGAATTCTACTAGCAGAGTCTACTCTCCGCAGTAACAAAGGTGGCAAATTTGTAATTGATATGAGTGGGAACTCCAATGGGCGTTCTACGCCAACTATATCGAACTCCCCTGGTTGTAGTCCAAGGGGGAGCGGTGATTTCGGGTACGGGTTGTGGCCCTATTGTCTCTATAAGGGTTTCGTAATGTCGTCTACAGTGGATGGAGAGGGAAAGTGCAGTAAACCTGTGGTGGAGGTTAGTGTGCAGCACGTGAACTGCACTGAAGATGCAGCAGCATTTGTTGCTCTTGCTGCTGCTGTTGATCTTAGCATGGACGCTTGCAGGCTTTTCTCTCAAAAGCTCAGAAAAGAGTTGTCCCAACATCAGGAAATGTTTTGTTGATTTTGCTTCTTTTGTTTTTTTGTTTTTTTTTTTTTTTATTTGGGGGAAATTTTTTTTTTCTTTTTCTCTTTTAGCTGGTATTGGGTGGGTCTTGACGATGGTTTTGTTTTTTCGCCGTTTCGTCGCAGTTAGATGTAACTTTCTTCTACTGTCGGTAGTTCTAACTATCTGTCTAGATGTGTCACGTGTGTTTGTGTTTCGTTTTGTTTTGTTTGTGTAAAATTGTACAGTAAGATGAGAAGAAGAAACGGGGCACGCCTATTTGTGTGTGACTTTTAATTATCTGAATTTTAACTAATTTAATCTTCTAGTGTGTGTGTGTGTGATTGATTGAAGTGTGGTTTGTTGTGTTAAGTTGGTTAGTTTTGGTTATCTTTACGTGGGGTTTTCGTTGGTAGAGTAGATAGATTAATGAAGGGACGTGGATGTTTTAATTTAATAAAATGAAATATTAAATGTTTTAATGGGGGTTTGGTTGAACCGTTGGGAATTGGGATTGAACGTCAATATTCTATTATATTTGATTAGTAATGAAATTACTCATAAATGTAATGGCTGATAGCTGTAATGCGTTTTGCTTCCTTTATTTGGTGGCACAATGTACTATTGCCTGATTCACGTCACATGTGGCCCACAGTATTAGGGGAATCCGTCTCCGTTGGGATCAAGTGAAAGTTTATTCTTGGTGGGTATTTTATTTTGAGTAGACTCTTAAAAGCAAGTCTATGTTAGGGATAAGTGACTAGGAGGTTTTCTTTGTAATGATGTGTGGCCTACAAGGAAGAAATACAATGGAAAGCCCATGTGCACCAGTTGAGTACAACCTGTTTGTACGAGACTTAGTCTCATTTGGAAGAGTTTTTTTTTTTTTTTTTTTTTAAGAGATTGATCTTCCATCCGTGAGACCGTGACGTTATATGGACCATTGATTAAGGCCCACAAATACCCATTTTTGTGATTTACAACATGAAAGTGTGAATGAGAGGGAGTGTGCATGTGCCATGTGTGGAACATGGGCAAAAAGAGTTAAATGCAAGGAGACCCCTTTTCCTATCCTCTCGCTTTGTTTGAAAATCAGGTGATATGTTGCACGATGCTAAAGGAGAAATGGGATACCATGAAGCATGCAACTTTGAGTAGATGTCATGCTCATGCTCAATTCTTTCTGAGCTTTGACACCTTCAAAACGTTTGGTATAACTTCAACATTTGTCTACAAAATATAAGTGAACTGGTGATGTTCTTGGTGAATATCCACAATCATGTGGGGAGAATGCATTTGTTGTTGTTGATAGGTATTTTGTACTTGTCATGACACAAATCTCGAGGATGTCAATTGGGATGTACGGATGCTAACAAGTCACCTCAGGTCAATATCACTAGGCTTTGGATCGCTGCCTAGGTGCATGAATCACAAAGCACCGTATTGGCGTCCGAGCTTGTTACCACATCTTCACCTCTTGAACTGACAATAATGCATACCCCACGATAGTGAACCTTGTTCTTCTTTCTCTTTGACTTTCTTCTAGATGTTCAAGTGATGAGCTTCTTTGTTTTAAGTTGAATGTGTAAGACTCTTAGTAGTTAGAAGGTATGAGTATAAAAGTTACGAGAGGGAGAGTTGAGAGTGAATTGAGAGAGGGTTGAAAATTGAATGAGAGTTGAGAGAAAGTGAGGCTTGATAAAGAGAGTTATGGGGGAGATTATGTTGGGAGGAGGGGTTTATAAGACCTTGGAGGGGACTTTTAGGAGTAGAATAAGGTGAAATGATGAGAAAGTTTAGAATAATTTGAGGTTTATGAATAAAGTGTATGAAATTTAGGGTTATGAGAATGGTATTTGTGAAAGAGGATGTAAGTAAATTTATTTTTATTTAAATGAATTGGATCTTTCAACCCATTTGGGTAGAGTGTAGATGAGTTAAATGAAGTAGATTTTGGTTAAAAGAATGATGGTGTTAAAGAGTGATTGTTGATTTTTTTGGAAGGGTGGAGGAGATGGTGACATATTCTAAAGAGGTGTGAGGGGTGTGTGTTAGATGAGTTGATTAAGGATAAGGGGTGCAGGGTGACTTGTAATGAGAGATTTAGAGAGAATGATAGGGGTAGGTTATGATATGGGTGTGAGTAGAAAAGTGAGTAGGTTGACTTTTTAGAGAAAGATGATGGGGTTGGTAGATAAATTAGGAAAGTGAGTTGTATTAATGACATGTGTCTCATTGTGATAATCATTGATCTCTTATGATGATCGGTTGTGATCATTGGATTTGGGTTGAGACTTAGACTTAAGTTTTGAGTCGGGTTTTAGGTCTAGGGGGCTTAGGTGTTGGGTTGAGTTGAATTTTATTAGGGTTGGGTTGAGAAGTGAAGTGGTGATGGTTTAGAGGAGAGGTAGGTTCCTAACCCATAGACCAAAAGAGAAGGGGTCTTAAGTCATTTATTTGAAAATGAAACAAGTTTCTTGAGGGTTTGGGTTTTGGGGCCATTCCACTTTTTGTGTATTTTTAGGCACATTGTACGGAAGGCCTGTTTAAATTTGAGTGTCTCCACTAACATAATAGGTTTAAAGGAGACCTAAATTTGATATTGTCATCATGACCAAAAAAATTATTCAAATATCATTAATTGAATATCAAAAAATAGATACAACATAGTTTTCATGGGGTTTATCACAAAATTGTCAACTAAATCCCCGAGCTTTTGATCCAATCCATTAATTTTTCCTACCACACACACACATGTGAAGAAGTCCCTTATTTATATAAGATCTTCCCTGTATGATACATTGAAGATAAATAAGATAGGTGTAACATTAAATCAACAGTCATATTTCTTCTCTATTGATTCTATAATAATCTTGTTCATGTCATATCTTTCACAAAAATTGTGACATCTCGTGTATACAGTATTTAGGATTCATATCAACTTTAACTTTAGGTTCCATTCTAATAATCCTCATACTCAGGATCAAGCAATTATTATCTTTCAATCTTGAGATCAAATAGAATTAAGATCAAATAACTTTGGATTCGAGAGCAGATTATTTTTGGGCTTGGACCAAGGGTAGTCTCGGAGTTGAGACCAAAGGAATCAGGATTGGATGTTCGACTGGAGATTGAGTATTATCTTGACTGACTGCTAATTTTATCAATATCAAAGATACTAAAGTCGTTATTGCAATTAGATTAAATATATAATTTTACATATATTGATATTTTAGTATTTGACTTAGATCATGCAAAATTTTACTATTCCTATATGAACCATGATAATATGATGCTCCCCTCTGATAAACACCCCCATCACAGAATCGTAGATAAAATGCCTTGGGATACAATTCTGTGATGGGGGCGTAGGGGGTGTTTATCCGAAAGTGGAGTCATATTATCACTACTCTTCTTATATATACAAAAACTTAGCAAAAGATTATATACAACTGTACATGTAGACGCATATGGAAGGACAAACAGAGATGATACCTCCCATGGACTTACTAGACTTAGACATGTTTCCAGTGCCAATATACGATTGTTACATTAAACCATCATATATATATATATATGGGTGGGGTTCCGTAGACACATAAAACTACTCATAAAGCTATAACGTTTTTGTCTTATATGGTTAATAAGGTTCGGAATGAGCTGATTTTTTGTGAGGATGATCTCTGTGATGAGGGGATCATCCTTGCAAAAAAAATCGTTTCATTCCAAAACTTCTAACCCCATCAAAAGTGATTTACAAAAATTGTACGTTCTAAAATTTTTCAACTCATAAACATGGGGATAGGAGTTTCATAATGGGCTGATTTTTGGCGAGGATAATCTCCTCACCATAGAGATCATCCTCACAAAAAATCAGCTCATTCCAAATATTTTTGTCCACGTAAGACAAAACACGTTGTAGCTTTATGAGTATCTTTATGTGTATACGGATCCTAATCCTATATATATATATATATATATTTGCTAATTGAGTGTCCAGACCAACTTGAATGCACTACAACAAATCTTGGGGAGGACTATCACGACAACCGACCGTCATGATCCCTCAATTAAATCATGAGAAAAATTCAAGAGAAAAATCAAACCCGTGATGTACACCTAAATTATCATATTTGATTTAGGGATAAACTCTGTATTCTTGTTCACTCTTCCAGAAGAACAGTGAACGATAAATTTCTTGATTTAATCGAGTGAAATGGTCTTGTAACAGTTTTTTATTTTTATTTTTTTTTAATCTGCAAAATAATAGTGACATAGGTGCGATACAGTTGGACAAGAAAATGAGAGACAAAGACCATTTGTGATTGTGACGCAAGTTTTGCTGTCACGTCTTCTTTCTCGACTTTTATCTGAAAATTTGAATCGTTCGATTGTCTTTTCGACTGCAATCGATGATTATCAATCCAATTCAGTATTATTGCTCTAATTATGAAATTTTGAATTATTATGGGAGACATGGGCCATGTCTATGGACCCACCATGTCCAGCCCAGTACCAACGTTTCATAATATAGAGAGAGAGAGAAAGAGAGCGCGAAGAAGGGTTGGGGATATGGGTGTGAGGCACGGCATGACATGGACCTTACCAACCCTAAAAGGCAAAACCAAAAGGACAGCTCAACGACCAATGTCACAAGTTTTTCTATTTTATTTTATTTTACCAGTACTGCTTAAAAAGACATTTGATTAGTCTTCGACACACCTGTAGTCTAATTTTTTTTGAGTTATCCAAAAGGTCTTTTCTAGCCTCCATCGACATGACTCTAGGATTTAGGGGAAAAAAAAAGAAAGAATGAAGATTTTTAGAGATTAATTTGGATATGAGTCGTGATGAATGCACGCGATCTATACAGGGTTGACGAGGCAAGAACATAGAATCATAGATGTTTTTCTTGGGATACAGAAGGAAAAAGATCTACGATTATGTGCCCTTGCCACATTAGTCTTGTATGATTTTTCGTGTGCATTCATCATTACTTTTTTGATATTCTAGGGATTCATGTGCCCTTGTCACATTAGTCTTGTATGATTTATCGTGTGCATTCATCATTGCTTTTTTGATATTCTAGGGATTCATGTTTTTTTTTTCTTGGGATACATTTTTCTTAGAAAATTGTAACATCCCAACGATGATGGAAAACCTCAACTTGTCCGTTGAGGCTAGTATTTTCTTATGTAGAAATACACCTCCTCGTTTCTGTAAAGAGGACTTTTCTATCCTCGATTCACGGTTGAGACTCTCTATCAACATAATCATTAGAATTTGAGGGACAATATAGATTTCGTAGAGATTAGTTTCGTAGAGATGTTTTTCTTTATGACTTAAAATAGATTCCCAAAGACAAAAAAGAAAGGTTAGATTTGATTTTGAAAGAAAACAAATAAGCAATCCAACGACACAAATTACTCTTGGTCCTTGAGAATTCTCGTGTTGCTTTTTATCCATGATGGCGGTATGAGCTCATGGCTCATACCCCTTGATTTGCAAATGAAGAGATCAATTGTTCTAATGCATTTGCTCTTTATGAGACGAACAAACAGTGCTTATGACTCTTCGACAAGTAAACACTTATTTTTGATTGAACCTTAATAATATGACATTCCCCTTTGACAAACGCCCCCATCATAGAACCGTATAAATCGAATGCCTTGGGATACACAAGAAAAATATTTATGATTTTACTTATCCCGAGGCAAATGATTAACAGTTCTGTGATTGGGGCGCTTGTCAAAAAAGAAGGGGGTCATATTATCACAACTCTTTTTGGTTTTATCCTTAAAAAGCTAGTCTAACCCAAAAGGCCTGCATTTGCCAATAATGCTACTTATGTCTTAAATATTAAATCTTCCTGTTCTATACGTTTGATGTCAAACCCATTCAAATATAGTTGGTCCAACACAAAGAGGCATTCCTCTATTGGGCTGTCAAGTGGGCTCATTACCCACTAACCCACCTGGGATGGGTCAGTAAACAAGGTTAAGGCCTTGATCTTGTCATCTTAAGCCCCTAAAATAGGGCCAAGTTCATAATTCTCAACCCATAAAATACGGGTTGCATTAGGGCTTAATAACGCCCATTTCAACCTGATCCGACCCAGAATAATATCATATGTATGGTATCAGGTTCACGTGAAGATTTTTAAGAAAATACATCATCCCAGCCATGTAAATAAAAATCCAATGGTGGGATTTATACTTATCCAAAACCATTGAAATTTGTATTTACACAGTTGTAATCATGTTTTTTGCCTGTTTTTTTTTTTTTTTCCGCCGGTTAAGTCGGTATAATTATATATTTTTTCTGATTGGATATAAATTTTAAATAATATAATGCTTTATTTACATTCACAATACGATTGAAAATCTATTTTTTGAGATATTAAAACTCCACTGAGTGACAATGGAGGGAAATTATTAACACCTTCATCAAACAATACCTCATTTATGTGGGTATTGTTCAAAGGTTTCATACCCAACCAAATAATTCTCAATAAGATGATTGTTGAAACAAAAAAAATAGTATTCTATCATGAATAAAGGCCTAGCCCGGCCCCACAATTAAACAGGCCAAATAATACTTCCAATGTCTGGTCAATGACAGTTGGGATGGGCCGGCCCAAACCAAAATTTGACCCATTGACAACCCTACAAACTATAAACAAATATTTGATTCCTACTTCTCCCAAAGGATGATCAAATAAGGGTATATGGTAGGGGTGCACATGGTTCGGATTGGTTTGGATTTTGGCAAAATTGGAACCGAATCAAATATGATCGGTTCTACAAATTTAAAACCGAACCAATCCAATTAGCCCATAGAACCGAACCAATCCAATCCAATCTTGGTTCGGATTGGTTCGGATCGGATCTCGGTTCTCATACTTATTGAAGATAAATACCTTCTTCCTCAATCCAAGCATTCTATCTCCTCCAATCTTCAAACCTTAAAAACAAGTAAGACTTTTTTTAAACGTGGACTTTGGGATAATAAAAAAATTAAAAGGAAGAAGAAGAAAGAAATAAAAAACCGAAATTTTTATTTTTTAAATATATATATATATATATATATATTCGGTTTTCGGATTGGTTCGGTTCTATTATATCCTAATCCGGAACTGAACCAAATTAATCAGATTTTTTTTTCTTCGATCCGTACCCGAACCGTGTATGTGTTTAATCCGAACCAATCCAATCCAAAAGCTTCGGATTGGTTTGGATCTCGGATTTACTCAATCCAATGTGCACCCCTAGTATATGGTATATCTCCCTCATTTGCTCAACAAGGAAACAAAGCTGGACAATTTCTGAGATATCTGAAAATCCCTAAATGATCTCAATATATTTATTCAAATTGACTGATTGATACATCCTTGAGTTGTATCAAAGGAAATGTTCAAAGGGATCCTCATTTAATGTGGAAATGAACTCTCGAGTGCATTGTAAACATCCCGAGCACACACTACCACTTCAATAGGAAGTCGTGGCAGAATATTGGAGAATCATGGGGGAAATTTTAAAGAAGAATTAGAAATGTTCTAAAACAGTTGAGATCCCGTGGCAAGAGTTAAAAGCAAAATCCCACCAAAAAATTAAGTGGGTGATCAAGAAGGAAATTAAGTGGGAGACTGAATTAGCAAGTGATCGTAAGAAGTATATATATAGTTAGAGAGAGAGAACCGATGGAACATCCATAAGAGGCAACTCAAGACCAAGGTAGAAGGTTCTCAAGAAATTAGGATCATTTAGACATTCTTCCATGTGTTTTGGTGAATATTTTTAAATACCTCCTTGTGTCTTGGCATGCCAATTGATTGTGATAATCTAAGAGAGACTAATTAAAATGAATCAATTACTCTCACCTTCAATCACTTTCCAAAAACCTTTGATTTAGTGTAATGATTTTCTAACGCACCCCCTCTGACACACGTCCATCACAAACCCGTAAATCATTTGCCTTGAGATATGTATAACCATAAATCCTTTTCTTGTGTATCCCAAGGCAAATGATCTACGATTATGTGATGGGGACATAAGGGGAGGGTGTGTGTCAGAGGGGGCGGGCATCATAGTATCAAGACTCTTGGTTTTAACCCCCCTCCCCCACCTGTGTGCGCGCACACACACATACACAAAAACACTTCGGTGCCAATATCTCCACTTATTTTCGATGCAATTCGATTAATTGAGCAATTTTCTTTGCTTTTTTCTCATTTGAAGATTGCAGCCCTCAGCTGAGTCATCTTGGGGCTTTTAGGTGATGCAGAAAGTCAAATGCCTCAGCCACTAGCAAGGAAGAGCCATCTACAAGATCTCCACTTTGTCTTGTGAATTAATGAAATGGCAATAAATGAATCCTAGATGACTTTGCCATCTAAATCAAGGATTGAAGAAAATGAATTTTTGGGAGAAAGAACCTCTTTGATGAAAAAAAAAAAAACAAAGAAAAATCAAATGTTGTCAAACAATTCAAAAAATTTATCCCAAATATTAAAGAGGTCAAAGATCATAGATATTTGGAAGAGGAGGGAAAAAAGAAAGGTGAGTGGGATTGAAGATGAGGGTGTTTCAATCATTTTCTTTAATCCCTCATATAAGACCATGATCAATGGGAGTATATATATAAAAGAAAAAACTCGAAAGGGTTTTAGGAGTGGGATTGAAGATGAGGTGTTTCAATCATTTTCTTTAATCCCTCATAGAAAACCATGATCAATGATCAATGGGAGTATATATACAAAAATAAAACAAACAAACTCGAAAGGGTTTTAGGAGTGGGATTGAAGATGAGTGTTTCAATCATTTTCTTTCATCCCCCATAGAAGACCATGATGAATGGGAGCATATAAAAAATAAAAAATAAAAACTCAAAAGGGTTTTAGGAGTGAGATTGAAGATGAGGGTGTTTCAATAGTTTTCTTTAATCCCTCGTAGAAGACCATGATCAATGGAAGTATATATATTAAAAATAAAACAAAAACTCAAAAGACTTTTAGGTAGGGGTGTTAATGGATAGTCGAAATCCGAATTTGAATTCGAAAAATTGGATATTATTCGAAATTTTTGGATATCGGATTCGGATGTTATTTTAAAATTCGAATGAGTTTCGGATGTTGCAAAATCCGATTCGATAATATCTACTCCGATATAATATATATATTATGTATTCATGTTTTACAATAAAACTTTTTTATATATATATATATATGATGCTGTGTATTTATGTTTTACAGTAAAATAACTTTTAAAATTTTATCTCTCTCAACCTAAAAAGGCTAAAATGCAAGAATGAGTCAAAGTGGGTTTGAACTGTGTGAGGTTGCCAGCTAACCCACCGTCTTCTCCGGTCGACGAGCGTTAGGTACATATTCTCTCTCTCTGTAAAACTCATTTTTTCGACTGTACGAGCTCCATAATCACCGTCTTTTCCGACCGTCGAACATCTAAAGATACTCTTTCTCTCTCTCTTTCTCTCACATACATACACATAGAGTAAAATCCCATTTTATTTGATTTTAATACTAAATAGGTGGAATATTATAATTTTGGAATTGAAAAAATAAGAAAATTAATTTGTTTTTTTACAAATTCGAATAGTTGGAATTTTACTCTTTTACGCACAAAGTAAAATCCTATTTGTAAGAATTTTTATCGGATCAGACATTATTGGATATCCGATATATTTTTTGAATTTGAATATCATTATATATTTTTTTATTCAAATTTGGATATACCACTATCCGATCGGATACCTATCCGTTGACAACCCTACTTTTAAGAGTGAGATTGAAGATGATCATTTTCTTTAATCCCTCACAAGAGACCGTGATCAATGGGAGTACATTAAAAAAGACACGAGGATACTAGGATCATGTTGGTACCTAGTGGTAGAAATTTTTTTGCTAACAAATATTTGAGATCCACCAATCACATGTACCCACGTGTATTGAATGACATTCCTAATTTACTAAAGTATTTTCTCTCAAATCCGATGGTCACGATGAGGCTAGAAAATTTCGAGCCATTAAAGGGGTAGCAGATCTTGTTGAATCTCTGGTTGTTGAGTGAGTTGATAATGAGACCGTTGGGTTGGTGGTTGATGTTAGTTGGTTCGCTTCGTTTGGCTTCGGTTTGGTTCGGATTCTTCGACATATGGGCACTCAGACTTGCCGTCTTCTCCAAAACCACAAGTGAGCTTCCAATTACCTCTACTTTTCTATTTATTTGCTTCTTGTTTTTAAAACATAATGTTTTAAGAGAATTGTTTTTTCTAAAGTGAGAGTTCAAATGTAGAGTTTAAGATTTTGTTTAGAGATTTGATCTTATTTGCTTAATCTCAAATTTAGATCATTTCAAATCAATTGTATTTACTGATGAGAGGGAGGTATGATTTAGGGTTTTGTTTGGTGAGAGCCATGAGTTCAAGAAATTTGGAAGAATTCTCACTTGGAATGAGATGGAAATCCAACATATATACGAACATTAAGTTACATGTGGAACTACGAAGAATCTGCGAGGAAATTAGGATTTTCTTCTGTAGGTCACCCGTATAATTCGCGTAAGTCAAAGAAGAAGATTTGTAACAACAATTTGATTTACAAAAATACCAAAAAAATAAATAAAAAAAAGGGATTGCAAATTGTTATCTATCAGGAAGCAATCACTAATACTATGAACAGATTCCGTAGGGAACTAACACCGTCGGTTACATTCTTGAAATTGATTTAGAAATATGGGATTCCAATGTATCATTTTTCTTGCCTGAATATGTTTATAAATTGGGATAGGCACTTAGAGTAGTAGACGCGATCAAGGAGTTGCATTTTAATGAATTTTAAATGAAAGATTTCCTTGAGCCACGTTTTTTCAGTTGGTACATTTTTCTTGCTCCAGATTGATTTATATATAATTGGTGATCAATTAATTTGCCCAATTTAAATCGGTTTCCTCTTGTTATCCAAAAATGTTGTCCTTCATTTCTTATTTGTTTAATTTCCTAATATGATTCATTTTATTTGTTTATTTTCCCTCTGTGGTTGTATAATAAGGTGTTTTATGAGGTTGATTTTCTAATGAAGATATCGTTTTTCTTATAGTGAGTGAAGTTCATGGAAGGACTTTTGGAGTGTGGACACTTCTGACTTGCACTCTTTGTTTTCTCTGTGCATTTAACCTCGACAACAAGCCAATTTACTTGGCAACTTTTCTGTCTTTCATCTATGCCTTTGGTCATTTCTTGACAGAATATCTAATCTACCACACAATGGCTATTGCTAATCTAACAACCGTCGGCATCTTTGCAGGTATTAATTTTCATACAATAACATGAGATCAGTTTATGTTGCTACCTCTTATGCTTTGATCTTGGATTGATTTGCATCTCTTCCTTTAATTTTTTTTTTTTTTTCTTGAACTATAGGTTTTCTGTAGTCCCTTTATATTCTGATTGCAAACCTTGAGCATCTTAACAGTACTGAATATTGATTTTAAAGAGTTAACCATTTTGTGTGTGTAGGGGGAGGGGAGTAACTGGTTAATACCCTCTTTTCTTGGCATTCATTTTTTTTTTCCTTCTTATCTGATGGGTAACTTTACTACTACGCTAAAAGGAGTGCAAAGCTTGATAATAATTGTTTACCTAGTTCTAACTTCGAAGGAAAGCTGAACAGTCTTATGAGAAATTGGAGGCTTAAAAATTCTTACTACATATAGATCTATTGTCTTCATTCTCCTAGAACTAGAACTATATTATGGAAATTTTCATCTTCTAAGGACATTGAGGAGTTTGCAATTTGTTGGGGCTTGGGGAAAGAAAGAAACAGTAGGGTGCTTGAGGGGGTCGAAAAGTCTCGTTAGGAGCTGGCGTTTTCGGTTTTGGGTTTATTGTTCTTTTGGTGTAAAGCATTTAAGGAATTTAGGGATTTTTTTTCAATGATTTAGGTTGGGGAGTGGGGTTGATAGTTCATTTTCTTTTTCTTGTATTGGCAGGTCATCTCAATCACCTATTCCTTGTTTTACTAATTTTTTTGCTTATAAAAAAAAATAGAAAAAGAAGAAGCCAGTTGTTGCTTTATCCACATTTGTTCAGTTCTTCCTGGTGATGGTGGAAACTTAGTTCACTAAAGTCCCCAAGAAGCCAGTTGCTTTTTCCACATTGGTCAACTCTTCCTAGTGATGGTGGAAATTCAATTCATTTGTTCCGTAAATGATTTGTTGGACAATTCTGGTGTATACAGTATATATTTGTAATTTTATGAGGGTTTGGAAGACATTAGGCTAAAGTGTATAGTTCCATCTTCCATGATCTCTTTAATGCACAGGACTACAGAAAGAGAACAAATACACAACTTCCCCCAAGCAAAGGCCCCAAAGACGAGCTTAGTACTCGGAACAAAGAGGATCTTAGTTGAATAGAAACCTGTAGTTCATCATAGATAAGCAAGTATTTTTTTTGCTTGATTACAAAAACAAAAAAAGAAAGAGCTAAGCACTTTTGGATTTCTTCTAGGTAAGCAGCTTGGGAAGTAATCTTATTTTCCTGTTTACTTGTTTTTTACTACCTTTCTTTAAACCCAAGTTGATGTAGAAGGTCTGTAGATTTAGATCATTGCATATCATTTCCTTTGGTTGTCACAGGTTTGCAGACAAGATAGAACACTATTTGGTTATACGATGGGTTCAATCCCAAAAGCCATCATTTTTCACAAACAAAATGGGGGAAAAAAGACCAAATACGGAAAAAGAAAGATCTTTTGGTGGCATATCTATGGCTGTACCTTAATTCAATGTCAATCTGTAATTCAAAGTTGTTAATCTTTCACAGGCTTGCAGAAAAATATATCGAATCAAGGTAGAGCTTATCCATGGCCAACCTAAAGATCTATCGATTTTTCCAGTTTATATATGAAAGACAACATCTTGGGATTGAATATTTCATTAACAGGATGTTGTTAATCTCCTGTCTTGCAAACTTGAGAGTTGAGATAACCAAAGGAAATGAAACACAATGATCTAAGGTCTCTGCAGGACCTTCTATGTTAACAAGGATGTACAGAAGAGATTCATATAGAATTAAGAAGTGGTTTTAAGCATTATGATGTGAAGTCTATTGGACCTCATTATGATATTGTGTTCTGTAGTTCATAAACCCATCTCATATTGAGACATGGATAGATCAATGGATTTTTTTCTATCAATTATTCTTAATCTGTTGTTGGTGCCCAAATCAATGTTTCTCTAGAATATGATACAAACAAGTCATCTCTCTCTCTCGTGGGTAAGCTGGACTTGAAGCCATGACCTCAAAGTTGCCTTGCACTGTGTCAAACCAATTGAGCTATGGGTCTAAGCCAATTTCACCAATTTCTTGAACTGTGCTTGTAGTGCAATTGCTTATGCCTTATGGTGTATGTTTTCATCTACCTTATCTCCACACGCTTGCATTACATTCAACTTAACTAAATACAATTTATTATTGTGAGGGAATTACTTGGCTTGTGATCATCTAAAAAAGTTTATTTGGTTCATATAACTTTGTCTTGTTTTTTATCAGGTACATCAATAGTATGGATGTTGCTGCAATGGAATGATCATCAACCTCGACCTGCCTTGAAAGTTGAATGAAACCTGGGCAATTGTTCTATTTTTTCCAATGCAGAATTAGTCTCTCTCGTTTGCTTTTCTTGTTTTTCTCTATTCTTATTTTCCTGCTTTTCTGTGATGACTACCCGAATATCTTTTGAATTCCTTCTAATTATGGTTGAATGGAAGGTTTTGGTTTCTAAGTGAGTTTAGCTTGATTACACCCATTTTGTTTGCTTTGTTTCTTTTGGAATAATACTTCACTTCTTATTACGGTTTGAAAATTCATTCTTGCTTCTTGCATTTCTTAGGGATAATAAAATCTCCCACAAAACCTACAGTATACCATGATAGATCATTTAGTTTATGGTCTACATGTCATGCCTACTTACCCACAATTTTTACCTAGTGTGTGTGATGTGCGGGTGTCGCACGTGCCCGGGGGAGGGGTGCATATGCCTTGGTTCCGGCCCTGGCTCATCCGGTCCCCCTAGTCAGATATAACTCCGGGCACCCCTGTTATAAATTAAAAAAAAAAAAAGAAAGTACCCCTGACATGTGGAATCATGCAGTCACATAAAATGTCATCTTTTTTCTCTTTGCTTCTAAATTGTATAGCGAAAGATATTAGTAAATAAAGTGATTTTTAAAAAGAAAATGCATTTATTTTACATTATAAAAACAAAAACATGTCTTTTCTCTTTGGTCTACTTCATACGGGTATAATTTGATTTCATGAATAATATGGGATTCAATGATATTGTCTTGATATTATAGTTTTTATTATTTTATTTTTAAGGTTTACTTGTTTTGTTTAATTTGATTTCAGCTCATAATACATTGTGAGCTGTTCTTATGGAAAAGTATTTGTGGTGTGAGGATTGTAGGACCAATGGATCGATCACAGCAAGGCTTCTTTCTGCCTTCAATCAAATATAAAACTATTTGTGCCATATCAAGGCCCCATGCAAGGTTCAAAATAAGAAAACTTATATTATCATATCTGCATATTTTTAAACACGTCAAATAATGAAATTGGTACAACATCCCACCTCCTTGGAAGCTCTATGATTTAGAATTTTAGATTTCTAATAACGTGAGAAAAGATCTTCAAACTCATGATAGGGAATAAGTGGAATCGGATTTCTATGATTTATATGTTATGATGTTACACATAAATTTGAATGTGCCAATTTGCTAAGTTGGCCAAAGTCTCTGAGAGTTGATATCTTGAATTGGATTCAAAATCCACATTTTTCTATTATTATTGAATGACTTCTAGCTAGGTTTCTTGGTATTAGGTTTTTTTCCGATTCAATTCTCAATGTACCTTCTTGATGGCTCCGATTCTAAAATAAAGTGGAATTGGAATGACGAGTATCTGTCAATTCCAATTCTCTAGAGTTGGAAAACGCGCGCGCACGCGCACACACACACACACAAACCTCTCAAATGATAGTAGAATTTTCTTTTTTTTTAACATGCTCATCTTGTGAGTACTGATCGAATATAACATAATTGGCTCCAATTCCTATGGATCGGGGTTTTCTTCACTATGGGCGCTAATATAAATATATTTTAACAAAATAATTTTGTGATCGCAGTCCATTCCCATTGATAGTAATGTGACACCTCACCGGATTGCAACACAAATCAAATCACAATCCATTGACGTGTCCCATTCTTATAAAATAGGAATAGTTTCTACATGATACTTTCAAATAGGGCTGCAACTTGGGCAGGCTAGTCCGAGCTCAACCCGATTGATGGGTGAGCTTAGGTTGGGTAATGTAGAAAATGACTTGAGCCTAAGTTAGAATATTTCAACCCAACCTTAAAATTGAGGGTTTGGGCAATCCAACTCAATCCAAACCCAATGCTCACTAATATATAAAATCTTTTTTATACTAGTTATATATTTTAAATTATTTATTTTAATTATTCTTTCCTCCAAATATTGTTAGTAACTAATTACCTTACTTATGTTTTGGTGTTCTTAATGTTGACCTTAAGAACTAAGGAGTAAAGCAAAGCATCATCGATTATTATTATTTTGATTTCATTTTAATATCGTGGTTGAGATCATTAACTCAAACTCAACCTGAGTCAATTGGGAGATCCCTCATCCAAACTCAGGTTGGGGGATTAACTCAGTTGGGTTAATGATCTCAGTCCTATTTTCAAATTCCAGCCCTTTTTCTATGTGACATGAGGTATGTGTTCTAATATTAAATTAGAATGTACCACGTAGACACCATTCCTTTCAATGGGAACGTGACACGTTACTGCATCCCAACTCTTCAAAACCATGGTCCACCTGGCAAACACGAGCCCACGGTACATTGAATAATTCTGGACAATCGGTCCAGAAAACTTTCCCCAGTCATCTATATAAATGAGGGAACATGAACACCATCTCGAGAAGGCTGAGAGAGAGACGAAGAAATGGCGATGGCTATGGTGAGATCTGGTCTTCGAGCGGCCCTTCGCAAAGGCGAACGCAGCGTTCCTGCGAAAAGGAACTTCTCTTCCTCTGCTCATCACGATGATGCCTGTGAGAAAAACAAATTAAAACACTTGATTTGCTTATTTATTTGATTAATTAGGGTTTTATTTTTAGTTTCTTAAAAAATTAGGTCATAATTTTTTCATGATTGATCGTAACACTTCTTGTATCGGATTTAATTCACTAAATTAAAAAAATTTCGAATTTCTGTGCTAGCGTTCCGATTCGATAGATCTGTTTTAGAGATTTCACTTGTTATATATATATATTTCGAATTTTCAATTGAGAGATGAGACAATGTGTTTTGTTTTCTTCCAGATGAGACTGCAAAGTGGGAAAAGATAACATACGCCGGAATCGTTGGTTGCACTATTTTGGCGATCGTCAACCTATCGAAAGGTCATCATCACGCTGAGGATCCTCCTGTAAGTGTTATTTTTCAGTTCGATTGTATCTTATTTATTTCTTTAATGCCCGAATATGCAGAATAATTCTGTATTTTTTTGCGTTTTCGTTGATTTAAGTTCATCTCTCACTCTATCTTTTTGATTCTAGAACTTGTCTGGGAATTCGTTAATTACGGGTGTAATGGAATATATGTTTATATTTATTCTTGCAGGCGTACCCTTACTTGCATATCAGAAACAAGGAGTTCCCATGGGGTATGTTACATTTTATCAATTGATGCAGTGTTAGTTAAATTTATTGAAATGTAGATCTTTCGATTCAGATAAACCGGCGTAGGTGTTCCTGGTATTAATTTTCTTTGTTGAAAAAGTTTTTCATTTCCTCACAGCTCATGTATCTACTAAACAATAGTTTGATATTAATCTGTAAAATAAAATAACCATCTTAGGCCTAATATAAGTGGGAGTGACTACATCACATAGAGAATACCCCAAAGTCATGCTTGAAATGGATTACCATTGATGATGTTAAGATCACAATTCAACTTGGTCATCTATTTGTGCATTGTGCTCAAACATCACTTGGTTTGTTGTTCAATGTTTAAATAAGCTTAAGACTTGTTCTGCGCTAGAATTTTGCTTGACAAACAAAGAGTGGTCTCACATTGTCAACTTAGAACATTATGAATATGTACACATGATGTTTTGTTTCTTAACCTGGTCACAATCATGGGGGCTACTGCACATGGAAGTATCATTGAAAAGTGAATGCTTTTAGGCCTCAAAGCAAAATTTTAATTTAACAAAACAGTTTAAGAAAAGGCCACTACAGTTGGTTATTCAGTTAGTAGTGTTAAGCATCATCTGTAAGAAATGGGAACACTCTCAAGCCCTTATTACATTGTGAAGAGATCATCTTATCCTTACCTACTCAAGGAAGCTCGCACATGTACTCGTCAAATTTGATGCAACACAGGTTTTGCACCTTGTGGAGATTCATTGGCAGGCTTTTACTAGGGTTTATTGTAGTTGGGCTATGTATGATAAACAAGCTAGTCAGACAACACAGGCTAGGGTGGTAAAGTGGTTTGTGTAATTTCCAACTATATTTTAGGGGAAAGTATGAAGAATATTTACCAAGTTAGAAGAATTAGAGTGTAGGAAATGTTAACTAGTCCAAAGATTAATAGAAAGGGTTTAATAAGTCAAATGAATAGTATAGGACTTATGGTTTATGTTAAAAGATGTTTTTTACTGAACCGGCTCAAGTTGCATGTATTATGACGTGATGTTACAAACCTAGAGAATCTTTGAAAAATTAATGCCCCATGATGTGTATCATTGAGTTGTAATAAAACAAATAAATCAAGGTTGGAAGGATCCTTTGGAGATGTAGTTCTGATATAATTCTCAAGTTTTTGAACATCTTAAGATAATCAAAACTGTTGGCTCAAATTGATACCAAGAGAGATGTACGGTCTAATGAGGCTACTACGAAATGTTTACTCATGGGTGGTGAATGCTCTTCTATTCTGGTTTCTCTTGGTTATATTGTTCATCCAGGGGAGAGATCGAGATTCAAGAAACAGTGAATGGTCTTATCAATTCAAAATTGTAGAACTCCCCAAGAATTTCAATTGCACTTATACTTGTTACTGTAGGAATTGGGTTCAAGCTTTCCCCATCCCCTTCTTATCCATGGACTCTTGACGATAAATTCATTCATCACTGTAGGAATTGTGGTTCATTTGATAAATTCCTACCTCTATATCTATCTCTGTGATGTTTGGATTTTTCAAAACTCCATGGGCATGCTATTATCCAAAGGGAATAATAAATTAAGAATAACCCATTACAATGGCTATTATTTTTTTATTTTAAATCATGGTTTGTAGTAACAAGTATTACATATTCACCTGAAATTTTGATGTGTATTTTCTTTTTCTTAGGTTCGCATGGTTCACTTCATCCATGTCATAATTACTTGGATACATTAGTAATTAATTCATAAGTATATTTAAAAATAAAGTTAAATAGAATACCTAATAGTCTGTTTAGTTAAGCAAGTTTCTGAATTTGAAGACGTATGTAGTTAACGTGACATTGACATTTTTGTTTTTTACTGTTGGGCTCTCAAATACCAGTTAACACTTAACACGTAATGGAATGCTAGTGACCTTCATTTCCTCATTCCATATGATTGTTTATTATGGTTTAATGAATTATGAGCACGTTTTAATCTCTGTTGTATCATTCTACATATAAATGAAAATTTTCTCAATATTTTCATTATTTCCCATAAAAACTGTATTTATTTCCATTTCTAGGATGACCAAAATCTAAATTTAATACCTTGATAGTAAGGGGTTTAGTAATTCAAATGAATTAATATATTATTTATAGTCTATTTTAAACAATGCATTTTACCTACTGGTTCAAGTTGAGTAGATTATGGTGTTAGTGTTATGGATTTACTGAACCTGGAGTCTGAAAAATTAATGTCCCATTGGCTTTTGCTATTGAGTTTAATAAGACCACCTCTGATACAATTCTCAACATTTTAGAACTTTGTAAAATAATCAAAAACTGTTGGCTCAAGATGAAGCTATTATCCAAGCTGCATAACAATACCCTGTTATAACATATTAGCAGAGCTATTGTTATGGTTGATTTGAAACTACATTTTGAAGTAATGGAGTAGGGTAGAGAACTTCACCTGAAAACTTAATGTACATTTTCTTAGGTCCGGGCAGTTTACTATTTTCATTCTTACTTTGTAGTTAAATCGGGAACTGGTTTAACCTATTAGAATTGTTTGGTTTTAGGATAAATTGGACTTATAAGACTAATGTGAGGTTGATTATATATGATTGAAAATATACCTCTTTTATTTGCTCGTCTGGTTTTTCTATTTGCATAACGTTTAGTCCCTTCACCCATTGAGGGTATGGTCAAATAATTGTATTTGGGTCTTGATTTTTCTACCTCAAATTTTTATATTTTCTTTTCTTTTTGACATTTTATTATAATTTGTGGCATTATTTATTTGTCTTTTATTAGTATATTAGTATATTCCAAATATATATGTTTTTTTTTTCCATTTTGTTCATGGTCAAAACAATTATATTTGACCATGTCCATTTAATTATCTTGTGATCTATGCTCCTATTGTTCATGGAATTGATCTCAAGGGGAAAGTCCTTGAAGAGAATTAAGAATCAGATATTGTATGGACTTGTTATGGATTGGCTTCTTTATTAAGCTTTAGTGTAATAATTCTTGTTTCTTGATGTGTCATGGCTTCTTTTCCAGGTCCAGATGGCCTTTTCGAGGTAAAGCACAAGGACCATTGACATTCGAAACCTAGAATCTGAACATTGCTACCTGTTTTGGATGGTTGTTGAGATTTTATAAATGCCTGTGACAAAGTGCTTCTCTATTTCTTTGAAGTATGCTCTTGCAGCATCCCAATAAAATTAAGTGAATACTGATAGAATTTCCCTTTTAACCGTGTTATTATGGTTTATCCATGAAATTTAGTGCGGAATTGAAGGTTCAATTGATTGATTAATTGTTATCATGGTCTTTCTATTTTCGTTTATCCAAGGCTTTTAGCTTGGTTACTTAATGATTTTAGTGTTGGTGGGCAAAAACTTTGTAGGTCTATTGTTGAATGGCCGGTTTTTGCAGAGCATAATTTCTCTCTGTAGTTCCAAGCTGAAGATTGGCCGTCTTGAACTATTTAAGTTAACAATTATCTGTTGTTGAAGTTGGGTCCGCAAGGCGATAATTTGCTCAAGTAGTAAGCCTTTAAATTCTCTTGGAAGTTGGAACCCATTACTGTCTGCTGTATGATATTAGATGAGGTCCTTTGAGTGCAGTGACTGGTTGTAGTACTCTGGATATGTGTTGTTACACCATTCTTTCTATCCGACAAGAAGAAATGAAATCTTGCGGGTCATTACTCATTCAGCCAGATTACCTCCTGTACTATGCAGTGCAAGAGTAAGATTTGAATCAGTAAAATACCATCCAACAGACGTCATTGTATCATTTTTTTTGTTTGTTTGTTGGTTGGCATTGGAGGTCTGTTCAATCAGTCGTTTTGACTCATGGATGTAGTTACAAGAACTGGTTCCAGTTCTTGAGAAAGGGAATAAGACCTTAGAAGAACTCGTGTGATTGTATAAGTGGAACGTTACCAACTTTTTTTTATATTCTTATTATATTAACAATATATAACCCATTTTCTATAAAAGTAAAATGACCGAATTACAATTTGTTCTTCTAAAGATGAGTTTAGACTTTTTTTTTTCAAAATTATTATATAAAATCTAGTCTTTTATAAGTAATGAACATTTTAAGTGAAAATACATAATAATATTTATCGAATTTAATAGAAGGTAAAGCCTTCAAACATCTATAGCATCAACCCAAAAAAAAAACACTCGCGTAGAACCAAATTAGTTGTAGGTTGATTCAATGCACGATATTTCATTTTAAGTTTCTCCATATTGTTTCTAAAAAGAGAGAATGTGTATTATTGCAGGAATAATATCACCTTATTTCAACATAGGAGGTCACTCGAATTGGAGGTGCCAAAAGAAGGATGGGAAGATCCATAAGAAGGTGGATTGAGAGTGAAAATCAACATATAAACACATTTATTTTTTATAATAAATAAAAATAGCTCTAGACAGAATTAACGATGGAAGATTGAAATTTGATTTAACCAACCCCAAAATCTTTGGTACAGTGGTTCATCGATGATGATTGCACCTTCGTCACCAGCTCAGGGTTAGGTTTCTTGTTACCGGTAAACCAATTTTATCCAATGAAAGATGTTTAGATTCTCAACGCATGGTGAAGTGAGGTGAATAAGTGATGCTCTAAGCTAAGCTAAGCTAAGAACAAATTGAACCTCCACTGTGCAGCATTGGACATATTCTTTGACCTGCTGGATTAAATCCAAACCATGGAAAAAATTGTAATCAAGGCAAATCCCAACGATCTATATGGGAACGTCACACAAATTGTGAATTACAAAGAAGAAGAATTCTCAACCTGCCTACACACTTTCACCACAACCTACAATAGATTCACTTGAACATATAGGCAAGAAACTTGGGAACATATTATTTAACAAATATGAATGTTAATAAGAGCACCGTAACAGAAGAAACCAACTTTCCATCAGAACATCACTCCGCTGCTACCTCTTCATTGTTCCTCCCCATAGTTTCGACATCTGGCAAAGTTCCCAGATCTGTGCGAGCATCTTTCACTTCTTGGGGAAGAGAAGAATCAACAGATTCAACCTGAGCTGCCTCTGCATTCTCATTTGTGGTTGAAGATACTGAGCTATCTTCCACTCCATCTTTTACAGTAGTCTCAGTCTTATCAGCTTGAGCTGCATCATTATTCTCATTTGTGAATGAAGACCCATGACTATCCTCCACTCCATCAGTTGTATTGGATTTCACTACCGGTACAACAGCCTCAGAATTTCTAGAAGGGTCTTTGGGTTCATCCTTGGCTTCATCATTCTCAGTCGTGCTAGAGAGCGTAGAGTTGGCTTCTGATTGCTCCATCCCTGCGGTTGTGTTGGAGTCACCTCCATTAGAAGTTTCTGTCTCCAATGTTGAATTTTGATCATGGGTTTTAGAAGATGAGCCAACATCTGTTCCATTCTCTGCTATTGAGTTATTGTTTACTTCTGCTTGATGGGATCCGTTCTCTGATTCGGACAAATTAGTCTCCATAACCTTTTCTTCACTAACTGTTCCATTTACAGACGTGTTACTTTCAATTGATTCACCACTATCAGCATTTACATCTGCATTGTGGTCATTGTAAGTGACTTCCTCGGTGCCGTTGGTTTTGTTTTCTGGATCTAAATCATTATTTTCCGATCTTTCTACCTGTTCTTCCTCATTTGAGTTTCCCGAAGCTCCATTTTCACCTTCATTGGTTGTAACTTGGGCATCCCGGGCCACAGCACTGGAAGCATCATCCCCCTTGTAATGTTCCTCTCGTGCCTCTTGAATATTCTTGTCACCTCCATCGTGATCTTGATCTTCGGATGAACCCACATTCTCAATCTTCTCTTCCTGCTCTTCACTCTCCTCATGCTCGCTTGCTTTCTCTTCACTCTCTTCTTTTTCTACAAATTCATCTCCCCTATCAACACCTTCTTCGGCTTTCTCTTGATCTTGGTTATCAATCTCATCATCTCCACCCCCTCTACTTTTGCTTTCCCCCTCGCCCTCTTCAGTCTTGCTTTCCTCTTCTTCATGTGTTTTCTCTTCGTCTTCTTCTTCATGCGTTTTCTCTTCGTCTTCTTCTTCCCCGCCCTGTGTACCATTCTCATCGGTGGTTTCTTCTACTTGAGGGAGAAGATCCTTCCTCCCTAATTTTAAGATTTCATGCTCACTCTCACTCTCAACCTTGTGTGATAGTTTAACATTGCTCTCATCAAATGCTTTCTTCTTATCGTGGGAGTGCTTGAGTTGGTAAAGCAACCAGATGGAAACTGCAAGCAGAACACATATCTGAAGAGCATGCTTTACTCTGAATCCTTTTGACCTCTGATTCCTACTATTAGGTGATTGCCTGAACATGATGGATTTCCCTAAACCGCACTTGATATAATATACCTCTTCTCAATATCACTAGCAAGCAAAAAAGAACCTACAAAATCATCCATCAAAGTATAATTTGTATGAGGGCTCAACAACTGCAAAATATGAATCAAAAACACAAATTTACCCGTAAAAAGCAAGCCTATCACTCAAAATGTTGGTCGAAGAGAAAAATTTAAAAACAATTTTTTTTTTGTTTTTTGATAGGTAAATGCTTGGTTAGTACAGGAATAATGTTTCATTGTTAATAGTTATAGTTAGCATAAGAAGTATGGGTTCAAGTGGTTTGAACCTAGGACTTGGGAATAACCTCCACAAGTCTTACCACTTAGCTAAGTGGCGCTTCTTAAAATTTAAAAACAATTGAAACAATGAAATTGGGTTTACACCCATAGCTCGGTTGGTCTGAAAAATTGCAAAGCAAACATGAGGTCGTGGGTTCAAGTCCAGCTTACCCATCCAAAAAGAAAGAAAGAATGTTTTTTTTTTACTAAATTTCATTTTTTTTTCCTTTTTCTTTTTTGATGGGTAAGCTGGACTTGAATCCACGACCTCAAAGTTGCTTTGCAATTTGCCAAACTAACTGAGCAATGGATCTAAGCCCTTAGAAAAAATTCCAAACAAACAATCTCAAAAGAGAACTCATGTCTTGGTGGTTGGCTAATACATGTAAACAAACTCATCTGAAGATCTGACTTAAATGATTGCACAAAAATTATCTAAAACCCCTAATCCACTCAACTGAACTAAATTTTGATTGGATGCATAAAAGAAATACAATGAAGAAATTGGTGACAATCTAGTAGCTTCAAGAACCCGATACAGCCCCTGTAAGAACGAACACCTAACGTGAGGGTGCTTAAAGAGAGGGGGAACATCACAAAGTTCATGGATAGAGGCATTTAGAGTGGAAGCACGACTTTAGACATAATTGATGGAAGAACACGATCCATTCATCCGAACTCAAAATTTTCAGATAAGGCTCTAATGATGATGATGCATAAAAGAAATAGAAGTAATCAAACCTCAATCAACGGTGTTCACTAAAGATCTGAACTTAAAAGGAGAAAGAATCCAACAACAAAACATACATAAACAAAATACAAGCTATTGAAAATCACTAATATTAATTTCACCCACCAAAGATAAAACCTCACCTGGACTGAAAACAAAGCTTTACCCTACTGAACCAAAACTCATACTCTTTGGATGCTCAAACTCAATCGCATCTTTCCCCAAAAGGAAGCAAACCCATGACCCACCAACAAGCCAAACACAATGCAGAATTTCAAGGACAACCCAAAATCAAACCCTAGTCCTCATCAACAAAAACCCACTTTGAAATCAACTTCAAATCCACTGTATTTCCAATTATAAAGGTAACCCATCTTTCGAAATCACAATATAACCGCAAATTATACAAACCAGAAAATTTTGAATCCACACAGATCTCTATACTCTTCCTTGCAACAATATGTATAGAAAAGCTAATAATAAATAGAACCTTAGTTAGGATCTAACATTACCCACAATTGACAAACATTCAAAAAATGGGGGAAAATTTCCTGCAAAAGATAAGAGAAATACCTGAAGAAAGAGAGAACACGGATCCGCAATAACGAAAGATTGTCTCTTCCTTTGGAGATTACAAGACAAAAAAAAAGTGGGGGTCCTTCAATGTGAGAAGGAGAGCTTTTAGAATCTCCTTCACAACAGTGTGTGTGTTTAGGTCTTTAACTCAGATCGGATCTGAATAGAGGTTGGAACTTGGATGAGGGACTCAACACCGACTCCAAATTTGCATTCTTCAGTGTGGACCCACTAACCCTATGAGCATCTCATTTGGCCTTCTCTTTGTTAGACCTAAGCACTTAAAGTCAGTTTGACTGATTATTTCTTGACCATTTGATTCAAATATCTCAAACAAATCATTTCACCAATCACCAATCAAGATGATATTTGATGGTGCAAAACTACAGGAAGTAAGGTAAAGTGCATACGTGGCAGTTAAGGAGGGTATGATGTAAAGGTTCTTGTATCACTGAGGTCCTCCAAATCTTGATCCACACAAGACGGTAGATACAAGTAGGGATTAAATATTAATGGATGCTTTAACTTGCCAACGGTCTTTCCTTTCCACTGCCAAACATGTCATCACACGTGTTAGCAAAAATATGTCACTATTGAATGGCAAATAAGATGAAGTAATCGTTTTTTATATATTATTTTTTATTTTTTTTAAGTGCATGAGACCTTGAAATCTTCTCTCCCGAGTCCCCGACCCTTGTTTGCAATTTGGAATAAGACAAAAATTTAATTCGTGAAAAACTCGACTTCTATTTGATTTTGGATAGCAAAAATTCTGTCCTTCTCACTTCAAAAATTCAAAAAGCAAAAATTTGATGATATGATAGTAATGGTGATGATGAAATTAGTAACGGTAACAATGATGGTAATGATGAGAGTATTGAGGTTATTGTTCCATTAATTTATTAAAAAGATCAAGGTCAAAAAACAAATCATCAATTTGAAAAATTAAGGTGTAATCTTAAATAAATGTAGAAGGTCTTATCATTATTTTTTTAAAGATAAAAATGACATTTGTCACGTAAAAAATAGATTCCTCCAAAGCTTTGAAGTATGGCCACTTCAAAATCAACTTGTACTACACGTTACAACATACAAGTTTTACACTTTGTAACATACAAGTTACAATAGCATTTTTTTTCCCATCGAATTTTATAAAAATTCGTAAAAGTTGTAGAAGAAACACGTTTTATTCTTTGTAAATTTAAAATGAATGAATTATTCAGAATTGTTCAATACTCTGAAGAATAATACTTGTAGGCACCAAAATTTTGAGAAGGCCTTTACAAATTTTATAAATAAAAATCCCTAATTTTATTAATGGGCTTCAAATCCAAATTGAGTCCATTAAATGGGAACGTGCCCCCCTACAAGTTTGGGTTTTGGGCTTTCGCAGATAAAGCTCATGATCCTATAAATTCAAGTGATCCACATTAAATATTGGGCCTAATACCCAAATAAATAAATTTGGCCCAATAATAATCCATAAAATTGGATTTGGACAAATTTAGCCTTTTATACAAATCAATTAAGCCTTCTTAAGTTGGGGGTATAATTGGAAAGCTAAATTATCTTTAAATCTATAAATACAAGAGCCTCTCTCATTGAGAGGGGATCTGGATTACTTTCTCTCAGAAGACAGAAGCTCTCCCTCTAGAGAAGAAGAAGCTCTCAAGCCCTCTTCTAAAGACAAAGCAAGGTTCTTCAGAGATCCGGACTCCAACTAAAGAGAAGATCAAGCATAAAGCCCTTCTCCGGAAGCCAAGAAAACCTTCTCAACCGATAAAGCGCGAAGCCCGGAGAGAAGAAAATCTACAGAAGCCTCTACAGAAGATCAAGCACAAAGAAAAAGCCACCGTCCAAGCTACCTTCTCAGCCGATAAAGCGCGAAGCACGGAGAGAAGAAAAGCTACATACATACATACATCGTTACTATTCTTTGTACTTGACTGTTAATCAGAGGAAACACTGAGATCTGTATCCACATTTCATCAAAAATCAATAAAATTATTTGCGATCTTATTTCACGGATCTCGAGGTAGATCCGTAAAAATTTATTGTCGACAATACTTTCATTAAAAAATAAAAAATTAATGAATTTTTCAAGAATTAAATGCCAAATTGCTAACAAGGTCCTTGATAAGAGACGAATTAAATTCTCAAGGAAGAAAATTAATTATCAATGTCACCATTGCAATCTATTGTGGAAAATTTTTGTTACTTACAAAAATCTGAGATCCACGAATCACATTTACTCACGTGTATTGAATGACATTTTTAATTTACAAAAGTACCCTTGTTAGTTATAAAACAACTCTTGTATGCTTGACGTGGCAAGCACGGAGGAGTCTGAGCAAACATTATGTGAGCAAAAAACAACTCATCTATTGTGTGTGGGGTTGTTGTTGGGCCTTAGGGCTGTCAATGGGCCCCATGGGCTGGGCTTTTCAAGCCTCAAGCATGAAGGCTGGACCAGTCTGACTTCATGACAGGCGTAGTTCCTAGACAAGTTCCTATGGGCTGGGCTTTTCAAGCCTCAAGCATGAAGGCTGGACCAGTCTGACTTCATGACAGGCGTAGTTCCTAGACATGAATCGGTCCTGGCCTGGTCCGATGACAAAACAGTCTTGGTTATAGTACTCAAGACTGATTCATGACATATCAGGCCAAAGCCCCGGCCCATTAACAGACCAAGTTGTTGTCGTTGGAACTTGTACGACACCTCCAAATGATATGACATTGTATAATGAAGGGTTCTGAAACCATTTTACCTTTCTAACTCAGAAAATATGGAAGACTAATAATAGGAATCAAGATCAGAGAACATTATAATGCTTGATACTACTCATGAGTCTCATCATACCATTCCTTCAAGCCACCACATGATCATTGACTTGTTTCATATGGAAATCGAAGTCACTTAACTCTCTCTAATAAGATCATTGTTGTGTAAATATCTTGGATTCTATTGGCACTATGAAGAGTTGCCTCTATCGGGAGTTCCGCTGATCTTTTAGGGTTATGAGAAGGACAATCGTGCAATTGTATTTTAAAGATTTTTTTTTTCTATTTTTGAGAGACATGTTTTAGCAACTCCTAATTTTATAAATAAAGATCTCTAAGATTGTAAAACTTGAAAGAAAATAGTGATTGTTTTTGTTCTTGTTCTGGCCCGTGAACATAGGCACGCTGTTGAATCACATAAATCATAGTGTTTGTGCGTTTTTATTGTCTTTGTTATTTCGTTTTTTCAAAATCACCATCTCCTACCTTCGTGTCTCACATCTACATCATTGTCATCCAATTCATAAAAATTGTATTGTAACGAAGTACATGATGACAAACCATAGCATATACTCTCCAACATTCTATTATCTTTAACATATTGATTTTCCACAGTAGACAAAGCAACCATGCTCATCGGACTAATGAATTGACCTTATTCATTGTGAAATTTAGTTGGACATAGAGACTATTACTTATACAAATGTGGAAAGGTAAAGGCATGAGATTAAACACTACTTAACTGTTAGAATGTTTCTAAAGATTAAAAAAAAAAAGATTGATTGAGATGATTTGGATATGTAAAAGAATAATGTTGAAGTGACCTCAGGTTGGAACCTCAGAACGCACTTCTTGACGTGAAAGTGGATAGGAATCATAGATGCTTTTTCACTCGAGATAACTTGAGGTCACTCTGTCACGATTTTATGTAAAATACAAAACAATAATAACATTTGTGAAAAAGAGCATTTTTATATCAATTGAAGGTTTTAAATCAAAAGAATGGCCAAGAGAAGGACTAGCAAAACAAGCTTTGTGCACCGTAAGACCTAAAAAAATGCCAAGAGCATCACCAACTCATGTTTCTAAATTTGAAGATCGAGATCCTCTCCAAACCAGCTTGAGCTCCAACCAACCCTCTCTTTAACTCATTATTCATCTTTTAAAACACTATTTATTCACTTGAAAGGTTGAAAAGAAAAAGGGACAAAAATAGTATTTAAAATATGTTTTAAGAGAAGGTTGAAAATGACATTTATAGAAAATTGAGGACAAAATAGGTATTTAAAAAAGGTAAATTTATCAAAACATGCACCACATTTCGACTATTTACCAAAATGGTAAATGTAGCAATTAATTCCGAAAACGGTAATTTTATCGTTTTCAAATTAATATTTTTTATCAAAACGGTAAAAACAATAAAATGTAAATTTTTTTTACCGAAAATACCATTTTTTATTTTTTGACTAAAATTACGAAAAAATCCTCTTTTCTTTCATATTTCTATTTTAGTGTTGGAAAAATTAAAAAGAAGAGAAAGATTTAGTTGGATTTTAATTTATTTTTAAGGTTAAAATGGTAAATACATATGTAAAATAAAAAAAAGGTATTTTCGATAAAAATAATTTACATTTTACTATTTTTACCGTTTTGATAAAAAATATTAATTCCGAAAACGATATTTTATCGTTTTCGGAATTAATTGTTACAGTTTACCATTTTGATAATTAATTTTGAAAACTATATCGTTTTGATAAATTATTCTTTACAAAGAGGTGAATAGTGATTAGGAGTACCTTTCAAAATTTCTTCAAATTTCAATATTTAAAGACATGAGTTGCAGTATAGAGCGGATTTCTCTAAAATAGAGAGCGATTAGACATCTCGCCCGCCATGGATATTTAGAGTCCTGAAAATTGGTTGGAGATGCTCTACCGAACAATAATAATAATAAAAACAACAATCGAAATTAAACATCTTATATATATTTTTAGAGATTTTGTTGGAATATTAATATTTTGATGGGATATATGATAGACGGAGCTCCTTCTTTTCTTCTTTATTATGATTAGCTTTGAAATTGATCCCCAAAGATTTTCTTGTACAAAAAAAAAAAAAAAAGTAAAAAAAAAAAAAATATTGATTTGATTGTACAGTTTTTGCCCACTCAAGAAAGAAAACCTGATAATTGATGGTACATAGTAAATCTTGATTAGTCCAAGTCAAACATCCAAACAGATCTCTTAAAAGGTTTTCCCTAATAATCAGATGTTAACCGTTGCATCTGATCATATATAATCAGCTTTATTTAGACTTTCTGTTGTACTGTCAGTAAGGATCAATCAAGAAGATGTAAGAAGGGAGGAGGGTATGGGTGGGTTATCTGATTGCACATAGATTGATTAATGGACAAGAAATTTCAAGGGTCCACACCATTACTTACTTTTTTTTAACGTACGGCACGATTCACCGAATAATTATCCTTAAAATGGTGTGCAAAAATTTCTCTGTTATTACAAGACATAAGAAAAAAGCATTAAACACATTACCTAGACTGGGAATTCGTTTTCACCAATGCCACAGCTTTTTCAGTGTACGTACGGACGTATTGAGATTTCTGTACACCTCGGTTTGCGTACTCACGTGATTTCTTTCAACTACTCCTAAAATTGGAGGACGTACTCAACAGAATGCAGACCGTTGGATGTGATTTCTCCAGACACTGGCATCCCAAGGAATAACCTTCCATGATCCCTTCTTTGAGGCTGTTGATTGAGTCCAGGCCTTTGTTTTTTGAGAGATTTACTGGGCAGACCATCTGTTACGATTTTATTACAAAAACTTCGTACTTTATCAAGTTTGTTACCGAACAAACCCTTACTTCATAAATTAGGCTAGCCTGACTAACTTAATAAGATTTTAAATCTTACAAAGGGTCATTGGGCCTACATGGATTATCAAATTGGCAATCCAACATCATGGAGTTCTAGATTTAATGGAAAAACTCGAATTCAAAAACAAAAAAAAATCTTTTTGAACATGATCGAAGGTGGGGAAAGGATAGCTATCAAACTCCCAAGTTTAAAACTAAAATCCAACTGTTAAAATATATATATATTTTTTTAATCTTTTTTTTTCAAAGGTCTTAGAATTTTTTCGTTTATAATCCTATGTCATCAGATCATGTTTTTTTTTTATGGCATCATTAAGGGTTAGTTGAGACGCTAAGGACGACTATGTTTGCTCTCGAGTTCATACATTTGAATCTCTATATGCCCATCTACATAATAATGACTATATTTAATTGTTGAACACGTGTCAGGGTGATTGGTACATGAGGCCTGCCAAAGTAAAATATATATATTTCATGCCAAAATTTTTATGTGATTAGGATCAAATCCAAGGTATGTTTACTAACAAATTAACCGGATCAAGTTGAATTTTCTTACGTGGTTTGATGGTAGGTCTGTTGGATAAATCTTTCTTATTTTTTTATTATATATTTTTGGTGAATATGTTTTCTATCTAATTACATTTCTGTTCACCACCATATTCTCTGATGGAATAATAGAATATGACCTAACTACCATCATAGTCAACATGCAAAATGAAACTTTGTTTTTTTTTTTTTCTTCCTCCAACTTAAAATCAATCATCTTCAATTAATTGGTTTTTTTTTTTTTTTAATTTGCTCTTCAACCTAGAGATTCCTTCTACTTCAACCTCCAAACCTCACGAATAAACTAGAATTTTTAAAGGAGTCATGATTTTCTAACGTTCCTTCTGACACACGCCCCCAAAGGGCCTTGACGTGGCATGAGTTAGAACCATAGATTATTTCCCTTGAGATACACAATTATACATTCCCATAAACATTTGAAATTATGTATCTTGAGAAAAAGAATCTATGATTCTAGTACATGCCACGTCAGAGCGACTATGAGGGCGTGTCAGGCCATCATTATTCTTTTTAAAGTAGGAGATATATTCACTTTTTTATAATAAAAAAAATCATGAATTATGTACAAAATATTAAAGTACAATTGAAAATGATACAATCATTTTTTATTTGAAAATGCTGAAATAACATGAAATTGACATCGTTTGGGACATTGCTGACGTGGACGTATTTATAGAAATCATATATGCTTTTACATCGAGATATGAGTGAGAAGCATCTTTGTTTATGTGAACACCAATGTCCCAAACGATGTCAATTTCTATGTTACTCCATCACGACTCTTTTATTTTATTTTTTGGTGCTAGATCTTGAAAATGAGGGAATTTAAGTTATTGCTCATTAATCACACAATATGAAAGTTAAGGGGGGATGTTGAAAACGTATGTACAAAGCATCACCAATATTCATGCAAACGTAGACGGGTATGTCTAATTAATCAACCTTGATTTTCAGCAAGTACAGAAGGGATGGGAGGAAACATATTAAGAGAAATTACTTAATAGATCGTTGCGATAGGGATGTCTTTTTAAAGGCACCAATAAAATGTCAAAATCAATTTTTTGAGATTTATGATTCATATAATTGATCTCCATAATTTAAATGTTGATCTCAATGAATCATGTTCTAATGTTGAGATGAATCTATTGGACAAAAAGTTAATTTCAATGAATTGAATCTCCAACTTGACAATTTGGATTTTAACCAACAATCCTCCACTTTTCATTTGAAGGACGATAGATATTAAGGTGATTTATCATTTCGTGAGCTAAAAATGAGTCATTTACAATTCTGACTAATTGTTCAATTTAATTATCAAAATGTGAATTATCACGTTTTTATTAAAAAAAAATTAAAAACAATAAACGAATTCGACGATTTTGAAGTGGTAATTTTGAAGTTTTAAAGTAACTATTTCCAATTAGTCACTTTAAACCCGTGAAATTACCACTTTAAAAATCTTTGAAATCGTTATCATTCATGTGTTTGGTAATGAACAGTCAGTGGGAAGCGTAAATTCATCCCAAGTGAATCACTTTTTCGTAAATATCCCAAGATATTATTAGATCTCCCCTTGAACACACCTGTGGAGATCTCATTGCAGTCACGCTTATAAGAAAAAATTGATGAGAAGATATTGAGTGAAGGACAGATAGGATCGCCATATCACTAGAGATCCCACTCATTAAGTTTTGCAATCGAACTAACAGAACAGATCCTCTCTCTCTCTCTCTCTCATGTCATAAAAAAACATTAAATGTCGTCCCCCTCCCAAAAGATCACTTTATATGATTGTTGAATAGCCCTCACCGAAGCTCAAACTTAATAACAAAACATAATTAATCCTCAAAAGAACACAAATTAAATGTCGTCTCCCTCTCCAAAGTCCTCTTTGTTTTGCTTTTGGAGACACCAAATACAACGTAATTTTTCAAGTTAGAGGAGAGGAGCCCTTTCCTTATTAAGATAGTGAGGAAATAGACTTTAATAAGCCTCATCCATCGTATAAAAGACCTCGAGATGCCTAAAGATCTTGAGATTTGTTATGAATATCAAGAATGGTTGGTGTGGGGTTATTAGCAAAAGTTAGTGTGATAATAGCAGCTCTCATTCTAGATTGGAGTGCATGGGGAAGGATAAATGTGTAACAGATAAGATCTCTTGTGCAGATAACACTGACAAGACCTTTCATGTGAAGAAGATGGCGTGTGCAACAGCCAAATAAATACACTAAACCCACCATCTCCTATTTTATTGAGCAAAGATCATCAAATATCATTGCCAAAAATTTGCTTCAAACACACAACTGCTCTCATCCTCTCAAATTTAAATTTTAAACATCAAAAGCTAAGATAATATCTCCATTGTACATTAATGGTTTTTGAGATTACAAGGTAAATAATAAAAGAAATACTTCAAAAACCATATTTTTCACTGAGGGGAGACAGTGAGAGATCACAGAAAGCAAACAAAAATAGAGAAAGAATGTTCACTTGGAAGTATCTTTCATATCCACAAATAAATTGGTTTTTCATAAATTGTTTCTTATGTGAACTTAGTTCTTCAATCAAGGGTTGAAGATCATGTTCCCACATTTGCATTTCCAACTCATGGGCTTGTAGTTGGAGCTATCTTCAGCTCTTGTTGATGCTGTAGAGAAGTGTTTGCTGTTCTTGCTTTTGTTTTGTTGTGGGATTGCAGGCACTTGAACTGCTTCACAATGCCCACACGTGCGGCATCTCCTCTCACATCTTGGAGGTCTTGAACCAATCTGAGCTCTCACAATTACTTTCTCTTCACCTCCCATCTATAAAAAAAACCCACAGACCTCCATTAATTACAGTTGAAAATTGTAAAATTTTTCAAGAAAGAGAAATGTAGAAGAAAAACTTACTTGGGTAGTCTCAATAAGTTTGAAAACTGTTCTACCTGCAACAAGACCAAAATGGGTAAAATTAAGTTCAATTAAAATTGCACTTTCTGATGAAGTTGATTTAAAAATTAAACAGAAATCCATTTACCTTCAGCCATGAATCTAACTTGGGTCGAACTCGAAACCAAGAGAATGATCAAGGATATGATAAGATGGTGATGTTTGTGACCCATTACCGAGTTCTGACTGAGTGAGTGAATGAATGAAAGAAAAAAAGGAGAGATTTCTACTAAATGGGGTGTTATTTCGTTGAGAGGAAGCAGAGAGATTAAATAGAGAGAGTGGTGTGGGGGGGCTTTAAGAGAATGGGAAATCTGAAAAAGTGTCTCAAAGAAAAAGAGGTCAGTAATTGAATGCAGACTATAACGCACAATACGAATTTTTTTTTTCTTGATGTTGTTGATGGAACGTCCGAGGACAAGGAGTATTGCAGAAGATTAAAAGAAAGAACGAAAGGAACCCCAAAACGGCAGAATGAACCTTAACATCGGTTCATGAGCCCTCAACAGAGAGAAAGAGAATGACAGAGAAGTATGAGAGTGGGCACTACTGTAGTCTGGAGAGAGAGAGAGAGACCCAAAGAAGAAACCAAAACAGCAAAACCACAAAAACGTAGATGGAGAGAGATTGGGGTGGGAAACGGACATGAAATTACAGCTGTGATATTTGGGGATATCGCTTTCCTTCTTTTTGTTTATTTGTTTTATTGTGTGTGTGTGGGTGTGTTTTCTTGTGAGACTGAGGAGTTCCACCAAAACACGCCAGATCTTCCTTCACCATCACCCACACAGTCCCATATATACATACACATATATACTCACTCACTCACTCTCTATTGTGCAGATAAAGAAAGAAAGAATATATACGCTGCTACTGCTACTACTGATGCTGCAGTAGATCATCGCTCGTATGGTACGTATCTCCCTCGATATATCAATCAAGTTAATCCACAAAACAAAATAAAAGATTTTAATGATTTGTCTCTTCTCATGTTATATCTTCTTTCCTTATTATTCCTGAATTCCTCATGATTTGCATTATTATTAGACCTGTGGTCCTCTCTCTCTCTCTGTACATTTTTTTAGCCGTCCTACACTGACCATACTGCGTTCAACACTTTTTTTTTTTTTTTTTATAGAGAGCCGTCCATTTTAACAATCGCATCTCCAGTAAAAGCATCTACAGTTTTGTGTACAAGATGTGATAATATGACTCCCCCTCTTTGGCATACTCAATTGACTCTCCTATCGGTGTGATAGAATTATAGACTTTATGCCTCAGGATATACAACTACACATGCCTGTATACACAATTTCACAAATTTGTAGAGATGCACGGTTGTGCATCCTCAAGCATAAAGTCTATAGTTCTATCACAACCCCACGTCAAAGGAGTCAATTGAGTATGTCACGTGAGAAAGTCATATTATCACCACTTTGTGTATACCACCACGTGAGTGCAATGACAAAGCAGTATAGCATTTTTTTTTTTTTTAATATATAATTTGCTCGTCCCTAATTTACGAAATAATCATAGTTAGCTTCGGTATGAATATGAATGGTTAAATGGGATTTTATGAAATTTCGGATTGATTTTTATTTGAGAAAAAAAATCTTTCCATTTTTTATATTTTGAGGGAATCATTGATAAAGGGTCCACGTTTGCCTCTCCTAGCTGATTTGGTGGGGTTTGCTTGATGCAGGTATCATCAAGCAGACATTGAGAGCTGCCACGTGTAAATTGTTCATGGGGAGCATTGAGTATTTAATGATTTGAGTGGTTGGGAAGAAAGTCATGAGAAGGAGCGAGAGGTGTCAGAGTAAATAGCTGGATTCCAAGATTAAGATCCCAGAAAAAAGGTCAGGATCCCTTAGAAGTTAGAATCCATGGACACGTGAGTTGACGACGACTAGTCTATTATTACTAAGCAACTCGGCAAAAGGCTATATAGAGGAAAAGTTTGAAAGTATAATCAGATTTATCATCCCGTGCGTGTTACATATGTAAGTGGGACTGGGTGTATAAACAATCCACATCCGAATCCAAATCAAATGTATATAATAAAAATCAGTAGAAAAAGAGTAGGAATGAGCCCAAGAACGCATAACCTGTTCTATTTATCCCAATGTGGGGATGAACTCATTTTAGTTGAATCTGATTAAGAAAGTTGGACAGATGGTATATCCACACATGCACATTGACAAAAATAATTGATTTGTCTAATTAGATGGATTGACACATTGTTGATTGTTAACGACGTCATTCTAATATAAAGTTATTAATCTACAAAGGTAGTTTACCTATATAGGAGATGTGTACTAACACATTGATGCATACTTACATCATCTTAGTATAGAGGATAGAATTTGATATGGTGCTTACATATGTCAATATTTCTGAACATGATATTTACGAAAGAATCTATGATAAATCCGAGTACCTAAAATTCCATAGTACTAAGTATTGAGCAAAGCACGTGGATTGCCACACTAACACCAACCCACATCATTTAAGTATGGATGGGCATACTTTGTTGAATGTCAACGATTGTTCGTTAGGTCATGTGTTAGCTTCTATGAGTATGATATCGGTTGGAAAATTCGTGAGACCCCAGTGTATACTAAACTCTATGAAGAAGGGTTCATTTGAAGGTAAATGAATGCAATCATTCCCTCTTGATGCCTAAATTCTACCATATTTTCTGTTGACTAGATCGTTGAAGTATGTTCATAAGTCACTACTGGCGAAGCTCAAGTTGCAATTCCACTTCCAACACAAACTTTAGTTTAGATCGAGGAAGTTAGTGGAACAAAAGGCATGACCAGATTTTGTACTCATAATATTTTATGAAACTAGGATCCAAAATCAATGTTCTAAGAGCCAAAGTAGGCAAGTCAATCGGTGGCTTGAATCAGACCAACAAGCCTTCCTAGGTTGAGTTGATTGGCAAAATCAATTTATGAGAAAATGGTATGATCCATCAGGGGCAAAGCCAGGATTTTGCCCATGTGAGGGCAAACCAAGCATAGAAATTTTTTTGTGGGGATAACTAAGAGTGAAAAAAATTAGTTGTTGGGGCAACTAAGCATGAATTTTTTTTTTTTTTTTTTGTGGGGACAATGGTGGCAGATTTTTTTATCTGCCGCTAAAATCTATCACAATAGCTCACTAATCGATAGACTTTGAAAATTCTTGTGGGTGCAAGTTCCTCCACAACCCCTTGTAAATTCGCCCCTGGATCTATCTCATTGAACTAATTGCACTGATAAATCAATTGACCTGTTTAGATCAATGAAGAGGTGGGCGTAATGAAATTTAGAAAATAAATAGACTTATATATATATATATATATATAGGGAAATGTTCAGCAACAAACATTTTGACAAACATTTTGGCAAAACATTTTTCAAAATATGGGTTAGAGGTTTTGGAATGGGCTGATTTTTGGTGAGGATGATCTCTTCGGTGAGGAGATCATCATCACCAAAAATCAGCCCATTCCAAAACCTCTTACCCATCAAAAATGGCTTACAAAAAATGGACGGTCCACGATTTCCCAACTTGTAAACATGGGGTTAGAAGTTTTGGAACGGGCTGATTTTTGATGAGGATGATCTCCTCACCATAGAGATCATGCTCATCAAAAATCAGCCCATTCCAAAACCTCTAACCCATGTTTTGAAAAATGTTTTGCCAAAATGTTTTGCCAAAATGTTTGTTGCTGAAAGGGACCCATATATATATATATATATATCTATATATATATATATATATGTGGGTCAAGATTCGTGTACACATATATTTACAACGTGTTTTGTCCTATGTGAGCTAAAAGTTTCGGATTGATATGATTTTTGGTGAGGATGGTCTCTATGATGAGGAGATCGTCCTCACCAAAAATCAGTTCAATTCGAAACTTTTAACCCATGTAGGATAAAACACATTGTAGATATATATATAATAGGATTAGGATCCATATATCTACAACATGTTTTGTCTTATATGGGCAAAAAGATTCAGAATGGGCTGATTTTTTTTTTTTTTTTTTGCAAAGATGATCCCCTCACCATAAAGATCATTCTCACAAAAAATCAGCCCATTCCAAGCCTTTTTAATATTGTAACTTTATGCATCTACAGATCCTGACCCATATTAAATATTTCGTATTATGTTAAATAATAGTTAGTTATCATTACTAGCTTCTACTACTAAAAGAGAAATGTTTATGCTTATTTTACTCCTTTTTTTTTTTTTTCCAGGATTTTTCATATTAATAATGAAATTTCCAGTTTTGGATTGGAACGGTCCAAAACGGCCACAGGTCAATGACCGGCCTGGTTTTTAAAACATTGGACAAAACACTCCGAAAGAGCACCACTGGGCATGCAAACCCAACTCTAGCAAGCACGGTAAACTGCACAGATAACATGCCCAAACGAGATGCTTTACTGGCAGTTATTTCTCCTGCTGAGCCATTTCAGAATTTTGATAGTGCAATCAATCCGTTAGTTTCTTGACAGAATCTGATTAATATACTTGTCAAATAACATAATAATACATGCACCAAGTGTACCAGATCAAAGAGTCATTTTTTCTACTTTTGTTAAAAAAGATAAGAGTGAATTGAATTGCTGATCAGGTGAGGGCATTTAATTCCTCTGTTATTATCACAGACTTCAGTATTTCCTTGTTTATATGTGTTATGTGAATTTCTTAAAGAGAAAAATGTCACTAATTGGGCTTGTCAGAATTTTGCTAAATTTTGTCCTTTTTTTTTTTTTTTTCTTCCTATACGTAGCGTGGGTCTCTCTCTCTCTCTCATATTCAACATTCTGAAAATGGAGTACGGGTAAGGAAGCTGAACCACTTCCCTCTCACGTTTTCACTCTTTTAAGGGTTGGGAAGTCTCACAAAAGCATAGGTGGGTTGAACTCTCCCTCCCATGCTCCTTCAGTCTCTACTACTGAAATTACATGCACAGGAGACAACAGAACCACAAAATAGACTAATAGAGACATTTAATGCCACTTAATACTCCCTAGCATAGCATCACTGTCTGAGTGCCCAAACAGATAAAATCAATCTTGTTTTGATAACAATTAGGGTCTCACAACTCACAAGCATTCAATTCCTCTTATACAGATAATCCCTGATAATCAACAATGATTGGAAACATCAAGGCTACTCTAAAAAGAAAATTTATGTCTTAATCCATACCATTACACATTGAATATCATTGGAATATTTCCCATATTGTAAAATAGAGTTTGAAATTAATTGTGGTCGTCTCTTACATGACACACTTTTCCCTGCATTAACTCAAGTCAAAATTATTGTAAACCTCTATCTTTTATATATATATTGGTATATTTGATATGCTACAAGGGGAGACAATTACATCTCTGCATACTTTCTTATGCTTACATTTAAAAATAATGATAAGCAGTGCATACATACCTCCATTTTCGGAAAACAAATTTGCTGTAGGTAAATAGGATAAATTAGCTTGCATTAAAGGGTGAAATTGTCGATCACATGTAGAATTACATCAGCACCATCAGAATTGATGCAGTAAGTCTTCACCTGAATACAATGACATGGCAAGAACAAAGGGTCACCTACATTTTGTTTTTGGATAATTTAACATAATTGAAAAAAACTATGAAAAATAAACATTAAATTAAATGTATATTGAGGCCAAAAAAAATGAACTAGTTCTTATACAATGTCAATTCTCAATCATTAATATCTTCTATTTTAGTAACCCAATCAAGTAAAAAGTAAAAATACTTCGTTTTTTTTTGGGTATAAATTAACCAATATTTAAGCTAAAAAGAGCACTGAATGCATCAGACATAGGCATGACCCAATTTGTCATCATAGATAATACTACATAGTTCACAAGGAGGTTTGAAATGTCACAAAGAAGTCTTCTCTTGCCACCCTCTTAGCCAGCAAGTCAAATCCAAAATTAGACTCCACCTATTCTTAAGGAGCAACTCAAACTCATAGTTCCCAGCTTCCTTACAATTCTAAACCAGCTAGTGAATTTCCCACACAGGTGGAAAGACCTATTTTTTATAGCCAAAAACATGAGTTATGAGTTTGTTTCAATGATAACTTTCCAAGGGCTCCTTTATGTGAAGCAGTTGGAGAGATCTTGACTCCTAGTACACCTAAGCCTGATTATTAGGAGAGCCAATCACAAGCCCATTAATGAATCAACAAGAAACTGCCAAGATTGTGATCAAAATTTATGTTGTTTTCTGAAAGTCAAATTCCCCTGATAAAACCTAGTGAATGAATCTACGTAAAAGTGTAAAACCTTCATAACCATGTGGATGGTGCCCTTAACTTGTGTGCCATGTTGCCAGGTGACTGTACAAACTGCTAGGTATCATGTGCCATGGGATGCCAGTTGAGCTGTCAGATGGGATCCTCATAGGGATTATGGATTGCTAGGCCCAACCCAGTTGCCAAGCAACAATGCCCATCATAATGGTGCCCCAATGGAGGGTGTGCTTGATAGGTTGCTCAAGGGATTATGCATTGTTCATTTCTCAAAATGTTAGATGTGTGTGCAATAAATTACACATAATCTGAGCCAGATATGTGGCATCTTGATATAGAATCAGACCCCATAGTAAAGAAACCCAATCAATGCCTAGGAATGTGTTCAAGATAAACAAAACTATTCTTGCATAATAGGATTGAGAAAAGAAGAAACTTGCCTGAATTGTGCTGTGAGCGAAAAACCTCTGTTTACTTCTGCGGAAACTAACGTCGACCCTTTCCCAACTCACTTTAGTCAGACCTCTGATCATTTCCTCTGCACATGTAGAAAACAAATAAGAATGAAAATGAGACTCTGTCCAGAAAGATAGAAGAACCAATCAGTATTTCTCATAAATAACTTTTCTTTGCAAATGCAAAAGATAACTCATTTTTTACTTGTTGAACACTATATGGATGTTTCTTATCTGCTCATGTTTCATGGATTTTTGAGAATCATCTGCTTCCCCACTCCCCTCCCCCACCCCCACCCTTATTCCTCTTCCTTCAACTATGTGAGAATTTCACAATTTCACAAATCGAGTAGCTGAATGAGAAAAAAAATTACAACTGAATATTCAACATGGAAAAGGGAAAATTTGTGAAATTATATTTTATATCACAACTAATTTATAAACATGTGAGAAGTATTTATGTCTGATAACTCCACTAGCACCCAGGTTTTATTACGACTTATGAGAGATTTTAACTTATATAACTATGCCCTTCAGAACTTCCTAGGAAGCAATTTATGGTTTCTAGTTAAATCAAGAGGAGATTTGAGGATCTTCTGTTCTCAACTAGTTGCTTTAAAAACAATTTTGAAGTTTAAAATGGAGCTGAGGGGGCAAACCTTCCATGTCACTTGTCTTGTGCCGCTTGACTTTGGGATCCACAAGGACTTCCTGCTGAGAACTGCCAACTTTTGGTGCCTCCACATTTACAATATGTGGGTATCTGTCATTGTTTGAAAGGTGTTGACGCTGGAAAGGATAATATGATTAGAAGAACAGAAGACAAACTGTAAAACTTCTCTAGTTGCGGAAAACTTTACCTTTGGAAGCTCGTTCTGACAACGTATCGACGAAGTACTCCACCCCACCATAGCTTTTAAACGAGTTAAGTCCTTTACCAAGGTCAGAGGCTATAAAATTAACTGTAAAACATGTGGTAGTATATCTATATGATCATCCATCACCGATTCATTATGAGCCATGAAGTGTCAGACAGTGAGAGACAAGGAGTGACTATTCGGACATCGGATTTTAAGCATTTTCACTTAATATCTAGACTACAAAATCGTAGAAGAGGATACCGTCAAAGCATGCATTTGAGTAGGTAACACGGCGCCTAAATGATTGCAAAGCAGACCTGAATAGAAAAATGAGAGTTCATGATGAGATGGTCTGTTTGAAATATAAATACATGCTCATGAAGAAGATTTGCGGAAAAAACACTATAATTTAGAAGGCCAGACATGAATTGAATATCTCTGCAGTCATTGACCATTTGAAGAAGAAGAGGAGGCTTCCCATTATCATTGTCAGTGAGGAAAAGATGTTTTCCAGTTCTCCCAAGCATCCATGATGTATGATGTGCTGATTTTTCCAGAATGCGAAGGCCACAAAAAGCTGGGACCTGCACAAATATTAACTTTGCTCTAATGAGAATAAGAGATGAAACTGCAGTGCAAAAAATTTTCTACTACAGCACAAAAGTTTCATCATCATCATTCATCTATGCCCTAACCCAAATATTGGAATCAGCAACATGAATTATATTTATCTTCAATAAAGGCGTGTGTCTTCAGCTCTTTTCATACAACCTTCGTCCACATCATTTTGAACATCCTATCACTTTTAAAGATGCTTCAACTTGCACCAAAGCACTCCTTCTAATTGGCACCGTCAATGTTCTTCATTGTACATGCCGATCCATCTCACATTCGCTCCCCTTTATTTCTTCTCCCGGTGGGCCATTCTTAAATCTCCTCAAATGTACTCATCTCTGATTTTGTTGATAACTAAAGATTAATCGTGAATCCTAGCAATCTATAAAAGATTAAAGATATGAAATTTTGTAGACAACCGAAAAGAATATAATGTCCAAAAATGGTTTGGGATACAAACACTAACTTAAATATATGTCATTTTTTGCATTCAACATCAAATAGACTAAGATGAGATGATTTCTAGATAAGTGACTTAATGAAATGTTAGAAGGCAGTCACCATGTAATCACCTGCTTATGCCCTCTTGTTCCAAGGTGCGGTGTCGCAAAAGTTATGAAATTCATGGGCTCCAATCCAGCAATTTTTCCTTCTAATTTTTCTTCCATGCATGGATTTCCAGAACCATCATCCCTACAGTCTCCATTTCCTTCAGAAGGTTCCCTTATGGGGTTTAGTCCGTAAAGCCTACCAATAGCATATCTTGCTATCAGCCCACCTAATGAGTGTGCCACAAAGGAAATCTTTTGAAGCTCTGGCTTCCATTTTATAATTGATATTACCTGAAAAACACAATAATCTCAGAGTACTAAGTTTCTGACCTTAGGGGAATTCTTTCAAACAAAAATAAATAATTGCAATTAATAATCTGAAGTTGAACTGAAATAAATGAATCCACTGCTTGGCTTCATTCTGATTTTTAAATAGTAAAGAAAAGCTTGAGTCTCAGAAAAGGCAAAGCAATGTTGACATTAAACAAGGGAAACGCCATGCACCTCTTCTGCTAATCTGTCACCCATTATGTCAACGCCATCAAAAGTTAAAGTTGCAGAATTACACTCGCTGCCTGCATAATTTTTTGTAACAAAATTCTGTTCACATTAACAACTAAACCCAAACTTGATTGTGAAATCAAAGCATATATGAAGATAATATCAGACAGAAATTATATAATCCTTCTCTTGCTGACTTAAATCACCATGATCAGGACAAAAAAATAAGTACCTTCGATAGAACTGTTGCAACAGATATCAAACCTTACGACCATTAGTAGAGGGCAAAAATACAAGCCATAGAAAAGGTGAAAGGGAACTGACAAGCAAAATAAGAGGTAACTTCAGGTACATGCATTACAACAAGAAAACAGATATCCTATGTTCACTAGGATGCCCAGATATGGATATAGATATGAACACCAATTTGGGAACTAGAGTATGATCTTCATTTCCCAGGATCTAGGATTACATTTTTTTCTTTCAAAAATAAAAACAGAAGGGAAGTTTTTAGGCGTTGTGTGTTTTGAGATTTGAGATACTATACAATCGAAGGGAATCAACTGAATCCAATCAAAAAAGGAGGGATTTCTTTTAGGTTTAGGAAAGGGATAAAGAAAACGGGACTCAAGATGCAAATCTAATCAATAATTAATAAGTAATCCGCCCCAAAAGGGGGTCCATATCCCATCCTATATTTTATACCATGTACCATTATGTAGTTTTTATTAGTTTGAGTACCATTTTAGTTTTATGTAATGCCAATCACAAAGAAACTTATATTATGAAGTTTCTAACAAATATAACATTTTTATATGTTTGGTTTATAACAAAATTGTTAGAAGTTACGATAGTGATAAATAGTGCAAACCAAGTCTGTTCTACAAGCTCATGAATGACATAATTAACTTCTCCATTTTGTCTCTTATGTTTGGAACACAACTTGACTTTTCTTCGGTAGCATACTATAGGCACCCCATTTTTACATCCGCCTGAATTAGCGATCCGTCACCAGATTGCTGTGGATTCCTAATGATGAGCGCAAAGAACTCGAAAGCTTAGGAGAGGCCTTCTTCCAATTCCCTCCAAGTCTAGTTTAGACGCTAGTATACTTTGCAGCTAAATTATCATGGAGACATATAGCTGATAATTTAAATATAGTTATAGCCTAACCAAGTTAGGAAACTAAGCACTGTAGTTCATGAGAGACTGAAGTAGACTATTATGTAAATTTTCTATGGAATGGTTATTATTCTTATTAAGCTCACAAATTATAATATTTGTTACATGTGCCAATTTAGGGTTTGAAGAAGAGAGAAGATGAGGAGAAAAGGGGAGGAGTTGAACTTTACTCCAACCCTAGGGATCCATCCCCTTTTATATTATTAAAATAATAAAGAGAGGAAATTACCTATTTACCCCGACACTATATATTGTCTTAACAATCCCCCTCAAGCTGGAGAATATATATATATATATATATATATATATATATATATATATCATATAATCCCAGTTTTTTACAAATATAACTCACTCTATCACTCCTCAAAGACTTAGTGAACAAATCAGCTAACTAATCTTCAAACTTGATATATGATGTAGCTATTTCATCAGTAGGGAGTTTCTCACAAACAAAATGACAATCCACCTCAATGTGCTTTGTTCTCTCATGAAACACTGGATTAGAAGCTAGATCAATAGCTGCCTAGTTTTCACAAAGAAGACTTGCAGGTGTCTCCACTATGAAACCTAATTCCTGAAGAAAATTTCTCAATAAAATCAGTTCACAGGATGTGTGAGACAGAAAATTTCTAGAAACTTACTCAGTTGCTCTAATTCTAGTGCCTGGGCTGAAGGTTGTTTTCAGCATCACGATACAGCAGTTTGCGACCCCCAATCCAGTGATTTAATCAATGATATAAAGATGACCTTCGCTTCATCTTTTTGGGTTGATGTTAATACAGTAGGTCATGGTGCTTAAAAAATATACCGAACTCAGTGTTGCCTAGGGTGCATCAAATATTCAAAGTTCCTTGTAGACGAACATTAAGCACCCCTTATAGATGTGTGTGATTGAGTACCACCTGAATAATAACCATGGAATAAAAGAAATAATAGGAAATTTAAAGGTGTTACATACTACGGTAGTAATGAAGTGATAACTAGTAATCTTAGTGCTCCTTTTCATCACAACTCAAATATGTTTTTTTCCCTGGCCAATATTGAGTTGCATCACAGCCTTTGGATGCTTAAAAGCTGCTAACAGGTGTTGGAAAAAATTTAGTGGCACCAGGTGATAGCAATGGTCCATAGAAGATTGCTCTTTAGGGGACCAGGAAAAGTAATATCAGGTATCTACTAAACCTGATGTAATATCAGCCTTTGGATGCTTGGAAACTGCTTATAGATATGACATGAAGCTCATTCCATTTCTCTGTCTCAGAGAAGCAAACTATGTTATGGCTCCTCCGTCATCCTATGTCGAGAAACTAGATGAATTTTTTCTCTTGAGCTTCCCTCCCTCTCCCATATGTTCATATTTTCTGTGATTTCTGTATTTTCTGCTCACATGATGAATTCTTCATTTCTCATTCTTTTCTCTTCCAAATCTATGCTACACTGATATGGTGGTAAAAGTTAGAAGCCCACTATTGTACAAGTTTTGAATTCTAGGAACCCTATAAAACAGAGGGTGAAGATTAATCAGTGTACTAAAATATAGATTTTCTGGCAGATGCAGCATAATTTCATGTCATAAAAGAAGTAATGTTTTTCATGACTTGTATTAAATACTAATAGACAAAGCCATAAAATAATGCAATAATAATATATTTGTCTTGGAGGAACTCTGTTGACCAAAGTGTAACTTTTACAATATCATACATGATAGATGTCAATCTATTTCGTGCAAGTTAGGTGAAAAAAAGAAAGAAAGAAAGAAAATTATGTAGAACTGTGACACCAGAATCTTTTGGAGTGTTGGAATCCCAACATGTTCATGTAGTTCAGTTGGGTACCATGCAACATAATTCCTAAGGCATCGGTTTCCCTAGAGAAAGTTCAACCCTCTATCATAAACCATCAAGTTTTTCATGAAAGGTACAAAGGAAAAAAAGCTTGTATACATCCAGAAGACTTGAAGCAAAGAGAATATTAGATAATGATAGTAACCAATTCAAGAACACTCACCTCAGTCATCGTAAAGAGAGCATGAAAAATCTAAAGTCAAAGAAGAATGGTGTTAAAAAAAAAAGAAAACTGAAGATGGAGAAAACTCACAATGCACTATAACATCTTGAGGATATCTTTTCAAAAATTGCTTTGCACCATATCTCCAGTTGTCAGCACTATATGGGTGTATACCATAGAAGAAAAAAAAAAGTAAATGTTATTAAAATAATAATGTACAGATAAAAATTCCATTGTACAGTCTTGGAGCACAAAGAATAACAGAAATTCCTTAACTCATACATTAACCTTACCCTTCCTAAGTACTTTTCTGATACTAAGTTGTAGGATAAACTAGCAAAACATTTAGCTCTTGATCTACAAGAGACGATTTTCAAGTTGATATACAAGAGACATTTTTCAAGCAACGATATTGGAATTCCCCAAGTGTTATTTCAACACTCAGTGCAACAAGGTGGAGAAAAAAAGATGCAAAACACTCAGGTAATTGTGTTCAAACGCCAAACATCTGAATTGATCATACGTTTTAGTTAAAAAAAAAATAAAAATAGTGCAGTTGTGAAAAAAAATTGCTCAACATTCTTCTCCATCTCTCACAGCCGATCATTTGGTTATCTTGTTATTTTCCATTTATTTAGATTTGTACATGTATTAGATGGTTGTAACTTAAAGTTCAAGAAGGGGCTTAGACCCATAGCTCAATTGGTTTGACACATTGCAAAACAACTTTGAGGTCGTGGGTTCAAGTCCAGCTTACCCAATAATAATAAAAACATAAAGTTCAAGAAGCTCTTATTCACTTTAGCCGGCCACCTCTAGTTCCATGAGATCCAAACCATAATTGTTAACACAATTTTTATATTTTGCTACGTAGACTTCATTTTGAGAATTCTAATCCCATTAGTCAACACTCTTTAATTTGAAAATTTCAGTTGGTGCAAAAGTAAGAAAACAACTGATCACAACAAAAAATATGCTATCAAAGATGTTACTCAACAAGATTGAACAAAGAACTTGGAGAGGCATTTTCAAAATGTTACTCAACAAATGCATATCAGATCAAACTATGGGTCAATAATGCTTTATGGAGAGAAGTTTACAAGACAGAAAGGATGTTTTGGATGCTTCCAAATTTCACTAGAATCAAGAACACCTAAAATACATTAAACCTAACTCTGAGTTTCTAAAAGGAGGGATCAATTAACCTCACACAGGACATCACTAATGACACTAATATGACTTATGAAACACTCAAATCATTCAAAATTTGCAGTTTCATAGTGGTAACTCTAAAATTAAATATTCTCAAATGCAGATTGTCAAAAACATTTACCAAAACAGTTTTGGTTCAGATTTCAGACTTCAAAACCAAAATTCAGAAGTTTTGAACCAGTGATGGAGGGATGCTGGATGAAACTTCTGAAATCTGATTTTTTTTATTCCTAAAATACCTCCTCAGATTTCCATCACTTATCATTTCTTTATACGAACCATAAAACCCTTATTTTTAACTTTTCTACCTCTCCTTCCTCTAACTATGTTGTCGAGGTCTCTCCCCTTTCTCTCATTTCGTGTTTGAAAACCCTATATTTTTATACGAACCCTAATACCCTATATTTTTCAACTAAAAAAATGAATGATTGTTTATTGTTTGAGTACTATCTTGTTGGAATATAATTTCTCGAGTATGAATGTTGGAATATAATTTCTCAATATGAATTAAAGTTGAAAATAATACTTTTGAGGTGTTTGATTTGTTAGAACTCAAAATCATTATGCATAACATGTTATGTTTTTTGGTTAACAATTTATTAAAATTACTAAAGGTAATATTGTCAAAATGGCCACTATGTTTTAAAATTCTTTCTATAATCAGAAGCTTTTAAAAATGATAAACAAACAATCTTTCCAGAATAAGATTTCAGATTTTAGAAAACAGACTTCAGACTTCAGAAGTGTTACCAAACATACCCGTAACTCGTATTTCATGGATTCATCAAACCTTAAGAAGAAAAAGTAATTCGAACCTAATTACCAAATTATCAGAACAAGTGAACCAACCTGCCAACGATTCCATTGACCGTGACAACGAGATGAGTTGGAACTCGACGATCTCCAATACTACCATGATCAATCTCCAGTGTAGTACTGCCGTCCAATTTATCAGGTTTAGAATGATCATGAACTAGCCTTAAAAAACCGAATCTCGGTACAAATCTCCTCTTTTTCTTCTTCTTGATCTCTTTGTTTTGCTTCTTATTTAAATCAGTCTGAGATAATGTCGGTTCCGATTCTTGAACTATTGTTTCAGAACTTCTTTGAGATTGAGAATCCATGTTTTTGTTAGAGAAATATCAATCGAGTAGACGATTCAAACCTCTGTGTTTTCGTGGAATTTAAAAATCGTTAATGAAGAAGAGAGAGAGAGAGAGAGACGATTTGTGGCCTTATAGGTAGTATGGGCAGTTATGTTCTGGTAAGCGTTTCGCATTGTGGGGTTAAGTAAGGAGTTGGGGCTGCCGCTTGTATGTCTGCTAGGCTTTACTAGCGACGTTGGAACCAGTTCGCATCAAAGTCTTTGATTCGTAGGTTCATCTTCGGTCTTGGGATTCGTTCGGTCAAAATGACTAGGTCAATCGAACGGTTGCAAACCTACGGAGAAAGTTCTCTTGATATAAGTTCTAGAAGGGATGGTATAACATTAATGAAGAAGTCAATTTCCACTAATAATAATAACTAAGACGGATAAAGTGATACATTGCAATTGTTCGTTAGGTTGATCCCTTCTCGGTGAATATTTGCGATACGCTTGTGTTTTCGGTCTAATGTGCCGCCGCTTCACATCAGCTTTTTTTCTTCTATAGTAATGCAAAATGGTCCAAATACCCTCATTTTCAACTTTTATTTGAAAATTCCTTAATTTTTCTATTAAAAAAAAATGATGATTTTCTGAGCCCCGCAAACATACTCTCATGATGTGGCATGTGTTGAATAATTGGATTTTTTTCTTGGGATACACATCTGCACATATTTATGGGGATGTGTAATTGTGTATCCCAAGGGAAAAAACTTATGATTTTATGCACACATCACGTTAGGAGAGTATGTTAAAGGAGGAGAGCCAGGTTATCACGACTCTAAAAGAAAAAGTTGTCTTGTCACTCTTCAGTTTTAATGGTAAATTTCTTTTCATAAATTTAATTTTATCTTTAATCCATCATTTTCAGCCTCGCTTTAATCTCTTTTTAAAAATTCTTAATTTCTCTATTCTAAATGCCATCATTTTCTACTTTATGAAAAATTCAATTTTTGCCAAGTTTGAAGGTAGGAAGGAGTAAACAAAGTCTTCAGATTGAAGATGAAGCAAAAAAAAAAAAAAAATTTCCAAAGATTTTGAAAATAAATGATTTTGATGAGAAAAATAAAGGATTTTTTTTTGTTAGAGGTTGAAGATGAGGGCATTTAGGTTATTTTATAAGTCAAGTTAGGCAATGTCATTAGTTTGAAAACAAGAAGTATCTCAAATATTTACCAAAATGTATAAGGATACGTCTAAATCATTCTTGTCATTATTATCATTATTGATTATTAAGGTGAATAGTAGGGGTCGGGCGGGTCAAGTTTGGGAGTCGGGCCCATCGAGCAATCTAATTTGTCTTACTCCCTTGTTTTGATATCCACTTTTTTTTCTTATTTGGTTCCCTGCAACACCTATCTTTCCTATACCTCTATTTTTCAAAGAACCTTACCAACAAATTGATGCACATGCACGCAATCTAAAGGTTAAGACAAGTTAAAAATTTTATTTTTTTTTGAAAGGTCAACAAAGTTAAGACAGACCTAGACCAACTACAACTGCAAGAAAAGCAAACCACTAAAATCTTGGGAAAGAAGAGAAACAAGGGGAGGGAAAGGAGTCACAATCGATCTCCAAACAACCCACACTAGAAAGGGATGAGGCAAGGAAGTCAGTCACCTTGTTGGCTTCCCTAAACACATGCCTGAATCTGACTTCAAAGAAATTGATCGAGAAGCTTTCAATCAACAAAACTAGGTGAAGCATGCACCAAGGGGCACTCTATTTATCTATCAAGACATTGACAAACAGCTTAGAGTTCGATTGGACCTGGATTCTAGAAATTCCTTTTTAATGAACAAGCCTAAGACCATGAATGATACCTTATAACTCATGGTAGATAACTGATATATGATGCTCACATCTAGCCAAAGCAACCAAGACCCTTCCCTCATGGTCCCTAATAACACTAAACCCTACTCTAGATGACGAATAGGACCCATCCGTGTTTAGGTCAAAAACTCCAAGGAGAGGCTTCAACCAAGAGCAAAATAATCTCGACTTATAGACAAAGACACCCTTGGCCCCACCATTGGTGAATGTTAGCAGCACAGACTATGTTTCATTAGACCAAATTAAAATAATTCATTTAAAGGCAATTCTAAGTCAAGTCTCGACCAAATCGATTCATATTCTTAGTGATCGGCCCCTTGTAACGATTGCCAAAATACCCACTACTCATATCAAGCTGAATTAGGTGATCAACTTGGGATTGAATCAGAAATGGTGAAAAAATCAATTGGCTAAAGCTATCTATTAGATATTCGTAGTACAACGAATATTGGATTGCAGGGAAGTTCTCATTAATTTGGTGTTATGGGGTTAATTAAAATATTACCAAAATATCAAGTTGAGCCTTAGAAAGAGCCAAGTAAGGTGGTGTTTGTTTGCGCTATTTTTCAGCGTTTATTGCTGAAAAAAATTAAATTCAACACTTTTGTCAAAATAGTACGTTTGTTTACTCGTGCTTATTGCTGAAAATAAGTGAAAAAAATTCAATACTATTTTGATGCTGAAAAAAAATGCTGAAGCGGTAAGCACTTCGTTTTTTTCAACACGGACAAGTATGCCCTTTGTTTTTTTGAGCATGGACAAGTATGCCCTTATTCTTAAAAGGATATTACCTCTTATATCCCATGAATAAGTATATAAACACCCCACAAATTAATAAACCCACACCATAGCTAAATTATTTTGTCTTATATGGGTTAAAAGTTTTGGAATGAGTTGATTTTTGGTGAGAATGATCTCTACAATGAGGAGATCATCCTCACAAAAAATCAGCACATCTTGAAACTTCTAACCCTATTAAAACAAGTTCAAGAACCGTAAATTATTCCTTTTTTTTTTAAAAACTATTTTTAACGAGTTAGAAGTTTCAAAATAGGCTGATTTTTGGTGAGGATGATCTCTAGGCCATATAAACCATCCTCACTAAAAATTTGCTCATTCCAAAAACTTTAATCCATATAAAACAAAACAAAAAATGGCTATAGTGTGGGTAACCCTTATTAATTCATAAGGTGCTTTTATAATTACACATCTTTCATTTTCATCAAAAATTATTCATCCAAAATTAAGTTCTTTTAAAGTTGATTTCAAATTTTAATGACTTGTATGACATTATTATTTTTAATTTGAAATTTGTGGGCTTTTATGAATAGAAATTATTATTTATAAATTGAAGATTTGAGTATTATTTATTATTTAAAAATAAATTATATTTTAATTTTATAAGAAATAATATATTTTATTGTGTTTGATAATAAATAAGCATTTGAAACATGCAAACAATGTATAATATGATTGTAAGGGTAACAAAGACAATTTATCAGTTTCAGCAATGTTTAACAAACATGATTCAACATCTAAACAAATAACTTTTTCAGCACTTAAATTCAGTGCTTATAAGTTTCAGCGCTTAATGCTATTCAGCACTTATTTTTTTCAGTTTAACAAACAGCACCTAAGTCGAATAACGAGAGAAACGGGACTCCCTCGCGAGTAGAATACCTGAAACCACTTTTTTACATACTTTTTCTATCTCTGCGTGAGGGTTTGCTTTTCTACCCATATCCTTTTAAACTGAAATGGCATAATTGAGCCAATGTTGACCCAAATTTTAATGCAAAGTACTCCAAATTTTGCATAAAAATGACTGCAAATAGTTGCAAACATTAGTATCTTAATCAACACCCATCATCACAGCTTTCTCCCTCATTCAACCCCATTTCTGCCTCTCCATTATGAAGCGTGAATGTATCTTTTGGAGATTACTCTCTTTTGCTAGACATTGGAACATTTGAAACGAAAAGATTCCCGAATATTTTCAATTAAAGGGAGATCATCTACAATATTAGTTATTTATTTCTTATTCCACCACACGATTCATTTTAATTTCAAAAATGGTAAATTATCATTTTCAGAATCTAATTTTGTTATCAATTTTTTTTTCTTTTAAATTTTTTTTTAAATTTACTAAACTACCTTTTACTCCTTTAGTGTTTATTGTTAAACATTATATTGTGAGAAGAGTATTTTTGTAATTTGATTTTTTTCTTATTCAGGAATTTGATCATTTTCAAGAAACTTCTCAATAAATCAGCCTTTTCTAACATTAAAGCCTTTACCCTTATTACTTGAATGGTCAAAAAAAAAAAAAAAAAAAAATTTAGAGTATACGGTGGTATGTTTTGACCAAATAAATTTACCTTTACATTTTTCTTTAACGCGGTCTTTACTGTTGAAAAGAATGTTGACTCATAAATCCATGAAATTTCTCCTCAAGAGAGAGCATGAAATTGAAGATGGTGACCACCTTCCACCAAACCTATTCATATTTAAATAGCTCGTTTTAATTTCAAATTCAAGTTCATCTAATGGGATATTATTCAAATTCAACTGCAAAGTCTTCAAGCCTCTAGAAATTTTATTGTTTTATGAATGTAATTATTTTAATTTTGAGATCAGACTCTGATTTAAGCTGACTGAATCAATTTCTCCTAAGAGCGGATTTACAGTGGGGGGACTTGCCTTGCAAGAAATTTCAAAATCTAAAGGATTATTGAATGACAAATAATAATGGTAGATAAATAAATCCGTCACTATTGTTCCCACAAAAAAAAAAAATCACTCAAGTTACCCTCACATGAACAAAATCCTGACTTTGATTCTTCCTATATTAATTCCAACGGCTTCAATTGAAAAAAAATATATATTTAAATCTACAGAATAAACCACAAATGTAGGGCTCACTTTACTAGTTTTATGGGGATAAACTTCCCCAAGCTATAATTTTGTGGAGCGGATCCTCTGTAGCTCTTGTTCTACAGTCCATAGAACACCACATTCAAGGAAAATAACAACATAACCCTCTTGGATTAATGTTTTAGATCAGATTTGAAAAAAATATTAAAAATAACTATTTTTTTTTTGTTGCCTTAATCAAGTGTTTGAAAATGGGCGGTCAATGTATTCCAATATTTTAATGTCAAACGTTGATATGGGTTACAGGAGATTCACACTACAGAAGATTTACTCTCATAATTTTGTGGGATCCACTTTATTATTTTTTCTCTTCACCTCCTCTAACTTTATTATATTTCAACTTTTATCTTTTCAATATCAAAAGATTTTTTTATTTTAATAATACTTCTTTAACTTTAGTTTATAAAAATAGTTGATTGTTTTGTTTAAACTAGATTATCAGATTTTACAATCACCAAATCCCATTTTTATATCAATTAGACATTATTCTTAAAGACAGCTTACGTATAAGAAAACATTGAAACTGGTCCAAAGTAGTTGATTCCGCCAAGTTTGAACCACCTTTAAATTGAGTCAAAGTCAAAATCAAAATCAAAGCAAAGTCTAATTGGACAGATGATTCAGACCCACCAAATCCCCTTTTTTAGTTAATATACATAAAGAATTAACATTCAATCAATTTACATGATTCAATAGGTTGACTTTTACAATGTTAATACGTATGTTATATTGTTACTTAAGCCTATTATTGTAACTAATAGATCAATTAACTTAGGTTAGTTTTACGAAAACTTATCGTAATAATTGTAACAATCTAATTAGTGTTGCCTTTTTTGTTTCATAAAACACATGAACCCTTTTATCTAGACTTGAAATCAACAACGACATAATCATGGACAATGAGAACAAGATACTAAAGAGTACCCAAAAGGAGAAAAATGAGAAACACTTGGATTATTTGTACATCATGTGGATGCAATGGTTGTGATTTTTTATGTTTTCTTTTGCTATTTGTAATTATTATAATCATGTAAGTAAGGTTTACTTGAATTTTTTATTATTCATTTTCTTTAGTACAAATTCATCTAATAAGGAATTCTGCATGTCATGGCCAATTGACATACGTGACCACAATTATGTTATTTTTGTAAGATGTACTGGACTCATATAGTTGCATTTAGTCTCAGCTTTTTTCAATCACAGAATCCAACATTTGCTAGTCGTAGAAGTTAACAACATTATCATATAGGGCTTTAGTTACTATGTTGAGGGGTTCCACACATCTACAATAGTGTTTTTGGGCAATAGCACTAGTGTTTTTAGGCAACAAGAGGTTCGCATGACAGTATCAAGCATTCGATATGCTCAACATGCCATATCGGTAGGGCTACAACTCGGGTGAGTTGGGGATCAAAGAAACAAAGATATTTAAAAATATTTTTAAATTATAATAATATTAAGTTTGGGTTTGGAGAAATCATGCGAAGTTCGGGCAATCCAATGTCTATTATGCCTATACCCAACCCGATTTTATTCGGTCAAATTTTGTTTTTGCCCAAACCCAACCCAAGGTCGGGTTGAAACCATGAGTTCGGCTTTGGCCCACCCAAGTTGCAGCCCTACACATCGGGGCCATCTCTAATGTATCAACGCATAATGTCATTGATATTATACCATAATGTCACGAGGTTTGACACTTCCAAACCTATGTACATCAAGCAACTTGTACTAAGGTGCATCTTATTGTAAATAACCCCCCACAACAAAAATATAAGAAATATCCCAAGTACAATAACAAGCAAAAATATGTTTAAGAAAAATTAATGGAAGTAAGAAAAATTAGGAAAAACAACCATAATATAAAGAGTTACGTGATTCACCCAATAAGGACTACATCCACGTGGCAATCTGACAAGAAAATTGTCATTATCAATCTTAGAGAAAAATTCAAGGTCGAGTTTATAGAGAATGCCTTACAATAGATAGGAAAAACAACAAGAACCTCACATGCCATCAAAACTATCTAACTTCTTGCTCCAATTTGGTACCACAAGCTTGTAGGTCAAAAAACTATTTCAAAGAATTCCAATAAGGGCCATGTATCTTAAGACAAAGAAAAAACCCCAAACCCTTTGTTCCCTAGCTCCACCTCACTCCAGAAACCTTATCTTAGAAAGCTCTAAAAACCCTCTCTAGAGTATTCACGGTTTTAAAACTCGATTTCACATCTCGTCTCGTCCATACCAGATACTAAGTTGTCTCAAACGAGTTTTTCGATACTTTTGAGACGTCTCGTTCAACAATGTGAAAAATGAAAGAGGGGTTTTAAATCTCATCTGTTACATTGACTTGTCCATTTGTCTTGTCCATGCCTAATATTGAGACGACTTGGACGATACATTTCAATCTCGAACGAGTTTTGAAACCATATCAGAGATCAAACACATAAAAGATTCCATATATAAAAATATTTAATAGACCAAAATACCCTCAAGAAGAGTTATTTTGGATCAGTATCCTAACACATCCGTTACATGAGATTAGAAATAGCCAAATCCTCCCATCTAAAAATCCATTGTCTTTCAATTCTTCATTTTAAACAATCTTCATAAAAAAAACCTTATTTTTCTATCCAAAATTCTACTATTTACCACTTCCACTGAAATCTCAAATATTCACTAGATCATGGAGAGGCATGTCCAAAACGTTAAGGTGATTTCGACATACCCCCCTATGTTTTGTTAAATATTAGAGATACCCCTTATGTTTTGAGACGGATGACATGCATCCCTTGACCCCAATCTTCTAAATAGACTAAGGGTGAAAGACTCAAATGCTCTCAACTTTAATCTATAGTAAAAAACCTAGATTTCTCTTCTCCAAAATCAATTATCTTCAAGCTCTTCAACCTCCAAGATAATTTTCATCTATTCAATCTTATTTGCATCCATCATTTTCTATCTTGCCTTCTTTTGTAAAACATCTTAAATTTTTCTATCAAAAATTTCATCATTTTATACTTCTTAAAAAATTGTATCTTTCCTTGAGGTTTGAATGTTGAAGACTTGAAGTAGATACAATCTTAAGATAGATGATGAGGGTTAAATTTTTTATCCAAAATCCTTGAAGATGATTGATTTTTGGAGAGAGAAAAATATGGGTTTTAGGTTAGAGATTAAAGATGAGGGCATTTGAGTCTTTTCTCCTTAATCTATTTAAAAGACTGAGGTCAAGGGATGCATGCCATCATTTTCAAAACATAGGGGGTATTTCTAATATTCAGCAAAAAATAGAGGGGTATGTCTAAATCACCCAAATCGTTAAGTATTAAAACCGAACCGCTTTTGGCGAACCGAATGCTAACATTTCCCAGGGAACCGGTCATCTCTCGTATAGTTTTAGAGTCAGTTGACCGGTTCACAGGTTGAACCGTTAACAGTTAAAGTAAAACTAGGTGCCTCTCCTTAGTCGTAATCCCTTGGGCTTGTTACGATAGGCAGTCGCATTATTGGACACCTCTTCAGTGGCTACGCTTTGTCCAAATTCCAAAAACAAAAACCAAAACCAAAAAAATGGCAAAAAATCAGAGTTTGCATCCGATCTGTTTGAGGAAATTATAGGTTTAGAGGTTGTGAGCTTCAGGGATTGGAGATGACAAAATAAACACATAATTTTGTTTCCAAGATCTTTGCTTGTTTTTTTTTTTTTAATTTGGTTTCGAGCTTTAATTATGGCGTCTTCGGCGCAGCTTCGGCTTATGTCTGATCTAAAGGCCATTGTAAACGAGCCTCCAGAGGTGAGTTTCAGAGATTTTGATTAGTTTCTCACTATTTTCTATTATAGTTTCTAAATCTAGGGTTTATTTAGAAATTAAATTGAAATTTTCTTCAATTTGAATCAGGGATGCAGCGCAAGTCCTTTGTCCGATGAGAATCTGTTTGTTTGGAGTGCAACGGTATTTGGTCCTGATGAAACACCTTGGGAAGGTAGAGCTATTATATATTGTTTAATAATTTTTATTAATTTTTTTTTTTTAAAGGTTTTAGATCTTTTATTTGCTCAATTTTTGTTGGAAATTCAGGTGGAGTTTTTGGTTTACGATTAATTTTTGGGGATAATTATCCAGGGAAACCCCCTCGTGTTCGTTTCACATCAGAAATTTTCCATCCAAATGGTTAGTAATTTTTTTGTTTTTTTTTGTTGGTTAATGTTATTGGATCTATGAATTTATGGATTATGGAAAGTTTTCTGTATTTTTAATTATGATTTATGAATTATGATCATGGTTTCAAAACTCGGTTTGTTGTCTCGGATCAGACAATCCATATAAGTCGGTTTATAATAATTGATTTACATATATTTAAATTAAAATAATTATAATTTTTTAATAAAATAAGATCGATTAGAAAATGTTTAGTCATAAATCATGTTTTAGTTATATAATAAATATTTAAATTCTAAAAAATTATTATTATTTTAATCAAAATCCCAATTGACTCGGCTGAGTTTCACTGATTTGGGTGAGATTTTCAAAATGTCGTCTAAGACATCTCATTTATTTCGCAAGAAGATGTGAATGTTGAGACACAACGCATATCTATATCGTTGATGAATGAGACTGAGATGACTTTGGAGAGTCGTCTCGGTCTTGGACGAGATTTAAAACCATGTTTATGATAGATTGGCATTCCATGTTTGAATTTTTCTTAATTTATCAAGGCAAATTGATTGGTCTTGGATGAATAAGAAAGTGAGCCTATTTTTTTTAAGGAATCAAGTCTTCAGTTATCATGGTTTTAAAACTCGTTTTGGTGTCTCGGACAAGTTTTCTAATACATTTGAGTCATCTCGTTCAACAATGAGAAAAATGAACCGTGGTTTTAGATCTCGTTACGTTTGACTTGTCTATCTATCTCGTTCGTGGACGATACCAAGATTGTTCTATCTATTATCTATGTAAAAAAATAAGTATGTTATATTTATTGTGCTTTTGTAATTTACACTTGGGAACTGTTTTTCCCATGTGACATCCCAATAGTTTCCAATGTCATTGAGATCTTGTTGCAAACTCAAAAGTGATTGAGATATCTTATGGGAAGCATAGTACATGACCATTCATGAGAATAAATTATGGGGCCTGTTACATGATTTCTTCTTTTTAACCATTCTAGAGACACAAGGTTACTTCAAGGGTAACCAGTCTCCTTTGATAACTTTTGAATTCTAGAAATCGACCTCCTTTTCTATTGAAATCAAAGTTTTAAATACACAACAACTCTTCTCCTACAACTTAAGAACCACTAAACAACCGGGAGCAGATCCTCTGTATCTTTGTTTTCCTGTAGCCCTTTGTAATGCTGTTGAATGATTCCAAAAGCGCCATGTCAACAAGTTAATAAAACCCAGATAACCACCTCCATTTAAAACTGGAGGTTCAGTGGCCTTCAATTTTCAAAACCATAGATCAGGTAGAAAAAGAAAAAAAATATTCAATTTTTTGTTTGTTTTGTTTTGTTGATAAATCATATCTAAGCCATTAGCACAAGAGGGCTGTGGTGTTATTTTTTATTTTTTTAATAAATGTGACTCTCTATGTACTGTAGATGAAGTGCTACAAGAAAGTGAAGCTATAGAGGATCTGCTCCCAAAACAATCCCCCCCACCCCCCTCCCCAACTAAACAATAATCAGTAACTACTCCTACCCAATCCCATGTTAGACAACTCCCTAACTAATTGAAACTCAAAAATAAATAAAATAAAATACATCTTAAGGCATCGGATCTTGATGCATACAAGATCCTAGAGTTAGACATGTAACATAGCCCAATCAGGTTCAATGCAACTTGCACCCTGTACCCAACACAAGACAATGGTCTGGAACATTTAATGGGTGAGCAACCTATTGCACGGTACATGTGGATATTTTTCCTATTGTTAAGTTTATTTATTGTTCTCCTGGTATGTTTTGGCTATAAATTGGAAGGTTAAGATCTTCTAGCTGGATGTACTTTGGGCTGCAACCATCCAAGAACTGGGTCTCCAGTTCAACAGTCTTAATGGATGAGTGAGTCAGTCAGTCATATATATATGGTATTGGACGTAGGCCTTATGAACCTTCAAAGCACTAGGCTCCATCTTGCACGTCTTCTTATATGGTAAACCTCCAAGACATATCTTGGTACATTTTTGCCAACAAACACTAAATTTGTGGATGAGGAGTGGGGTATTCAAATACTAGGGGTGCAACTTGGTTCAGTTTGAGGTCAAATTGGAACCGAACCAACATAGGTCGGTTCCACAAAATGAGAACCTGAACCGAACCAAATTCCATTGAAACCAAACCAACCCAAACTGAATTCAAGTCGGTTTGGTTCGGTTCTACGGGTTGCTAATATTCTATAAATTGTAAGTAATATTTTTTAAAGATAAAATAAATATATATTAAAGATAAAATTTTATACAATAAATCACTAATCTATCCTTAAAAAGTCATTAGTTTATCCATAAAAAATTACTAATCTGTGACCTAACTCCTAAAATAATTCATAATAATTATTATACACATATATTTATTTATTGCATAGTACAAGCTTGATCTGAGAACCAAATCAAATTGATCGATTCTCCATTTTGAAACGCAACTTGTTCCAAACCACTCCAAAGCTATCGGTTTGGTTCGGTTCAGTTCTTGGTTTGAACCGAACCAAGTTGCACCCCTATCAAATACACCTGAATTGAAACTGATTCTCTCTATGCTACTTGCTACTTGACCACCAACTGCAATGATATTTCAAACAAATATGGTGGTGCTTCTTACAAAATTCAAGTGGAATACTATTGTTCCTGCTGCATTACTTTTGGCTTTGGAATACATAGATACCTATTTGAACCAAGTGTTGGGTGCAGTGGCCAGAGCCTCCCTCCAAAAAGGAAGAGGTGTTAAGTTCAAGCTGCCTTGTTAGCTACCCTCAGCGATTTATCCCAAAAAATACCTGGTGCATGTTGGGGAGAGAACTGCACATACCCCGAGGATTAGTTGGGTGCTCTAAGAGGCCCAGACACCTCGGTTTCCAAAAATAAATAGATACATATTATTATTATTATTATTTTGCATTCTTAACTTAGTCTCGTTTCCCTGTGCACCCCTGGCAAAGTTTGGCATCCTTACTGGTTTGTGACTTCCACAGTTTATCATGATGGAACACTCTGCTTGGACATCATTCAAGATGCATGGTCACCCTGTCATAATGTGTCTACAATTTTGACATCAGTTCAGGTAAGTGTTCATTCCGCTCTTCATTGCACCTCGACAGACACGCACACACACACGCACACACTAATGGATTTTATGTTAAAATATTTCTTTAGTGATTCAAATTACTGCAGTCACTTCTCACTGATCCAAATCCAGCAAGCCCTGCCAATCCTGAAGCTGCTCAGTTGTATCAACATGATACCCAGGCATATAACAGGTCTGAATTTTTCTAAGTTTGTTACTTCTGTTTTATTAGTTTTTGAATCCAGAAAACTTGTTTCATTTAACTCCCAACTTTGGGTGTTTGCAGGAGAGTGCGTCGATGTGCTCGTAGATCCATTGAATCTCCATGACTTCAGTTGGCAACCAACCCATCTATTTCATCCTGACTATTACACGAGTTCGAGTTGGATTTGGATTTGGAAGAAAAGAAAAAAAATATATATAAAAAAAGCTTTCCTTGTGTAACTATCAAGGATTTGCCTTCTGGTTCATAATAATGCTTGCATTTAAAGTTAGAAAAGCTTGAAATAGCCTAAACTTGAAATCTGTTGCATGATTACACTCACAGGATGCAGTCCGATCATGTATATATATATATTTTGGTTGAAGTCCTGTCTGATTCTTGAAAACTTCCTCCGCACGAGGGTTTTAATTATATGGAAGTTAAGTAATGAAAGTAACTTCCATAATACTATCTTGCCACTGTTGAAATGGATCTGTTTCCAGGTGATGGTCCCTGACATATTTTGTAGTGATGACAATAGGTACAATTCCTCACCTCTGCTCATGTTTGACTTTTGTCTCCAATTTATAGGCATAATTAAAGTACTAAGTTTTATGTCATGGGGGTTTAATTCCGGTCTAATATGTATCTTCAACGTTTTGGTGGGGGGGTGTATCCGGGCCTCTTAGAGCACCCAACCAATCCTCGGAACATGTGCAGTCCCTTCCCTCCAAACGCACCAAGTAATTTTTGGTATAAGACATCATTTTGTGTGGGGGGGGGGGGGGGGGGTGTTTTGTATCCGGGCCTCTTATTGCACCCAACCAATCCTCAGAACATGTGCAGTCCCTTCCCTCCAAACGCACCAAGTAATTTTTGGTATAAGACATCGATAAATGTATTTGCATCTCACATACCACTCTTTACTTGTTTAGAGTGCTGATTCAATTTCTTGAAAATGGTAGAATAATATGAAATTAGACTTTTGAGGGTATTTTGGCAAAAAAATTAGATACCCCAGATTTTCAAAAATGATGTCATGCCATCCTTGACTAAGTCTTCTATGAGAGATAAACATAAAAAAGACTGAAATGCCATCTTTATCCTGTTGCCAAAATTCCATGATCCTCACCCCAGAAAAATCTACTATCTTCAACCGATAATGTGAACTCCATCCCAGTTCATTTTAGTTAGAACTTTGTGAAAGAGCCTGCATTTTATGTGGATGAACATAAAAAATTTGTTTGCTTAAAATTATTTTTCCAACCAAGATTTTTAGATGCACCAGAAAATTGTCATTTACTCCAAAATATGAACCAACAATACCTTGTTGAAAAGCAAGAAGTCATAAACATCTTTAAGGAAAAATACCTTGTCAAAATGCAAGAACGTTCTTTCACAACGTTGGAGGTTTTTCTGAGAACTTAATCACCAGGACAAGCTCACAAGATTCAGGCCAAGTCTTGCCACAACCCCTAAAACGTCATTATTTACTAGAAGATAGGGGGTGGGGGGTGGGCAATATGATAAGAGTAACGAAGTACTAATAACAATAACAAACTAGGTAGTTTAGCTGGGAAGGCAGGTACAATGGGACTTCGGTCGAGCTTGAAACAATGCTGCAAGGGGTCAATCAAGAATGTCATGAAAGAATTTAGGATCTATGCAATATAGTCATTCTCTCCACCTGCACCTTCTTCTTTTCTTTGGTTTTCAGGTGTTAGGTTCATGAAAGAGGCCTGGCATTGGCACACAAAACAAAAACAAAAAAACAAACTTCCAAGTCAGGTAAAAAACCAGACAGGATGCTTGGCTTAGATGGATCTCTCCACAAAGCCATCTTTTGCTGCCCAGTTCTCTGTACCCCCAAAACATGACAGTGCCTCATGAGATTACTTTCTGGGATGCGAGTTCTCTTGGCCTCTTGAAAACACTAATTGACTTGAAACCTGGGATGAACATAATACTGACATAAAATAGAGACAACATTTACCTTAACAAGAAACCAACAATTTGACAGGTTGAAAGGAATTGTTGTAAACTTTGAATTTAACTTGATATGAAATGTGTGGTCAAGGTCAACGATGCACCATCTTACTCATGAACACTGACTTTGACAGCAACTGGTCCCGAACAGTAGGGGCAGTTCCCAAACAGAACATCAAATGACCTGCAATACATCATTTAAGACAACCATAAATTAAGTAACCAAAAGGATACTTGATGGGGCATACGGATGGCAGATATGCAAGGGACATGGGGACCTCTAAAAGAGTTTCCCTTGGGAGCCCTATGCTAAACATCAACCCCAACAGATGATTGCAACCCATATTAATCCCATCAGATGATTGCAACCAAAATCATTTTGACTTCTTTTCTCCTAGATTGTTCACCGGAAGTATCCCAAGGCCAAATTGTTACAATGATCCAATAGGATAGATTTTTGGTGGAGGTCTTCCGGGTAGGGCCTATGTATCAGTAGGGTCCTAATCTCCAGAATATCTACTGGGTTTACTTTGAGATCTACGAGGTAGAAACCTTCACAAACATTGAAATATGCCAAAGAACAAGGAACACAGGAAGCTGCAAATAGTATAATCATACAACTTGTTCCAGATGATATTCACAGATGAACTAGATGCAAATGCAATACAGCTTTAGAGATAATAGCAACGTACTGCCTTGTTGTTGTGATAGAACGCAACCAATCCCCAAGACAAACGCTATGAAAAGCCCTATTGCAGCTGCTGTTATCACAAGTATAGTCGGGCCCACTTCCACTCTTAGCTCCAAGTTCATCGTCTTGATTAACAAAAAAAAAAAAAAATAGTTGTCGGTAAATAAATGACCGAGAAACCTTGAAAATTTTCAAAGCATGTACTTTCAAGTTTACCAATTGGAAGACAGTGAGCATAACAAATTCCACATTCTTCTTGCTGATCATTCTTCGGGGCATCTGGAGATCTAGGTAGGGAAGTCTCCAATATACTGGCAAGATTTTCAGGGAATAGTTTGTCCTTCATCCTGTGAAGCATAGCAGATCACATAAACTGCCAAGCTGGGATATTGATGAAGGAAATAACATGAGACGTTAATGCTGCAAACACTGTGTTATGGTATTCAAAACAGACTTTCTAAAGGAAAAGATAACGGATAAGAAAGGGTATTTTTCAGAAAGGTCTCATGGCAACTAGGTTACAGACTACCAAAATATCAACTTATTAGGCTATAAAACTTACTTTGGCGAACTCAAGTTAGTTGAAACCTGGTTCTTTTGTTGTTGATGATGATGTAGTAGATGATAACAATGCATATATGAATAAGAATAGAGATGCTCTCCATTCTTATCTCCCTATTTGTACTCACTCCTGTGGATGGGGCCCATATCGATAACATATTTTAGACAATCCAACCGTAAAGTAAATTATGCAAGCCTTGAAGATCATCCTCACAAAATTTAAATCCATTCTTACATACTTCACTAAAACTTGACTTAAATTTGAAGAATATGGACTATTAATTTGAGGAAGCTTTTTAAAATAGTAAATTTACTGATTTTTTGTGACAATGATCCTCTGGTTGAAAATTACTAAGTACAAATGGATGGTCTAAAATGTTATCCATATCGGCCCCACAGGCGTGAGTACAAACAGGAAGTAGAAAATACATGAGTTCTTTCCATGAAGATTAGACAAAAAATGATAAAATGAAATAGTTTCAGCATAGTTTGGTTACTCTGCCAAACTATAAAGTTCAATGATTTCTGCAATAAAATAAAGAAAAATATAACCTTCATGTTAAAATTAGAAATAAGAAATGAACATATACCAATCAAATTAAAGGAAAAAAAAAATTATGAAATGAGAATAAGGTCAGCTATGCTTTATGAAGTTGAACGTTTGCGGTCACGCATTGCTAATATATTGAGCATATAGCATAAATGAGGATGAGAAAGATGAGTGCAAAACTAAGAAAGATAAAATTAGAAATGAACGCAGATGAGAAAAAGTAGGAGTAGCTCTAATAGGCAATAAACTATAAGAAAGTCAATTGAGATGGTTTGAAACGTACATCGAAGGCCAATTAAAACCTCAATTAGAAGGAATATGCATGTTTAAGGTTCTAAACGAATGAGAAAAGGTCCAAAAGAACCTGTATTAAGGTCGTGAAAGCGAATATGAACACACTATCAATAATAGAAGATGTGGTGTTAGAAAGAATTGAATACAGGAAAAAAGATTCATTCAACCAACCTCAGATCTTTGAGATAAGGCTTCGATGATGATGATGATGATGACTCCTTCATGCATTTGCATGATATATAGATACCCAAACACACGTAATAAATAGTTGCAAAGTCATTTTCAATTTTAATACGAAGAAATAAATATTTCATATGTAAACCATGTGATTGACATCATAACTCAAACGACCAAAAAATCCATGAACATGGCTTGAAATTTACCATCGTTTGCTATTTCTCCTCCATGTCTTCCTTATAGAGTCAACTGTTGGGTCTGGACCCAAAAAACGACACCTAGCACCACAATCCCATTAATGAATGAAAGATAAGGCAGCATAAGCAACATTATAAGCCAAGTTCAGATAAATTCTTACTCTGGTAAGGAGCTTGGATTGGAAGCATTTACAGATACTACGATATAACAATCATTTCCTAATCAAATTGAAAGTGTTGACTAGGATCAATGGGAAGATGTGGTGTAATATAAATACACTAACCACCAATGCATGTGTGATTTAAAATAAATAAAAAAATCTCACCTAGGTTAATCTGGCGACATGATGTAGCACGGGAAGGTTGTCTTGGATGAACAACCCAAAGAGCTTTGTCAATATCATCCAAAGTGGACCAAAATTCTTGAAATTTCTCCAAATGCTGGATATAATTGTAAATGAAGTGCATTCATTAGGAAAATCATGCATTCATGAGCACAGGAGCTATTGATATGGTAGACCACATCCTCAAACAGAAAAGGGAAGTAGTCGAAATAACAAGTTATACACTACAACTTGCTTAGCAAATTTGCCAGAGCTACCTCACGAAACTGGTGCACAACATCCTTCAATCTTGATATTGTTGACCACTTCAACGCACAAACGTAAGGCACATCCTAAAAAGGAAGATGTAATAAAAGATTTAGGTGCAAAATGTTTCCAAAATGTTTGCTGCTATGTTGCATTGATAAGCCAGGTTGGGAGGGTATAAAAGATCATAGCTAAAACTATAGCTACTTAGATTAACTTGATTCTACCTACTTCAATCTATGTGGACCAAGGAGACTTTGTAAGAGGCAAGCAAATCTTAAATGGTGTTCTTTGCAAATGAGTGCATAGATTCAAAACAACATTATGGCACTCCAGATTTTGTTTATAAGATTAACATGGAAAAGGAGTATGATCATGTAAGTTGGCGGTTTTTGACTAAGGGTGACTAAAAAAAGAGGATTTGGAATGAAATTTGTGCTTCCACTATTGTTGGTCAATGGCTCCCCTACTGACTTTTATAAGGTTGTAGAGGCATGACACCAAGGTCCTCTTATCTTACTTACTTTTCAATATGATAGTGGAAGCCATGGATTAAAGATGAAATAAGAGATTTAGATACAAAATTTTACACTTTCCAAAATGTTAGCAGTCATGGAATATCATGTAAATTGAGAGTTTTTGGATTAGGTCGTGGCTATACAAAGAGGAATTAGAATGAGACTTGTGTTTCCACTGTGTTGGTCAATGTCTCCCATATTGACCATTCTAAGGCTCTAGAGTCATGAGACCAAGGTCCCCCTTAGCTTATTTATTTTTCAATATGACAACAGAAGCCACAGAAAGAATGATCTGATAGAACCGCAGAGAAAGGGTTCTTGGACGGTTATGGGTGGTAAGAACCTTAAAATTTCTTGTTTTTAGTTTGCAGATAACACCTTATTATTTGTCCGAGTGTCTCGATCTGAACTCTAAATCTTAAGAGGTTTGTCTTGTTGCTTTGAGACAGTTGGCTATAGTATAGAGTAAGGTAGATGAAGTGGTGAATACCGAGTAGCTGGCTGGTATTTTGGGTCGCGAGTTTGGTAAGTTACCTTCAAACTACTTGGGTCTCCCTTTAGGAGTGAATAATCATTCAAATCCATTTAGGACCCGGTCTTGGAAAGATTTGGAAGAAGGTTGGCTTCTGGGTAGAATGTAAGGGACTACTCTGTGAGGATTTTGTATTTAGATGGAGGGTTGTTACCACTGCAGTAGGTTTTGTTTTATTTTTTTCATATTTTTTTTCTTTCCATGGCAGGTCCCCTAGACCAGGGTTACCCAATTCGTTAGTTTAGTACCGAACCACGAATCGGTTCGAACTCAACCAATTTGCGGTACGGTTCGTTGTAGGTTCGTGAAATGAAGCGAACAACTTGAATTTCATTTTACTTTTACTTTTACTTTTTTACATCCTCCTCCACCTCGTCATAATATATGAACTATCCCCCTAAAGTTTTGAACTGATAGTATGCCCCCTTTGACCTTAGTCTTTAATAATAGACTAATGAAAAATGACTAAATACCCTCATTTTCAACCTATGAAAAGAAAATGTTGATTTTTTTCTTCCCAAAATCTGCTATCTTTAGCCTACTCATTATTCAACTTTCAAATGCGCTGCGAACTGGGTTCATTCTCAAGTGGCGAACCACTTCGAACCGAACAAACCCACAAATCAGGTAACATAGCCCTAGATTTCACAGCCACATTGTATAATCGTTATGTATCTCTTTCTCTAAGCTAATAAATTCTACACTAGTAAGAAAAATTGCATTGATACAAGTAAGCTATCGACTTTGGCAGACCTGAAATATGGAATTCATGAATTCAACAACATGATTTAAAGTAAAAAAAACTAAAAGAGTTTATATAACAATAAGGATAATTACAGTTATGATGTTATGTAAAGTGAGATCCTATGATCTAAGGTTATATCACAATAGACAAGAGCATACATTTATATAGAGTTATATTTGCTCATCATCATCAACCCTTATTCCCAAATTTTGGAATTCAGGGTTAGTTGAACAAATCATGTTCCTCCATTCAATGTTGTCTAAAGCCATGAAGTGAAATGTAAGCTGTATTTTATATACATAAAATTTTAATGTGAAAAGGTCGAACTCGTACTTGTGGTAAATGATATGTATTATCTTGCATGTAAAAAGAGAGAGACAATGATAAATTCAGAACACATCAGAGTCCACTCTCGGTATCAGACACATGTTCAGCATGGGCGCTACACCCATTTACAAGAAACCATAAATGCGGGTCTGCAGTTCACACAAAAGAATGGGCAGCCAAGGCATCACTATTAGCTGAAAAGATAGATTTTAGTTCAATATTTCAATCAAGATTCAACTTTAACAAACCAACAAGAGGCATGGGATCATAAACTTCAGTAAAAAGAAACCAACCGCTGAAATCGAAGGTGCACATTTGGGATAGCTTCGAGGCAAATGTATCGCCATAACATGCGTTTTTCCCTTCTTATCTCTAGCACTCAGAAATAAGTAAGCCTAAATTAGTAAGTTATGAAAACAAAATGAATCTATGTAAACAAAACAATGAAACAAAAGGCTTATGAAAATATTTTCAGTATATTATTGACGTGCATGGTTTTATAATGTCTAATCTCTAATATTTAATAAAAAAAGGTCTGATGAAATTATTCAAGCAAAAAAATTAACTTCTTTAGATCATATATCACTTAGTAACTCAGGAGAAACCTGTATGGATTAATGCAACATGGCTGTATGCTCTACACTCTCTTGTAATCCATGGAAACTCATACTTCGAAATACTAGACATGGTCTTTATATAGAAGGTAGGAGTATTAAAATATTCAAGTATGCCATTGTAATATGTATGAAGGGACTTGGGTATTAGTGACAAGGGTTTGGACTCCAAAGTAGCTCTCTAGAGTCTTGACTCTCTCTTTCTAGTCACATTAACAAACAATACATCATTTGCAAATAACATTCACCAAGGGACCTACTCTTGATTGTGAACAATTACTTCATCTATAACTAAAGCAAGCAAAAATGGGACTAGAGCCAATCCAATATGAGTCACTTGTAACTAGGATAGAGAGAAATGTTCAAATAGTTCATGCCGACTCCAGTTTTGGGGAGAAGCATACGATGGTGATGACGATAATGCCCTTGGCACTACCATGGCATTGAATGACAATGATCATTGAATTTTATTCTAACCTCCTTTTTTTGTTGGTTACATATGACCACTTTCATTGCATTAAAAATCCACATCCATGCTATGTTTTGAATGAGTACTATTAAAACATTTGATAATTCTTCACAATTGAGGAGAATACCAATAAATTTTTACCCTTTGATATAAAACTTTCACATAATGCAAGATGTAGCCTTTTCAGCCAACAATAGCATGCCCTCAAAGCCCTTGTTTCTCAAGAAGAAAGAACTTTATCACAAAATTACTAATGCATAACCACCAAATCGCTTTTATGGTAGTTTGGTATAATATTGGTTGATGTGCATTAATGTTCACATATCTATTCGCTCTTTATTCAATGGATCTATATCTTCTAAATATATCAAGAACTACATTTCCAGTTTCCAGAAAGTTTCTTAGCCCTTGACTTCTATCTAGTAAAATTTTGAATCATATTACACATTGTATAAGATGCTTGCTGATTCAACATCAACTTTTCTTCAGCACAATGGAAGTGATGTTCACTGAATGCAACAAAAGGCTAGAATTTCAAAAAATAAAAGTAAGACATTCATAGAAGCATCTTCTACACCAATCTCAGATAAAAGACATATAAAAGAAAACTCGGTCTTTACTTCATAAGCAAAAATAAATCGAAGTACATATAGATTGTAAGCATGGAAGTCTTCCTTTCTCAACTTACATGATGCGGAAGGTAATAAAGGTTAGGTCTTCACCCAACCCCACCAAATGTTCCCATCCAACCTCTTCAATCTGTAAATAAATAAATAAATAATGAAGGGCACTAGATGAGAAAACAAATTTAATTAGATAGTATTAGAGATCTTCATCAAGAAATCCAAGTACATTATCCCATGGATTATGTACTAAAAACTAAACAAATTTCATGTCTATGTGTATGGTTATAAGAAAATTTGATATGCAAGTATAAAGCATCACAAATTAAATACTAGACATTTATGTTGTAAATGATAGAGGTTGGAGTCATGAACTTAACAATCCATTATACATCACCATGAAACTGAAGGTATGCATCTGATTTACCTCTGAATACACAGAGCGATGAAAAGAAGATGAAAGAGCCAATTCTTTTCGTCTTCTTTTTTCAATATATTTCTACAATTACAAGAACAGTAAATTGTGAGAAATCAATGTTACAAAGAAAAGCATGATATTTAAACAACCTCCCGCTTAACTGCAAAAGAGATTCTACTATGTCAAAACAATGAATTTCCATTGTAACCAGTAATTTGGACAAACAAACTTCTACTAGCAATTCTTCAAAAGGCATGTTTCGTTTCTAATAACATCGATTCATCGAAAATCTACTGAGATTTAGAGTTTGAAAGCTAAAGCAATTAAAAACTCTATGTTTTACATGATATTGTACTCTTTCCAAATGTGTTTCCAGAATTCCGTGTCTTACACAATCAGAATTCATGTTTAGATCTCAGATTTTTCGATATCGACATGATGTTTGCACACACTCACACACACACACAAAATCATTTAAGTAATTATATGCAAAATCGAGCAGATTCAAAACAACATTACAGGTTTTGCTCTAAAATGGATTGAATCTAATCAAACTCAACTCAAATCGAGAGTCAATATGGATGAAATTAAGCAAACACAACAGAGATATTCAAGTTTCGATTGAATCTCGGTAAAATCCCCAAAAATGTTCCATTGAACTGAAATTTCATAAACATTACAAACGTTAGGCAAAAATGAGGTAACGAAACTTCAGACGTTACTGAAACAAACGTTAGGCAACAATGAAACAAACCCTAACCTTCGCGACTTGAGTAATTTCTGCCATTAATGAGCACCTGCAGCTCCTAAAGAGAGAGAAGAGAGAGAGCGGGAACGATTAGAAACATAAATCGAGATTGTGATACTTCAGTGCGCGGGGTGCATAATTCACCATCACTTACAGGCCGTTTGAGCCGGCCTTAAGCCTTGGGCTTAAGTGGGCCCAAAAAGTGTTTCACATAGCCTATTCGTCGTGACCAATGTTTTGAACATACATTTATGAACAACAGTTCAATGTCGAAGATTCCTTTACTTAGGACTGGCCCAAGATTTAGCCTAATAAACCTTTTTATCTATCTGTTTGAACCGGATTGGGGCCCATTAGTACCAGTAAGAAAGATCAGTTTGTTTGATTGGCGGATCCTAAAACTAGGCCCCAGTCTTGCCTTTTGTTCTAGAGATATAATACCAAGACTAGGCTCATTCGCTTGAAGCCCATTGGTTCTATCCAACCCATTAATAGACCAGGGCTCAATCTAAAACAACTATATGACATTGTTATAGAAAAATTCGAAAAGGGGTTGGGATTAAGAATGACCCGTGAAAAAAACATATGATCCGAACCCTTTAAACACAAAAACCAATGGCTCAGATCCTTGAGCCATAAATGTTTATGGCCCATCTCTCTGGTTTCGAGCAAACACATGATCCGAACCCTTTAAACACAAAATCCAATGGCTCAGATCCTTGAGCCATAAATGTTTATGGCCCATCTCTCTGATTTCGAGCAATTGGATTCAAGTAGTTTTCATAACTTCTTGAATTAGGCTTCTGGGTGGCTTCGGGCCCACGATGAAAAATGCTTGAATACATCGTTTAGGAATCTCCGATATCTTTTCTCTTTTTCTTTTTAATCTATGTCCTGACTCATAAGAAGCAATCGCGCGCGCACACATAGAGGAGAGTTATTATTGGCACCCCACATTTTAATTATTAACCCTAATTTTTTAAATTATTTATCACAACTTAATCAAAGATTAAAACACACTATTTAAACATAACAAAAGTTTGGGTTTTATTACTTCAGCGTTATGAGCACTATAGCACATTCAACCAACTTCAGTAGTTGTTTAATATTAGGATTAGGCTAATATAAGATCTTAAATCTGACAAATGAAAAATATAAGGGTATGTTTGATTGCACATGGAAAATAGGATGGAAAATCAATTTTCATGGAAAATGACATTTTTCAAGTGTTTGATTGCACATGGAAATGAAATTCATTTTCCACCCCATTCAAAAAGTCCACTAAATCATGGATTTCATTTTCCCACTTATATGGGTGGGAAAATGAAATCCACCCATATTTTCCATCATCAATTCTTCCCTACCACCACCACCACCACCACCACTGTTACACTAACCTCGTCGTCGTCGTCATCGTCATCGCCGTCACCATCGACTTTGTCTCCGACCACCTTCTCTCTCTCTTCTTCTTTTTCTTCTTCTTCTTCTTCTCCATCCCTCACCTCCTCCGTCGCCACCACCACCACCACGTTCTCCCCCCATCTTCCTCACTTACCTCCGTCGTCGCCGCCACCGCCACCTTCGCCGTCACATCCTCCCCTCTTCCTCTTCCTCGTCATCTTCTTCTTCCTCTCCCCCTCCTCTTATCTTCTTCCTTCTTCTCCTCTTCTTCTTTTTTCTCATATTTTTCCATGATTTTATTCAAGTGAAATCAAACAATGGAATTTGATTTTCCAACCTTACCTATTTTCCACAACTAATTTTCCATGGATTTCAAATTCCATGGAAAGTGACTTTCCATGCAATCAAACATACCCTAAGAGAGAGAGAGTTTCTATTGACACCCTAACTTTTACTTATTCTCAACCATTGCCTTTTCTTTATGATGGAATAAGTAAAAGTTGGGGTGTCAATAGCAACTCTCTAAAAAACCCAATCATCCTCCACCTTCCTTCATACTCCAATTCATGATAAATTAACATATTTATTTATTTATTTTACAAAGGTTGGTTCAATTCTATACGAACCTTGAATCAAGAACCAAACCACAACTTTTTCTGAACCAAACCAACTCAAAGTCATCAGTTTGGTTCGATTATCAATTTAAACCGAATCCTACACTTTAGAGGTAAATAATGTATAACGTAATAAAGGCTTAAAGTGCAACATGGCAAATCAACTATAAGAAGGAAAATAATAGCATCTCCATCAGATGAACAGTTGAGAAGGAAATTCTCAATCCCTAGGAAGTAGTACCAATCCCTAGAATTGATTATTAAAGGAATCTATAATATTGATATTTAGTGTACATTAACCCAAGGGGTTGGCTCAATGGCAATTTCGGAGCGATAAGCGATTAATGCCTATAAGCCCTAAGTTCAATATCTAATATGAGTATTAATTTCTTAGGGCGCACCCTCACTTAATTGGTGTGTGTGATGTGCAGGCAACCCAGATACAAACCCAATCCGTTGTCTATAGGGACACCCGATTACCGAAAATAATAATAATACTTAGATTACATCAATCAAAAAAATATTGCAAAAAAGGCAAAAACATTGATTCTTAGTGATCAATACTTGTCCCCCAAAGGCCTTTTATCTTAGGGTGTTCGTTCAATATATCTTCATCTCTCAAGAGTCTATTTGATGGAAATCTTTAAATTAAACGATATCTAAAAAATTTGTACCGATAATGAGGGCACCTTTGTTTCTCCACATATATTCGCATCAAACGTCATTTTAGATTAGATTTGATGGAAAAATCTTTACAAGATCGAGTCGAATTTTAGCTTATAAGATAATGCTTTGCAACCACCATCCCGACAGAAATAAATAAATTGAAGTAACAACCAAATTTGATTGGGACCCACTTGTTTACATAGAAATCGAAGTCTTATCTATCTTTAACATTTCATGTAAACAATCATGATGTTCAACTTGCAATTATCAAAGGCCCCACCATTAGAACCTAACTGGTCTAGTACACGTGGCACGTGATATTGGATACACTTTCGTCGTATCATCAATTTTCAACTGGACTCCTCTCAATCTATTACTCTGATAAGACAGTTTGTGGGACCCACACAAAAATTCCTCATCACCTACCTTTGATACGATAGTGCCAGTAGCCATCCATTATTCGAATTACAAACCGTTGATGATCCTCGGGGATCTACAGTACGTGTCTCGAGGACCATTCAATAGTGTGGATGATCACTCACCTAGTCCAATAAAAAATTTATGAAGGATTAGGACGTTTATTATAGAGGCCGACTAGCCTTTCTAAGTTAATAAGTATTTCACCCTTTCTAAGGGTCCTTGGGCTCACTTTGTGACATCCAATAACATGTAGGTAGTCATTTTCAAAGCTTTGGGACAAATTAAATTACTTTTTTAGAAATAAAATAAAAATTATATCTTAATATTTTCGATGAAATCTATAGAGGGTTGTGACGTTGGATTGCTTATGTGGTAATCCATTTGATGGAAAAGGAAAAAAGATCTATGATTCTGGGTCATAAAATAAAAAGCCGCCCGCAAATCTATGGCTAAAATAATTCCACCTCTTAAAATGCAACAAATTGAAGGTTAGGGTCTACCAAATGTATACGAATCTACCAAATGTATACGAATATCATACATTATTAAATTTATAATTATATAACAAAAATAGCTAAAATATATCATAAAAGAATACATTTACTCACATCGTTAATTCCTTTTTTTATTTAGAACTAGAATGTAGCATGTGCAAATGCACATGTATTAGAAGGGTTTATTTGTAATCTAAAATTTTGTTTCAATGATTTTTGAAGTTTAGATGGTAAAAAGGATATTTTTAAAATATTAAAAATTAATAAACATACTTATAAGGTAATTATAGGGTTCTGAAATTACAATTTTCTTGATTTTTGGCAAAAATAATCTTAATTATATTAAGTTCAAATATTAAGGTGGGGGCATTTATGAGATACAAATTTTTGTGTCGAACTATTTCTATTGTTCGTTCTCCCGTTATAATAGTAAAGATGCAATCATCTAAGCTTTTGACCAAAATAATCCTTGATTATAGTAAGTTTAAATGAAAAGGTTGGGCAATTATGAGATTAAAATTTTCATGTTGAACCGCTTTTACTCCACTTTCTCTCGTTATAATAGTAAAGATGGAGATTCGACTTCTCATTTGATGAAAATTAGTATCGAATGATTCCAAAAAATTGATAAAAGTGCATGAATATAATATTTTTATACAATTCTAAACCAACCCAAACCCTAAAAAACCTGCTTGGGCTTATCCATTTTAGGCCCAATAAGAGTTTGGGATTCAACTTAGGCACAGTTGGTCACTTTGTAGCTGGGTTAGTAGACAGTCAAGCCCGCCTAAAACCCTACATCGACAGACCCATATGCGTGGTTCTCTAAGATTTATGTACTAAGCATCATTGGTCTCTTTTTAATACCCATCCGGGTTTTTGGGGTATATCTGTTACCCCCACCAACTTTTACTAATGTCACACCAATTTTTATACAAATCATCAAAGAATTGCGCACAGTTGGTGGCGTTAGCAAAAGTTTGTGTGGCAATTCTCTAGATTAAGGATTAAAGAACCTTATATGATTTTAAGGAATAAAAAAAAAATTCCAAAAAATAATAATATAGCATTGTAATTTTCACTCTTAGAAGACCCTAGTCAAAGGGTATGACATTAGTTGGAAAAAAAGAGTAGGGTCTTGAATCTCTGACTGTCATATTCACCAAACCCTTAAATAACAAAAGCAAAAGCTATAGCCAGAACTCACTAGTACCGTTGATTTTAAGTAATTACTAGATCCACCTTGTTGTGGGCCAAAACAATAATGGGCCCAAAAAAACTTTCCATTTTACAACTTAAAAGAGATCTTTCTTAGAACTTTTGATACAGACGTCCGTATGAAATGAGAGCTGGATCTGTTCCTACCCACGTGCATGTACAGTACGAACTGGTCACCCATCAAACGTACAACAGCTTCACTTCACTTCATATATTTAGAGAGAGAGAGAAAGCTAATCAGTTAATGGATGTCAAACTCAGGAGGCAAGATTTGACATTAGGTGGGTCCCACTAGCATAGAAAATGCAAATCGAATCTTATAGTTTTTTAAAAAAAGAATGGGAAATTCTGACTATGATTTGATGTCTTCTACATTGGGAAACAGCTCCCGCGCTGTTTGCGCGCGCTTCAAATCACCTCTCACCTCTCTCTCATCGTAACTTCTGTTTCCGTAGTACAGCAGTTTCTTTTGCTGCGTAAGCTTGATTTGAATTTGACCAATTGGGCCCACAATTCACTACTCGTTTTTTCTTTCGTCCATGTGTCTCTCATTTAGATGTTGTTAAAGAGTATCTCTGATCATCTCAGCCATTGATTTAATTGTCGTTGGACATAAGAAGTATACACATGTGATGTACACTTATTTAATATTTAAAGACGTTAGACAAGGTTGGTGTCAAATCTTACCACGACTGGACGTCACTTGCTCATGACAAAGTTGTCAAATTAAGCAGCCACATGACGGTCCTTTTATGACATAAAAAACATGTCAAATGTCATCTGCCATATGCCATTAACCATTGTCAAATCAAACAACTATTGAATGTGTACATCATTACTTGCCTCAGCTTAAATAGTTACAAGTTAGACTATTGTGTCTAACTTAAGTACCTCTCCCCCATCGTACTAAAGCTTGAATAGCCCACATGGACTGTTTTGTTGGGTATAATAAGTATTAGCCTTCGAGGGTTTAGTCTAGACCTTTGTTAGTTATTCAATCCGTAACAAATTTTAAATTGTATTTGATTTTGAATTGCGAAAATTTGATAAATGAAAAATACGCAATATAAGATTTTATAAGTGTATTATTCATATCATTTCATTTCAAAAATTAAAATTTTGGTAATGTGATATTGATGATGAAATGGGTGATGATAAAGGTAAGATATATGGTCATAGTAATAATGATGAACATGATAATGATAAGGATAATGAGATTATTATTTCATTGATTTATAAAAAAAGACAAAAGTTAAGGGATGAATAATTATTTTGTGAAATTAATATGATATATGAAATAAATGTAAAGGGGCACAATATTATTTTTTTAAAGATAAAATAGACATTTATCATTTAAAATTATGAATTTCTCAAAAAATTTGAAGTATAACTGCTTCAAAGCTGAACTTGTGTCACACCTTAGGACTTACAACTTTACAACGAGTTACATTAGCTTTTTTTTTTTTTATTATCGAGTTTTATAAGAATTCGAGATGTAAAAAAAAAAAAGTGTGTTTGATTCTTTTTTAACTTAAAGTATAAGAATTATTCAATAATCTAGAGAATAATACTTTCATTGAAAAAAATCAAATCAATTGTTTTTCCCTCATCATTGACTTGAAAAATGAACTCGTTAATCTCACAAATTTAAAATTAAAAATTAATGACAAAAAATTTACAATTTTTTTAAAAACTTTTTAAATTAAAAAAATGTTGGATTGTTCTTTTCCCATATAATTGGATTATGTTTGTTCACCAATTTGTATATGAAAAACAGGAAGAGCCCAACCATAAACATTATTTAAATAAATAAAAAATCAAAGTTACATTACCATATTTGCTTTGAAAAAGACAATCTTATTCACATTTGATGATACAAGATGGTACCAAACATAATGGTCACGTCAAGGTTCAATTTAATTTACTGAGGTTTGGTGGTGTAACTAAGTAAATATAGTCAACAAAACTAGATGGTATGGGCTAGCTTCTTTACTTTGGATTAGAATTCCAACTTTTTGGGAGCAAGATTTTGACAAGGATTGGCCCCAACTACACCGAATCGAGTTTTCGACTGAAAGTAGCACCCCCAATGGGAGGGTTTCGATTATTAAGATTCAAATAAATCTTGCATCGTACTCTTGGGTGGTTAGGTTGTCTAGTCTGCTTTGCAACACATTTAAATGCTCTGGGTTCACTGGCCCACTATCAATTTCAATATTCAACTGATTGTTGATTTATAAACATTGTAAATGAGCATTTTAGGGCATACGTGTTGGAATTTATCTTCAAATCTAACTCATATGATATGCTTATTAATCCGATAAAATCAAGAGCGGATCCTCCACAACATCATTTCCCTGTAGTGCTATATAGCATTTCATCTACAATCAATCAAGAAAGTAATAGAACGAAAAAAATTAGTACCACTCCCCTCTTGTGTTAATGCTTTAGATCTGTTTGCACTACAAGGAGCAACAAGGAAAATACAATACAAAGAATCCATTCTCCATTGAATCGGCCAAGATCAACCTATTAATGCTAGGACATAAAATGGGTTGAATTTTATCTAAAATTCGAGTGATCTGAATCCAAATTTAGCGGGTTTCAACCCTTTTAGTAAATCCGAATAAAAAATGGGTTGAATAAGGGTTGATGTCCCTTGACTTGAGTCAGATACAAATTCATCCCTATATTCGCTAGATCCAAATGATATATTACTTTGAAAATTTTATTTTTATGTTTTTTAAAATATTTTTTTTTTTACTATAATATGAATTCTTTTAAAATAAAATAGAATAGTATAGCAATTTGAAAATAAATATAGCAAAAAATGTTGAATAAGCAAAAATTATTCAACCCAAATTAAGTATTTTGATAAGGTCATATCCGAATTTAGTGAAAGCAAAATGGTTCAGATATGGATTCAGCTAATATGATCCGAGTCGGATTTAAATTCATATTTAGACTTGAATACAAAATTCGGATCAAGATATAAATATACTCAGATTTGGCCTGAACCCCACTCATTTTTAGCCCTATATAAAGCTTTTAGAACATTGAGCCATTGATGATCAAGATTGTGTGACCAATTATCTTAAAGCTGGCATGAGAATGATGAATCTCTATGAAAAATAAAGGAACTGGATTGATTCGGATAATTGAATGAAAATCTCTTTTTAAGTAAGGTAGGAGAGTTCCATGACCCTGATGGGACAGAAATTATGAATGAAAGGATTTTTACCATTTCATATGAATTTTAAATTTAGAAGTCAAGTGGCTCTCCATTTTCAAAACCTATGCCATTTTTTTCTAATCTAATCTAGGCCACCAATTTCTAGTGGGTTGAGTTGTTAGTTAGCCAACGTGGTAATCCAAATACTAGTTCTAATGTAGAAAGTAAAATACTAATTAGTAAAATAGTAGGTCTCACGATGGTGATGGCGCTGCCAAAAAAAATGACATAGAGTTGTCCTAGAGTGACTGTGCAGGACATTGCCTTACACATTGTGCTGACATGGAGGTGTGCACAAAACCATAGACATTTCCACATGGGAAAAGTAGATTAAGGAAAATGCTATATTGACTTCCTTTGTCATTGTGCTCAAGAATACGCTAATGTCAAACACATTGCCATGTCAGCATAATATTAAGTGTAGTGTCAAAGGACATCAATTTATAATGACTCCCGAAGAAAGTCAGTTTAGAACAACTCGTAATAATTAAGGATCTTTCAACTCTAAAATAAATAAGTTTTTTTTTTATAAATATATTTAGTGTTGAAGTAGGATGGCAATTGAATTTCAAACTTCTATCCAAAAAAATTAAATATTACCCAAAATTTTTGAATATCATATTCGTATTCAAATAACTTTTAGTATCCAAACATATCTCATATAAGGACTTGAATAGTGGTGTATCTGATCCGAATCAATGTTTAATTAAATATCATATACATATATATGGGAAATGTTCAGCAACAAACATTTTGGCAAAACATTTTTCAAAACATGAGTTAGAAGTTTTGGAATGGTAATGCTCAACAACCAATGTTGGGAGCTAAAATTTATTTTATATGACTTAAAAGTTTTGGATTGGAGTTGATTATTGGTAAGGAAATCATTCTCACAAAAAATCAACCAAATTTGAAATTTTTAACCCCATCAAAAGTGGTTTATAAATTAACATAAAAAAATGACAATCAACGATTCTAAATCACTTTTGATATGGTTCGAAGTTTTACATTGGGCTGATTTTTTGTGATGATGATCTCTATAGTGAGAATATCTTCCTCCCAAAAACTTAGTTCAATCTGAAAAGACAAGAATAGAAACCCTTCATCTCCTCTGATGAGTTCTCAGACTCTTCTCTCCCTCTCTCCTTTTCTCTCTCTCTCTCTTCTCTCTCTCTCTATATATATATATATATATATATATATATATATATATATATATATATATATATATATATATTGGGATCTATTGACTCCTAATAATGAATCATGAAAAAAACACATTATCCCAACCCTTTAAACACAAAATCCAATAGTTGAGATTTATGAGTATCTTGATAACACAAATCTCACAGATACTTATCCTAAAGATAAATCTCAACCATTGGATTATGCATTTAAAGGGTTGAGATCATGTGTTATTTTTATGAGTCATTCTTAGGAGTCAAGGGATCTTCTCTCTCTCTCTCTCTATATATATATATATATGTGTGTGTGTGTGTGTGTGTGTGGAGGAGGGGGGGGGGGTTGGGATTCGTTGACACCTTAGAATGACTCATGAAAAAGACGTGTGATCCCAACCCTTCAAACACAAAATCCAACGGCTGAGATTTATACTTGACAACACTAATCTCAGGGATATTTATCCCAGGGATAAATCTCAACCATTGGAGTTTGGATTTAAAGGGTTGGGATCATGTAATTTTTCATGAGTCATTCTTAGGAGTTAAGGGATCCTGATCCTATATACATTCGACATCTAATATTAAGGAGACAACATGTTTGTCCTATGTGACTTAAAAGTTTCAGATTGAGCTGATTTTTAATGAGGATGATCTTTATGATGAAAATATTATCCTCGCAAAAAATCAGCCTAATATGAAATTTCTAAGATCATCAAAAGTAGTTTACAATTTTTCGATAAAAATTTGACGATCCACAATTTCTAAATCATTTTTTATGGGGTTACAAGTTTCTGATTGAACTGATTTTTGGTGAGGATGATCTTCTTAGTTGAGATCATCCTCACAAAAAATCATCCCAATTTAAAATGTTTAAGTCACATAGGACAAACGTATTGGTCACTAACATTGGCTACAGAACCTAACATTTTACATATATATATATATGGGAAATGTTCAGCAACAAACATTTTGACAAACATTTTGGCAAAACATTTTTGAAAATATGGGTTACAGGTTTTGGAATGGGCTGATTTTTGGTGAGGATGATCTCTACAGGGAATAGATCATCATCACCAAAAATCAGCCCATTCCAAAACTTCTAACCCATCAAAAATGGTTTACAAAAAATGGACGGTTCACAATTTTTCAACCTGTTAACATGGGGCTAGAAGTTTTGGAATGGGCTGATTTTTGATGAGGATGATCTCCTCACCGTAGAGATCATCCTCACCAAAAATCAGCCCATTCCAAAACCTCTAACCCATGTTTTGAAAAATGTTTTGCCAAAATGTTTGTCAAAATGTTTGTTGCTGAAAGGGACCCTATATATATATATATATATATATATATATATATATATATATATATATAGGGTCAGGTTCAAGGGCCATATGAGAAAACTTTCGACGGTAAATAAAATTTTAAAATATGGGTTAGAAATTTTGGATTGAGTTGATTTTTTGTGAGGATGATCTCGATGATGGGAAGATCATCCAAAAAAAAATCAGCCCAATCTGAAACTTTTAACCCCATTAAAAGTGATTTAGAATGTGGATCGTCGATTTTTTACCAATTTTTTTCACTAATTTGTAAATCACTTTTGATGGATTTAGAAGTTTCTGATTGAGCTGATTTTTTGTGAGGATGATCTTCTCATCATAGTGACCATCCTTGCAAAAAATCAACTCAATCCAAAAACTCTAACCCTTATTTTGAAAAACGAAAGTTTTCTCATATGTTTTCTCATATGTCCCTTGAATATATATATATATATAGGGTCAGGTTCAAGGGACATATGTAAAAACAATGTAGCATTAATAAATTTTCAAAATATGGGTTAGAAGTTTCGGATTGAGCTGATTTTTTATAAGTATGATCTCTATAATGGGAAGATTATCCGAAACCAAAATCAGTCCAATCTGAAACTTCTAACCCCATTAAAAGTGATTTAGAATGTGGACCGTCGATTTTTTACCAATTTTTATCAATAATTTGTAAATCACTTTTGATGGATTTAGAAGTTTCTGATTGAGCTGAATTTTTGTGAGAATGATCTTATCATCATAGTGACCATCCTCGCAAAAAATTAGCTCAATCCAAAACCTCTAACCCATATATATATATTCTACATAGATTAGAGGTTTTGGAATGGACTGATTTTTGGTGAGGATGATCTCTATGGTGAGGAAATCATCCTCACAAAATATCAACCCATTCTGAAACTTCTAACTCCCTCAAAAATAATTTATAAAAAGTGGATGGTCCACGATTCTTCAACATGGGACTAAAAGTTTTTAAATGGACTGATTTTTGGTGATGATGATCTTTATGGTAACATGTAAGGAAAATAGTAGGGTGTCAAACATTTTCCCATTTATATATCTTGCAACCTGCATGAGAAATCCCTTGTGAGTTCTCATTTTTATTACAAAAACCCCTTGTGAATAATTGATGTTTCTAGTCATCTTTAAGTTCAATTTTTCTCGGTAATAATTCCTTGTGAACCCTCGATTTTTTAGCTCATTTGTAGCCCCTACAAAATCGCTGGTTTTCGAATAGTTTGAAATTTAGAAACCCTCAATTTTTCTTTCATCTATAGCCTACAAATGAATCTTCGATTTATAAATGTTATTGGAATCCGATTTGCTTTGGTTCAAATAAAATATTGTCTGATATCCAATAAGATAATTGAATTCAAATTCAAATACTGTTTTAGAATATCCATAGGATTAAAATTAGGATATTGGATTTTTTTATAAATTCGAATATACCCTTTTCAAACTGATTAATATCCATTGACAACCTTATGTTGAAGTGTATAGAGTGAGAATAGGTATATCACATATAGCATTTTTACTTGAAATAATTTGAGTGGTAAACTTCGTATCACATAAAATTTTATTTTTATTTATTTTTTGAAAGATAATCTTGAAGTTGGGTTCTAAAAGAGTCGAACTTAAGAAGTGAGAACACTTTCCACATGTCTTACCAACTTGCTAAGTTGGCATCTTCATATCACATAAATTTATGGTGAAGGGTCTAAGACATACACCTTCTAATGTTACTTTTGTGATAATTTGATTTTCAACATCATATTTAAAAAATAAAATATTAATTATTAGTGTAATGATTTTTCTGACACTCCATACGCCCCCATCACAAAATCATAGAGCATTTTCTTTTGGTACGCATAACCACACATCTATTTATTATGTATCCCAAGGCAAATGATCTACGATTATGTGATAGGGGCGTAGGTCAGAGAGGGGCGTCATATTATGAAGACTCTAATTGTTATTGTGGGGGGGAATTTTTAGGATTCCCCTTCTAATCAATCACAAAAAAAAGTAAAACACACTAAGTAAGAATGCAAGAGAATTTTTACAGGATTAGATAAGCCATTCCATTATAATATATAGAAAAAAATACTTATCACATTGAGTTTGCCCATCTCTTTCCCCTTTTAACTATATAAAATCTCTAACTTTAAAAAGAAAGATAATGCTGAAGTAATATTAAAAAGTACATCGTGGGGGATATTTTTGACGTGAATGTGTGTAAGAACCATAGATACTTTCATCGAGATTTTACTTGTATATCAATGAAAAACATCTATAATTCTTACACACATCCATGTCAAAAATGTCCTCCACGATATACATTTCAATGTCACTCCAACACTACCCTAAAAAGGATACTTCCCTTTAATAAATTTTAACTGTCCAAGTAGTGGTCCTCCCAATTAGTAAGTAACCATTTCATTAGTTAAGAGTCTTTCTATTTTGAAACTCTTTTCGAAATTAGATAAGATCATGTCTCGTGGCATGATAGATGGATTTTATTTAGATTTTATAACATGCGTTAGACTGATCCATTAAATTCATAATGGATCATATCCGTCTCGAGATTCATACTTCGGTGCTCTATGGCTGGTCAATCCAGATGGAGTGATCTTTGATCCCCCTATAGTTATTCTATAATGAAACCCAAAATTTGGGAGTTACATGGAAAACCAAGTGCATGTCATTTCTTAATTAAGGTCACTAAATGGAATCCCTTTGAGAAGAAGGTAAAACTGGCCATTTAAGAAATAAAGCATGCAAATTGGAGGCAAGCCCATGAGTTTGCTTAATATATGTACACGAGTCTCCTTTTTCATTTCTTGAGGGGAAACAAAGTGAACATGTGTGTATAATTTTTAATGAGAGCTGCTATTGACACACCACCTTTGACTAATGCCACATCAATTCTCGCATAAGTCACCAAAAATGCACACAGTTGATGGGTCATTAGTAAAAGTTGGTGTGACAATAGTAACTCTCTTTTAAATTTAATATCTATATTTCATTCACACAAACATAGTATAGTCTAACTGTATTTATGAAAGTCTAATCGTCACATATGTAATGAGAAGCTACCATAAAAAGAAAATGCTAACCTGACATCCTTGGACACTGTTTTATACACTGCACTGACGAGGCTGTACAAACAATCATAGAATTCTTTCTTTGTATCTCGGGAAAAAAATCTATGATTCTTTGTACACTGCCACATCAGTGCAGTGTTGATGCCAGTGTCGAAGGAATTCAGTTTAGAATTACTCAACATAAAAATCCCAAGTAAAAGATATTTATCACACTTATAGATGAGCACAGATCAAACTTTAAAAAATCAGAGAAAATCCTTAAAAAATATTAAAATCTAAACATATGACAAGGTCGGGTAGAAAATCAAGTTACCAAAGAGGGAATTTCAAGGCCGAAAACAGCACAAATGTGGTGGTGGTGCATAGATCTAGCCAATAACAAATTAGTAAAGCATAAAAAATCTCCAAATTAATCTCGTCGAACAACCACTATTGCACTCCTTTCTCATCATAATATCTTTAAATCAGATCTCCATGGTTAATTCACATTGTATAATCTTTTTTCCATAATTAACCATTAATTTGCCCGACTTTTCTTCGTTCAGGATCGTCTAATTCGAGACAAGCTTTTTATTTCTTTAGAATCAGGCTTGGGAACACCAGAAATTTTAAGCTAGACACACAGACAGCTCTAATCGGTTGGAGTATTTCTTGCAAGATGTACATCAAGAAAATTGAAGTTGACTAATCCTTGGAACTACTGTATTATTTCTATTTTTTTCCTTAGCTTTCAACCGTCTGTTTGATGGAGAGCCTCGAAAAGTCCATGGCAAAAAGATGTATAGGGCCTATAGGCTCATGAAATGAAAGATTAAATTCCATTAAATTTTCAGTAGTGATTGATTGATCCTTTTATCGTTCATCAAATATATAATATTTTTTACTAAATTCTACTATCTCTTCCTTGGCCTATATAATCCCTTTTTTTTTTTATAGAAAAAATTACTTAAAAGACCCTTGTGGAAGGATTTATTTATAAATAATCCCTAAATTTTGAACAATAACTTAACGGGACATTTGGTAAACTTTTTCTTTCTTAATGGTCTCTCGTTACCGTCGAGTTCCCTAAAAACCCACCACTATTTACTGTCGAGTTTACTACTTTTTATTTACTGTGAAATCCAACATTGGTAAAACCCATCTATTTTCAATTTTTGAGTTTTTTCGGCTAGAATATATAGAAAGATCGACTATTAAGAATTTGAGATAACGATTTGTTTAGATGATTTCAATCCGAAAGAATCATTCTTAATCAAATTTCAATCAAAAATAAAGAAAAAAAATACTTGAAAATGGCTCCTTCTTTCTTAAATCCTTTCCGATAGAATTAAGTCTCCAAAACTCGGTTGAGATGTCAAAATTCTAATTTTTTTTTGATGAAACCGATGAGTTTGAATGATTAAGGTGTTCAATCATGATAAATGTGAGAGATGAGGTCGGGGGACTATTTAGAAAGAGAAAAGTTTACTGAATGGATAATTAAGAAACAGTCCAAAACTTATGGATTATTAAGAAAGAAGACCCTCCATCAGGGTCCTTTAAGTAATTTTACCTTTTATTTTTTTATTTTTATGACAGTTACTGTTAGGGGTGCACATGGTTCGGATTGGTTCGGATTTTGGCAAAATTGAAACCGAACCAAACATGATCGGTTCTATAAATTTGAAACCAAACCAATCCAATTACCCTATAGAACCGAACCAATCCAATCCAATCTTGGTTCGGATTGGTTCGGATCGGTTCTCGGTTCTCATACTTATTGAAGATAGATACCTTCTTCCTCAATCCAAGCATTCTATCTCCTCCAATCTTCAAACCTTAAAAACAAGTAGGACTTTTTTTGAACGTGGACTTTGGGATAATAAAAAAATTAAAAGGAAGAAGAAGAAAGAAATAAAAAATTGAAAATATATATATATATATATATATATATATATATATATATATATAATTGGTTCGGTTTTCGGATTGGTTCGGTTCTATTATATCCTAATCCGGAATCGAACCAAATTAATCGGATTTTTTTTTTCTTCGATCCGTACCCGAATCGTGGGTGTGTTTAGTCCGAACCAATCCAATCCAAAAGCTTTGGATTGGTTCGGATCTCGGATTTACCCAATCCAATGTGCACCCCTAGTTACTGTTACCGTCATTATTTTATTAAACCCCTTGGAATATGTAGCTATTTATTACCTCAGCTGGACGTTCCACTTACAAAGACATTTTGTCTGCCTTTCCATAGTCCATACGTCCATACCACATAGCATTAATGACACAAAAGATAGCTTGCTGTCTCCTTAAAGAAAAAGGTAAAAATAATAATAATTAAAACTAAACATTGAAGACCCATGGAAATGACATGGCTTGAATTTCGATCTTGGTAAATCGTCGCCCCTCAGCCATGAATGCTGCCAAGATGACTCATCAGAGTCATTTCATTATCTCCGATATGATAATGACATTTTTGCAGATTTTATGAACAGTGATAGATAGAGTGAAAATTTTCTTATAGAAGACAATAACTCATAAATTCTCATAGGCTTTGAAGATTCTTGAAAGGACAAATTGCTTCCATTCCCCCAGTGTCCATCCGCCACTTTTTGTGAAGGGCTTTGCTAATGCTTAAGTGCATTAAATACATTTTGAAAATTAAATTTCTCATCAAAAAATGCCCTCAAATTCTTATTTTCATGATGTATTTATTGCACCTTAACGTGTGCCTTTAGGGCACATCTTAACGAAACCCATTTGTAAATTAGAACGAGGAGTGGGAAGGAGAACTTATTGGGTAGAAGAAGAGGGAGTGGGAAAAGTAGTATCTTGGTCTTCCCTAATCTTTTTAGAAGTATGCATGATCAAGTCATCTCATTATCTTGGATGAGTCATCTCGATGTCGAACGGGTTTTAAAATCATAATGCAACGGACACATAAAAACATGGGAACGATATTTCAGAGTCTATGAGATGTACATGACCACATGCAAAATGCCATTGAAATATTTTGGATCCCTAATTCAACAATAATATTTGGCCACCCACTTAAGTTTTAATGTGTACTCGGACTTAATTCATTCTCAGACCTAATATGTTTGATCTCAGTTTCATATCATTCTTTTTTATTAAAATTAAACCCAAAATAATTAACATCTTCCTCAAATGAATGGACAAAGACCAAACAAGCTAACAAGTAACGGTGTTACCTTGATTCTTGTTAGTAAAATTTGTCTTTTGGATGGGGTGAGTCAGTTTTATTAGTTTGTTTGAATGTCACAACCTTTAAGCACTCCATAGTTAGTGGTGGGGGGTATGGGGTGGGGGTGGACATATATCGACATGGGAGCACATATCACCTCGATATATGATACTACTGCTCAATGACTTCATATTCACAAAATTCTCCAAATTTTTTAGAAAATTCATAAAATTCTCCAAATTAAGTGTAAGCCAATTAATTTGATGAATTGACAAATAAACGGATGATCTCTCAAGTTATCAAGGAATATAATAACATTTTTACTCTTCATTATCAAAATTTTAGTTTTTTCAACATTCAAACATTAAGAAGAGTATAGGATTTTAAAAAAATGTTGAAGATGGTAGATTTTGATAACAAATCCAATAAAATATTTTGCATAATCTCCAATTTGTTTTTTAATTAACTGAATTCACGGAATAATTACCGATTCGGAACTTTGTCACCATTCAATGTAATGCAATAATGCTTCAATAACTTTGAGATCCAAATTTAGTATCATGTTAGAATCAAACTCAAAACACCCTTCTGTATGTCTCAGAGTTAAACTCATCAGGAGTACTGAATCTGAAATAATGGTTTGAAGTTACTAATGGTCACTTGCGTAATGGTTATACAATGCGCATAGTCATTGTGTGAGTGGAGGCTGAAATAAAGGAGAGCGATATTTTTTTTTACATCATCAAATTCTAATAGAAAAATAAAAATAAAAACTATAAATAGAGGGAGAAGCATCTCGCAATGGAATCCATCTCAATTATCTTAGAACAAAGAAAGAATCTAGTTGTAAAATCAATATTTCCTTTATGTCTGTAAGAATCTAAAATTTTAACTTTCCTTATTTAACTAATTTAATGATTAATCATTTTTTTCTCTTCTAAGTGTTCAACAAGGACACCTTACTGACTAATTTAACACAAATTAAATCACCTTAATGATTTGATTTGACTATTAAAAGCAAATTGATAGTGGGATTAACTTTGTCTCCTAACCTAAAAAGCTTAGCAGCTGTAAGGATGATTAGAACACATCTCCTTTAGAGAAGCTAATGATGTAGTTGATGTGAACCCTCACCAAAAAATGAGATTGCTCTTCAACAGCTAGTTTACTTGTCTTTATTTGTGTTCTTCCTAGAAATTTCCATTGGTTCTATATATGGTGTACTTAACAGGAAAATACAAAGGCCATCATTGGTAGACTCTAACTATGGTCTGGAAATTAGTATACAAACTATGAGGATGAGGTTGAAATCCGATATGACCTGCCAATGCCCATTGAATTTAGATCCGATTAGGTTAGAATGTTAGATCCAAAACCAATCCAATATGAGGGCAAAAGATCCAAGACCCAATCCAAAGCTCATAAGTTTTCAATAGATGGGATCTAGATAAGAGCTAAAAAAAATTATGGTATCTTATTAGATAATCAAATCAAGGGGACCAATTACATTCAGATCACAACGTGAAAAGACCATACATTCGATGGCTTAAGGCCATTGAATTTCATAAAATTCAACGGACCAAAGCGTTAAATTTTTCACTATCAAATCTTTTTTTTTATTTTTTTATTTTTTTATGGGGCAAAACTGTCAAATTAATGGAGGATGAGAGAAATTCAACAATTCTAAACTGTTAAATCTAGGGAACATCAGAAATTTCAACGGCCCTAAGCCGTCGAAATTCAGTTTCTAAAATTTGTTGGCCTTGGCTGAGCGAATTTTTCTTTTCAAATTTTCAAGTTTTCCTGCAGTGGATGATCTCTTTACATGGTAAATTTGATGTAGAGATAAGATATTCTATAAAAAATTTAGTCAAATTATAAATAGGAAAATGTTTTTTTTTTTTTTTTTGGTGAATATGCAATTTGATTATCTCTATTAAATATATTAGTAAAATCCATTGTGGTTTGCCATGGCAAAATTGGGTTGCTCGAAAATTTGGAAACCAATGGTAGGTGTCATGGAGGATTATATGGTGCTGTCTTGACATATTGTAACGCGATCATGGGAAAGACACTAAATTTCGAAGTTATAATTGGGAGGAAGAAGGCCCCTCATTGTTTGGCTTCTGTACATTCCAAATGATTTAAGAATAGATGATGCTAGCTCGAATAGATCTTGAAATTTGAAGAAAATCATGGATGCATTGGGTGAAAAGCTTCGTAGAAGAAATCGATCTCTTTGATCTATGTTGAGTTGAGTCCCGCATTGGACACAAATTGCCTTGTCTCTCTTCTTATAAGATTCTGGGCCTCTCCACTCATTGCAATTGGTATTGAGTTGGACCCCCAATGCCTTTAATTTTTATTTATTTATCGATAGACTTGATTTTAATGAGATCAATAACTCGGTATTATTGGGAATTGAGGTTTATGGTACCATCACATGTAAATTTTACCAACTAAGCCAGCTGTCATTGTGTTTTCACTTTAGAATTGGCTTGGGAATCCTTGAGGGAGCTAAGTATCCTTTCTTAAATAGAAAATGGAAGAAGTTGGAAGATAAGGAATTCTAGCACCATATACTTTTAAAAAATAACTTCACAAAAAGTATTTGGATTTTTTCCCAATATTGTTAATATAATTGTGAGAGTAAGAAAAGAAAAACACACACACACCAAGTCGTAGTCGGTTGATGGGATCATCCCAGGAGAAGCACACTTCGCAGATTACAAAAGGGCAGATCCATCAGGTCGAGCACACAGATACAAATTAGACTATCATGTCCCTGAGAAGATGCCAAAATATTGACTTTTGAGTGTAAATTTGGAAATCCATATGCCAAGAAAACAAAACACAGATGATTTGCTTAGCTCATGCAATATCCTACAAACTTAATTTGGCACAAGCCTATACATCAATATTACACACTGAATAAGAGTGCACATGACTTGACATTTCATAAACCCTATAAAATAGAGGATTTCATTTTGACGCATGTCATCACCCTCACATTTGATATGGGAGGCTGTCATGCACTACAACCAAGTTTATCCAAGTCTAGTAAATAGATAATTTTCGAAGGCAATGCACAATCTTTATAATTGTAGGTCGAAACCTTACTAAATTATCAACTGACTTAATCACCAAATCATTTTTTCAGACACTGACATGAGAGAGCAGGTCCATCAGGAGGGCCAACAATTTCCCTTGACCAAAGTTAAGTTGGAGTTCATTTATTTTGGAATTTAAAATATTTATTACACGATGTATGCCCTTGAACCTCCGCAAATCACTTTTTTAGGAAACAGATCCTTTGTAGCCACTTTTTCTTGTAATTCCCCCTTGCACCTTATCCACATTAGAGGGAATACTACATTGAGAATAAATAACACACACACTCTTTTTCTTGTAATTCCCCCTAGCACCTTATCCACATTAGAGGGAATACTACATTGAGAATAAATAACACACATTCCTCTAGTGTTAAGGTCCTACATCTCATTAAAGAAAAAATATTTTTTTCAACACCACATCCTTCAATTTTCAATTGATTTTCAACGATGAATTTATAATTTCTAATTCACGTGGTGCTCTCTTAACTGTCATAAAAAGACTATAGAAAAAAAAGAGCTACAAAGGATTTGCTGCCTTTTTTTTAGTTATTAATTTAATGTTTTTTCCGTGTTTGGCTAAAAAGGGTATACTTTTTTATGATCATTCAAACTAAATCCACTAAGTGAATATTTTGAGGAGAAATATACCGGACAGGCTTATCTATTGCAAATTTATTACAAAAACTCCCTTACTTTATGAAATTTGGTACCAAACAAACCTTTACCTCATGAATCAAGCGAGCATGACTACCTTAGTAAGTTGTCAAATCTTACTAAGGGTTTTTGAACCCACATGGAATGTTAAATTGGCAATCCAACACCACATAATTCTATATCTTATGGGTAAAAATCAGATTAAAACAAAAAATCGAAAAACAGTTGTAAAAAAAAAATTGTTTTGAGCTTGATCGAGGTATTGGAAATGAAAAACTATCAAACTTCCAAATTTAAATTTAAAATTCAATGGTAAAAATTAACTTTTATTTTTGAATTTTTTTTTTTTATATTTAAAATTCTTAGAATTTTCTCTTTTATAATTTCTTGTATCAAATTATGTTTTTGGACGCGACAAATTGATACGGGTAGGATTCACTCCAAGACATGTTGATTGTTGAGTAATAAATTAACTGCACCAATTTGAATTTTACCATGTAGATTTCCACTTTAAGGTTTCATGGGTAACAAACTTGATAAAATAGGATTCTCTTGGAGTTGTCCGAACTCCAAAGGAGTTTTTGTAATAAAAATACGACAGTAAATCTTCCTGGTAAAATATCTCTATTTTCTTATATAAGATTAATGATCCATGTCTCGTAAGAAACTCTAACAGTAGTAAAATTCAGGAGAAACAGCACGTAAAAGTGGGCTTAGTCAATCAAGCAAAGAAACGACCTATCTGTACTTACTAGTGGGCGATACAGACAAACGATGTCACATACACTTGTATTAACTACTTCTTTACGACATGACTGGTCCTCTAAAAGAGGTGAGTACGGGCTTGGACTTGGACACGCCACCTACTTCTATTACCACTAATTGCCATCCTAGGTTGAGGAGTGGCTTTGTTTCACACTACCTTTTTTTTGGTAGTTAAGAAAACTTTGTTTCATGATGATTTGAGTTTGTTTGAAATTTCGTTTTTACTAGGCCGGTCACGGGTGAATGTTTTGGTAGACAAATAATTCAGAAATGGGGTTATTAGTATATAACATGTTTTATAAGAGTGGTGGTTAATGCACGTGGTTTTGATACTTGGTTGGGTGTGTGGATGGCATGACAAGGATAGAGAATCAAAAATCTTTTTCATCGGGATACATAAAAAAAGATTTGCAGTTCTGTGCCTTTGCCAAATCAACAACGTATCCAACCACACATCAAAATTACGTGCATTTATCATTATGCTTTTTATAAATATAGTCAATTTAATATTTTACAAAGGAGTCATGATACACTGTCTTCATTAGACACTGTGCTGATATGGTATTATACAAATAATAATAGATTTACTTTTTTTTTAAATACAAGTTAAGAAATCAACTATTCTCTCTGCACTGCCCCATCAGCACTATGTAACAAAACCAATCCATCATTTTCCTTTACAAAATACACTAATTTTCAAATGGGAAAAGATTGAAGTGACATTCAAAATGACATCAATTCACACATTGTTGATGCGGATGTTTGTATAAAGTCATGATGCTTTTCAGCTAGATACGAGTGAAAAGCATTTATAATTTTGAAATGAGCCCCTCCCCCCCTCCCTCAAAAAAAAAAAAAAGGAAAAAATCAGCACATTCCAAAAACTTCTAAGCCTATCAAAAGTGATTTATAAAAAATGGACGGTTCACGATTTTTCAACTCATAAACATAGGGTTAGAAGTTTATGAATGGGATGATTTTTGGTGATGATGATCTTCTCATTATAAAGATCATCTTCACCAACAATCAGTCCATTCTGAAACTTCTAACTCCTGTAAGACAAAACGTGTTGACCAAATAGTTGGCACTTGAAAGAGACCCATACATTATTTCAATGTATGGGTTAGAGGTTTTCAAATGAGTTGATTTTTTGTGAGGATGATCTCTATAATCGATGAAGAGATCCTCCTCAAAAAAAATCAGCCCATTCCAAAACTTTTAAGCTCATCAAAAGTGGTTTATAAAAATAGGATGGTCCACAATTCTTCAACTTGTAAATTAGGGTTAGAAGTTTCGGAATGAGCTGATTTTTTGTGAGGATAATATCTTCACCACAGATATCATCCCTACAAAAAATCAACCAATTATGAAAATTCTAACCCTTATTTAAAAAAATGTTTAGCCCTCTTTTAGGCCTCTGAACACTTCCCATATATATATTGGCACCCCAACTTTTACTTATTATATCCAAATTTTTAAATATATTTATCGCACCCAAATCAAAGATTAAAACCCACTCTTCAAGCATTAGAAAGGTTTTGCATTAGAAAGGTTTTGCTCAAATTAAAATCTCAATATTATAATACTTATTCAAACAATTTTAGTAGTCATTCACAATAATTATTAGGTTTATATAAAATCTTATACCCAACAAAAACAAAATCTAGCAAAGAAAAAAATGAGAGAACTTCTATTGGCATCATATTTTTACTTATTCTCAATCATTCATTTGTTTTGTTTATTTTCTCTACATAAATTATAATTTAAAATCTACTAAAATAAATACCCAAAGATCATACATTAAAATACATACATATATATTGTAGAAAGGAAGACTTAGGTTATACACTTATAGAGCAAAAAGTAATGTTGAACAATCCATTCATACAATGAACTCTTAATTGTTTGCTTTCTAAGCAAAAATAAGAAAAATAAATTTTTTTACTAATATTATAATCAATTTAATAATTTTGGAAAATACTTGGTAACCTCCCTACACGTATATTCTACACCAAACAAAACACCCGAAACAGCGTATATCATAAAAATAACAATAATACTAAAAAAGAGTTAGGTAGCCAAAGGTAACATTGAACTATCCAACCATACAATGAGCTCTTAATTCTTTAATTTCTTAGAAAATTAGAAACACTTAATATTATAATAAATGTCTGAAAGAAATTAAAAAAAAATTATTAAGTAATTAATCCAAATAAGCTTTGCCTTTTGATACGGACTAATCTTTTACCATATTGATCATCTTGATGGGAACAACACACTAAAGATTAAATCGTCCAAGATGATATTCATGTGGAAGTACACTAAATCATTAACGAATGGATCAAAATCTTGTTAGTTGTAATAAAGAGAGGATATAATTGCTTTTTCTCTCTTTTATCCCTTATACTTTCCCACTATCATTATTCCCAACTATGCTAATAGGATAAAATATACAATCTATTATTTTTACTTTTTATGTGATTTTCATCAATATCGTATTGATTTAATCCAATTGAAACTAAATTTTGATTGAAAAGATGAATATTTTATGTCGAACATAATTATCTTAATTTGATTATTATCTTTTATTTCATGATAGATTTTAGTAGGATAATTTCAATTTTCAAGATATTTTTCTTCAGCAGTTTTCCTGCTTTAATCTAAGTTCATGTTTTGGAATCCAAATTTGTAAATAGAGTAAGGGATGCACCCTAAATCAATTAAATATGTACTCTTTACTTGCATAAAAAATGATTTAAATTTTATTATATTATATATTTTTATGTATTCTAATTACACAGAAGGTGTATGATTAAGTACTACAAGGTTCATAGTGATATAATGTACCCGCAATAGGGGTAACAATGGGTAGGTTCCAGTTTGATTTATAAGTTACTTAGAATCGGGACTATCATATTTTCTAAAATTTCTTATTTGGGATTTCAGACCTCTGGAGTCCAAAATTGTATTGTAGGATATGCCCTCCAAATGTTCTTCATTAATTTATCCTTTTTTCTTGCTTAGCTACAAATAAAAAAACTATTTCAAATACTCATCCGGTAGAATCAAATTGATTTCAATTTTTATCAAATTGGATATTGAAAACGAAAAAACAAAAGTGTTCAAAATTGGGATTTTCAGTTTTGACTCCAATTCATTCCAATTAAATGGGTACCAATCGACAGCCCAAACCCAAAACCTAGAACTTGGCAGACCCTGGAACTTACTAAAACCCTGGGGGTTCCATTTTTCTTCATTGGCGGGGCATTTAGAAATGAGGTTGAATTTTGGTGTGAAAGTCCTCCAGGAGTGTATGATTGCATAAGATATTGTGGGAAGGGTTGGCAATGGGGCTGGTTTGGGCCAGGTTTAGCTTAATCTAGCCCCAACCCCGATTATATAAGCGTTTCATTCCGTACCTGCCCCAACTTTGACTTGGGTCTAAATGTATTAACCCATCCCTGCCCCCTAATAGTATTTCTAAAACATGACCCCACTCTGCCCCACTTCGCCCGTTAACGAATGAATTTTTTTTTTTCCTCTTTTTTCATCAAGTTGGAAAATCTCCAATTTTGCAATAATTTTTTTTGAGATTTTCTTAATCAATAACTAGATAATGGAATGTAGAACCCTAAATTTTTTAATCAAAAATCAATTCTGACTCGATTTTTCATATTTAATACTAAAATCGCCCCAAAACCTTTTAAATGTGTGAAAACCCACCTAATAAGGACGGGGTGGGGCAAAATTGCCGTCCCTAATTGAGTGAGCTCCGTGATTGTCCCATGTGATGGTTTTTGGTAGGTTGGACTATCAAGAATTAGCGATGGTGGACCATTCTATTTTCTTCTTTCAAATATAGTAAATATGTATTAAATTTCTTTCTTTTCTATTTTTAATTGATAAGCTGGATTTGAACTCACAACCTCAAAGCTGTTTTTCAATGTGTCAAACTAACTGATCTTTGGGTCTAAGCCCAATAGAAGATTAAACTTTAAAGCAACGTCTTAAAATCAACTAGGTTCGATTGAACTTTTTTAAAACATGGCTTGGTTCACTCTGAACTGATACTTTACAAAGAAATGTCGATTTTTTCAAAATTAATGGTTTAATTCTCAGGAATGATTCTTGAAATCTAAAAATTATAATTATTGAAAATTATTTTTAGTAGATTTCTCATAAAGGAAGTTTAAGTCTTTTGAAGTTTTGAAGAAAATAGAAAGGTTCTGATAGAACCTTTAACTCTTTTGAATTGTTTCCATCGATGCATGGAGTTTAAAATTTTACCTTTTCTTTTAAACAATGCAAGAGTGATTGCACAGGACACTGCATTTGGCATTGAGTAGACATTGTGATATTCATAAAACTATGAATGCTTTTCATTCATATCTCAAGGGAAAGCATCCATGATTCTGTGCACACCTTCATGTCAATGTCCAACATCAGTGTATTAGAAAGTCACTTTTAGCATGAAGAAAATGCTGTAATGACATTAAAATTGGAATAATGCTAAAGTGACCTCAAGGTTGTGCCTCATATCGCATATCACGACGTGAAAGTGTGTAGGAATGATAGATACTTTCATCAAGAAACAAATCAAAATCCATCTACGGTTCCTACATATTTTTATGTTAGGTTGTGCGATATGATGTACAATCTTGAGGCCACTCCAACACAATTTTTAAAATTATCATCGGATTAAACATTGTTGACATGGAAATGTCTACCAAATCTTAGGTGCTTTTCAACTAGATATGTGAGAAAGCATATATGGTTGTGTACGCATCTCCACATCAACAATGTGTGAATTAATGTCAATATTAAGAATAATGATTTTTTGATTCCCCCTCGTGGCATGCTCGAAATATTCTCTTGATGCGGTATGTACTAAAACAATAGATATTTTGTCTTGGGATACACAACTGCACATATTTATGAGGATGTGTATAAGTGAATCCCGAGGCAAAAATCTATGATTCTAGCACATATCACGTTAGGAGAGTATTTTGAGTATGCCACGTGAGAGAGTCAGATTATCACGACTCCAATTTTAATGTCACTCTAACACAACTCTTAGCATTATTTTTTTATTTTATTTTTATATTTTCTAATGAGTAGTGATGATATGACTAGTCAAGTAACATACTCAAATGACTCTATGACATAATAAGTTGGGGTATCATACATCTGTATGTCTCAGGGTATTGTAATTCCCCATAAAAAAGTGTATCATGAGGGAATTGGCATCCCAAAGTGTCTAGATCTAGGTTTCTGAACTTGTCCACGCCATAAAATCATTTGAATTGCCTCCTCGCAAGTCATATTATCATACTATTCTCTAATAGATTTCTAAGTGTTATATATATATATAAAAGTTATTTAATAAATACAAATTAATCCAACCTAATTGAGCGAAGGGCATTTATCTTTGTGGGGAGGGTGCATGGGGAAGAAGCGATCCTCAGTCGGAGAAAGAGTAGTGTGGGAGAAAGGGTCAGACTCGTGGGAAACTGTCGTGTAGAAACGTCCAATCTCTCTCTCTCTCTTAATTTTTCTTTTTTCTTTCGTAAAAAGGTAAGTGAAAGAGATAGAAAGTGAAGAGAGTAATATGTGAAGGAACGTGGGACCCACGGAGGAAGAGCGCGGGAGTCTCGGGGTATTTAGGGCGGTGGGTCCCATGCTCTTTAATATGTGGCCATCGCCGCCAGCTCCTCCTCGTTCCCAGGCCCCCAACACCTTCTATTATTGAATCTTACTGTTCCAGCCAACTTCATCATCTCTCTCTCTCTCTCCACGTGAGTGAGGGTTTGCGTACAGAGACTGACGATAACAGACATAGATTGGAGCCTTTTCCACTGTTTACCGTTGAAAAATATTCTTTACTGTTATACTCTCTCTCTCTCACTTCCTTTTTTAACATTTTATTAGAAAACTGCTATTGTCACCACAAGTTCCCAAGTTTTACTTATTACATCATAATTTCATAAATTATTTATCACCCCTAACTAAAGATTAAAACACTCTTTGAACCTTACGAAAGATTTGGCTCAAATTACAATTTCTATGTTACAAAACATTATAACACTTGTTCAAACAATTTCAACCCTTGTTTACAATTAAGATTAGATTTAGATAAAATCTTAAATTTAACAAATAAAAATTAAGAGAAAAAGAGAGAATTTCTATTAGTATATAACCTTTACATATTCTCGATCATTGATTTAATTTTTTATTTATTTTTTTAAATTGAATGCCATAAGTAAAAGTTGAGATGAAAATAACAACTCTCTCTCTCTCTCTTCTCAATTTGTGATGCTGGAGTGATTTCAATGGAAGACATCTTGACATGGTGGTGTGTGCATGTCCGTAAATGCATTTTCTTGAGATATGAGTAAAATGTATTTACAGATATACGCGTACCACCATATCAAAGTATCCCTCCTCGTGTGTTTCCTACTAAGGTCACTCCAACGCAAGTTTTTTAATTAATATCCCAAGACCCCACCTCAAGAAAAAGTTGGGCCACATTATTTTTTCTCCAAATTATCCCATGCGCATTTGATCAACAACTGATTTGATGTGATCTATACAAAGACATTTGTTTAGTAAAGTCTTCGGGTGATGATACCAGATAACTGAGTTCAAATCCCATTAGCATCGAGTTACTAAACTCATTAAAAGCAAGTTTATCCATAAATAAATAAAATATTGGTTGATGATTTTAATTATTGGATTTGAGTTTTTAAATAGTAATTTTTTATCAGGGTTAGAGGGAAGATTTGAGAAATAAAAGCACTGTAACTATTTATGAAAGAAAAGGTCAAATACAAGACAAATAATTCACCATCAAATGGATTTTTAGTATTGGTGCGCGGCCAGAAGTTCATGATTCACGGGTTTAACAAGCAAAAAAGTATAGCTAAGACAAACAGCCGGTTTCATTATTATTATTTTTCCTAACAAGAGAGTGGTATTAATAAAAAGCAAATATTTTACATGCTTTCCGTGGGCATATCCCTTTACCAGATTTCATGCATGGACTAAGGCAAACCCATTCTGTAACTTTAAATTTATTATTTGATTGCATGAGAAAATATCACTTACAAATTTTTTTGCTCACCAAAAAGTTAATTTGGGGTTTCAAAGAATTCCGGATGACCTATCCTAATGATACCTAATGAGGGTAATTTTGTAAATTGGGGATGCCTCAATACTCGATTCAAGATTTTGTGAGATCCCAAATTGATTTTTCTATGAGTAAATTTTTTTTTTCAAGAGATTATTATCATGGTTGAACTTAGAGATGGCAATGAGTGGGGTCGGATCGTGTTGAGGTAAAGGTATAATGAAAATTTATCAAATCCAAATCTGGCCCATTTAATAATCGTGTCAAAAATTTAAATCCAAACCCGACACATTTATTGAATAAGTAATCTAACCCGACCCTTGAAACATGTTTAATAAAATTCTAATCTTAATTGGAAAAAATAAGTTCCATTTCCACCGTTAAAAATAAAATAACATTACTAAAAATAAAATCTCACGATCACAATCCAATATCTACCAACATAAATTATCATAAAAAAAAGTAAATTTCACTAACAAAAATGTATCACAACTAATTAAAGGGGCGAGAAAAAAAGAAAATGGATAATTATTTGAAAAATATCTAAAACACCCTTTATATTTTATAAAAATTTTAAAAAAATATATTATGGAAAAGTTCTATGAAATTCTAGCAAAAAATCGATAATCTAAATAACCTATAAATAATTATTGATATTTGAGATACCTCTTATGCTTCATGATTTAATGGCCGAATTACTAAAGGTATAAAAATGTGGTAAGCAAGTTGATCTCTTTAACTCATACCCGACTCATTTAATAATCGTGTTAGATGGGTCGACATTATCATGATCCAAACACCAATTAGACTTGACCCAACCCACTAAATTTGTGTCATTTTCGAGTTATGTTAAGGTTGCCACCCCTAGTTGAATTACAAATTCCTGTCTTAAAAAGAAGAAAAAAAGGAGGATAATTAGGGACTTCTTCCTAAATGACCCTGACTTTTGAGTGGCAGATTAATACCTTGTTAGTAAAACATTTCTTTCTTAATACCCTCGTCCCAATAAAATGTCAATTTAAATCCTTGAGATTGGTGATTCAAATTTTTTGCAATATCGATCATTAAAATTTTCAATCTCAATGATTGATGTTCAAGTGTTGAGATCGATGATTCAAAACCAAATACTTGCAACCTTTAAGATCGTGATTTTATTTGATCCCATGTACATTAATTTTTATTTTTTTGTTGAGCATCCAATGTTTGTTTTTCCATGCTTCAGCCTAGAAAAAGTTTGAAAATATTCTTGAAGGCGATTGTGTGTGATGCCTTATCCATTTAGATGGTGCAACAACTGGGAGATCTCATTCATTTGTCACAAAAAATGGTATAGATATAGATGTGGTATATAACATTCCAAATTTCATATCATGTCAAGAATATAAGCACTACATAAGAGACCAATTTATATGGGGTCGGATGGGAGAGATTCGTCATAGGTTAAAGTTGCTCCGTCTTTATAAAGAAATCAAATTTGTAATTGCAAGGTGTATACCACTAACATATCGTCGAGGATTAGCTGAGTTGGTAAGATTGACTGAATTTACTTCCAGGTCATGTCTTCGAAACTCTATATATCCAAAAAGTGACTATTTAATTTTGTACGTGTGCCGTCGGGTGGAATGGCCCATAAGGCCAGAGAGGTGTATGCTGCTGACTTATTGTAAATCATTATGTTTTATCTTATCTAACCATTTACTTGTTTAAAAATGAAAAATCTGATTTGCAAAAGAACCAGAGAGATTAATGATTCTAGTTGACAGATTTTCGTGATATGACTTATTCATTGTATGTGATACACGCCACATGCAGTCTTAAGTTTATATAGAAGTAAACAATGACTCGTACTTTAAAATCATGAAAAACAATACTTCCCTTACCCAATTAATAAGGGAAGTATCGTGACTGCTCATCACTGTGGTGACCATCTATCTTCAATATCTTCATCAGGATAAACAAAAGTTCTTATTTTTATTTTTTCTGAATATATGATTTATTTCATAAATTCAATTGGGCTCTAGTGTTGGATTGCCAAAGGGGCAATCTATTGGCCTAACGACCATTACGAAATTAGTCAGGATAGCCTTACTACAAAATCATCTCATCATAAAAAACACCACCACATTTCTTTTGAAAATGCTGGCCTCAACCTATGAGTTTAGCTAGCCGTCAACGTGACTTGGGATATTAGGCATTCCCATGAAAAATGGATTCCTAGAAAAATATGTGTTAATCCGTAAAAGATCAAAATTGATTCCTAAGAAATCTGCTTTTTTTCCTCAAATCCCATCCATCATGTTGATGGAGAATCTCAAGAAGTCCATTTTCTTTTCCTCCATCGACTTAACATGGTTCAAGGATCAAATGCAAAAACTCATAAAGATGTTATCAGAACTATATCATGATTGAAGTATTTAAAAAAAAAAAACCACACCCACAAACACTGACGGCCCATTGTATAAATCAATCTCTATTTTTTGTGTTGAATTGAAAAGAGATAGAGTCAACCCCAAGGAGTTGGCCTAGTGGTGAGGTGAACCTTGATCAACTCCTCAAGAAGAGTAGATCAAGTGTTCGAAACCCCACAAATCTATGAATTTATTGGAGTCACTTTTCAGGGGTTGAGTGACTATCGACTCAATTTGTTGTACATAGAACTTCTCGAGGAGTGGCGCGTGTGACAACGGGATTAATCCCACCCAAAGGGTGGAGATACCCACAATATAAATAAAAAAATAAAAATAAATAAAATAAATAAAAAAGGAAAAGAAAGAGATAGAGAGAGAGAGAGAGAGTCATCTCCTATAGACGAGGAAACCTACTCAATTGATTTTGGAAATTGATCAACTTCTTCTCATTTAGTAAGTATTATTTTAAATAGCTAATTTTAAAATGAACGAAGACAAGAAATCTTAGGAACATAAGAGGGATTCTCTCCATATAATGGTGTAAAATGTAAAGTTCTACATATATGAAAAGAGTCATTCTCAACTAACACCCTTTGAAATTGCATTCAACAATGTACTGACGTGGCAGTATGTAGAGAATCATAAATTGTGTAATGATGTAAGTTCAACATTTTCTATATGAAAATTCTCGGAAGGCCTAGTTAGGGCTGTTCATTCTTTCACATTGATCTGATTTTACTAGACTCTTTTTGAAACGTCCATAAGTGCAACCATATTTCTTTCTCTAATTTTAATTTGTTGAATTGTCAGAATCATTAAAACTGCAACCTCAAACAAAGTGAGTTTTTCATCAAATCAACTGATAAGATGGAAGAAGACTAACAGATATTTTAATACGAGTATAGTATCCATCATTCTCCTTGGGATTCCCAATAAAATGTATCTCCAGAAATATAATCAAGTTCCTGATCTTTAGAAAATTTGTCTATTTTCCTTTTATTCCAACAATCTGCTTAATGAACGGCTTCAAACAATATTTGACGTTAAAAATTATTTTTTAATACACCTAGACCAATCTCTAGAAATCCATTGATGATCTCTAGGAAACTAGCATATTATATTGTCTCTTTAAACATTGATTGATAGAGAGCCTCAAACGCTAGTCTTTTACAATAATTAATTTAGTGGTGCCGGAAATTGCACGTCTCTTCATGATTATTCCACGTGTTTTTCCTCCAACAGGGGATATTTATTTTAATTTTATATTCTGGCACTTAGTACTGCCAGGTGTATTTTTTTATATTATCGACTAAATAAATGCATTTATACACTTTTTGTAACATAAAGGATAATATTTAGTACATTCCTCAGCTCAACCAATAACGAGGATTATCAAAACAGAACTTCTATTGCCACATCAACTTTTGCTAACGCCTCACCAATTGGGTATAATTATTTGATGATTTACCTATGAATTTGTGTGGCATTAGCAAAAATATGTCTGATCTTCAACTTATTGCAAAAAGGACCTTTTTTTTTTCCTTAAAAACTCGATTGTGTCAACTGCTTCGACTTTTATGGTAACAATATGAATTAGGGTTGTCAATTTGGACCGTTGATATAAACCTATCAACTAAAATTTGAGTTAGGGTCTGATAACAATACCCAACTTGGTTCTGGATCCATTATCATATTGTAGATGGTTAGATAAAACAATAAATAACTAAAGTATACCATGAAACAACAAGCTTACCATCACACCTCCAACAAATTTTCAAGATTGTATACCTATTTTGATGTTTAACATCAAACTATTTTAAATTATTCATGGATTTTAAGTTTTTATCGAGTCCAAAAATAACTCAAATCAAACCCAAGCATGTCGTGGAATTTGGGTGCGGAAAATTTAGGATTGATGAGGGTTTGGGATTGGTCTAAATTAAGTTAGGATCGGATTAGGAATTGTCCAAGCCCAACCCAAATTCAGCCGTTGACAGCCCCTATTTGATGAATGGTTTTTATTTATTTATTATTATCAAATACCTTTGAATTTTTTACCAAGATGCATGGTGCTCAATCTTCAATTTATTCATCGAAGTCATTTAAATTACAATTTGATTTAGAAGATTATGTAAGAGAATTCGAAGAATCATATAAAATTATGTTGAAAACTAGTGTTGATCTTGTCATCGGAAGTTGAACATGAAATATTTTTATTCCAAAGGAATGAGGATGATTTCATATTTAATTTATTTTATCAATGTCTACTAGTAGAATGCTTGCGAGTGAAAAATAAAAGTGTGTATTAAAACACATTAGAACATTCACATTTCCTAAATAAGGGGATATGGAAGACTTCTAAATCTCTTGTTATAAACTCTTTTAAGGGTGTTTTGCTATGTTAGGATGTAAAGTTATTCTAATTTAAATGGGTGTATGCACTCTTAAAAACAGAAGTAGCATGTAAAAGCAGTCTTGTTATTTTAAAAGATTATTAATGTGGATTTGTGTCAATGGTGTTAGATCACCCTTCTTTTATTATGATAAGAAGAAGATGGTTTGTGCAAACCCATATGTAAAATAAAGGCTTATTTGTATTTTATAATATTAATTAAAGGGATTTTTAATGATTACATAATAAAAGAGATATTTTGTAATTTTAAAAATTAATTGACGGGATCACACAAATCATGGGATTGCAATTTTTTTTTTTTACTTTTGACCAAAATCACCTTGATTATATTAAATTTAATAGTTGTGATAATCTGATGCCCCCTTCTGACATACAACCCTCATGCATCCATCACTGAATCGTAAATCATTTGCCTCGGGATACACAAGAAAAAGAATTATGACAAATGTTAGCACATACCATCCTCTTTTATTCTAAATTTAAATGTGATGGGGGCGTCAGAAAATCATTATTCTAAATTTAAATGTAAAAGAGGAGGCATTTGTGAGATCCAAATGTTGGCCTCGAACACTTCTACTCGCATTTTCTTATTATAATAGTAAATATAATGACTTTTCTAAATTTGATCCACAGTTGAAGTTGTCCATTAATAGACGGTTTAGATAATATAAAAAGTATAGATTTTATAAAGATTAACACTTGCCTTATTGGGATTAGTACAATTTTCCCAGGGATACATTGCCTTCGGATCCCAATGGAGAGCCTTAATCATGAATCGAAAATAGTGTATATGACAATCTTAAATGTAGAGGTAATGAACAATGCACACTCTCTCTTTAGGGGTGCAACTTGGTTCGGTTTGAGGTCAAATTGGAACTAAATTGACTAGGTTGATTCCACTAATTAAAAACCAGAATCAAATCAAATTCCATTGGAACTAAACCAACCCAACCCAACCCAAACTAAAGTCGGTATGATTCGGTTCGGTTCTATGTGTTGCCAATATTCTATAAATTATAAGTAACATTTTTTAGTGAAAAAATAAATATAAAATTTCATAAAATAAATCATTAATCTATTCATAAAAAATCATTAGCTTATCCATAAAAGATCATTAATCTATGTCCTAATTCCTAAAATAATTTATAATAAGTATATATATATATATATTTATTGCATAAGGGCTCGATTCTCCATTTTTGTAATCCGGAACTAAACCGCAATTTGTTTCAAACCACCCCAAAGCTATCGGTTTAGTTCGATTCTTGATTTGAATCGGATCAAGTTGCACCCCTACCTCTCTTTATTAAAAACTTGAGGGTGGCACGTGCGTACACACATGTACAAAAGGACTTGTATGTATTGATAAAAGAAAATTTTTAAGATTAGATAGTAAAATAGGTACTTTCATAATTTTGAAAATTAATTAAGGTGAGCACAATTTTTTTTATATACAAAAATGACCCTTATTATATTAAATTTAAGTATAAAATTGATGGCATTTATTACCATTCAAATTTTGGTGTTGAACCACTTCTACTTCACCTACTCTCATTATATTATCTTTATCATTATGGTGTGGGAAAGTGGAGTAGAAGTGGTTTGACACCAAAATTTAGATCCCACAAATACCCCCATCTTTCATTTAAATTTGATATAATCAAAGGTCATTTTTGTCAAAAATCAAGAAAATTGCAATCCATTACCTTGCAGTTACATTCGTTTGTTTTAAAAATTACAAAAATTTATATTTTATTATGTAATCTTTAAAAATTATTTACTTAATATTTTAAATTACAAATAAGTTTTTTTAATACATATATGTTTGCATAAGAATCTCCCTTTGCTTAGACTTTTAACTTAAAGAGCTTATTTCCTTTCCTTTTGTACATTCTTTCTGTTATATATACAATTTGCTCACTTATTAAAAAAAAAAAAGTGATTTGACATCAAAATTTGAGTGATCATAAATTCCGTCAATTTTATATTTAAATTTAGAATCGTGATAATCTGACGCTCCTATCACAGAATAGTAGATCATTTACCTTGGGATATAAAAGAAAAAGATTTATGATTTTACGTATCCCAAGACAAATGATCTACAACTCTGAGATAGCAGTATAGGTAGGTGTGGATTTACATTAGGGGTTGTGGGGGTACTTGCCAACACAAGAATTTTCAAAGTCTATGGATTAGTGAGTTATTGCGGTAGATTTTAGTGACAAATAAAAAAATCAGTCATTATTAGTCACATAAATTTTTTTTTCACTTTTGGTTGTCCCTACAACTATTTTTTCTTTTATTCTTAGTTGTCCCCACAAATATTTTTTTACTCTTGGTTGGCCCCACATGGGCAAAATCCTGACTCCGCCCCTCCGGCCTAAGTTAGAGAGAAGCCTAATAAATTTAATATAATCAGTCATTTTGATAAAAAGAAAATCCATTTTTTTTTTCCAACCAACGAAATTGTAATCACTTTGCTTTGTTTTTCTAAAATTTCTAAAGTATTGTTTTTACTATCTAATCTTAAATAACTCTTTAATCAACATTTCAAATTACATGTAAGTCCTTCTGTGCGTTTCCACGTGGCACCCTCTAGTTAAAGATAAAGATAATAGATATTAAGTAGAAAGGAATACTAAATAGAAGACTACGAACAGTACGGTATGTCATCAATTTGAAAACGTAGTTTGGTATCTCTCACATATTCATCAACAGTTGCGGAGGTATAAAACGTAATCAACCCCTGAATATAATATCCAACAAAACCGGTGAAACTTTTAAAAGCATCCTTGAAACTTGAAAGAGAGAGAGGGAGGACCAATAGCCTTATCTCGAAAATCTATTTATGTAGGTTCTGTGCTTTTTCTCTACTTGAAGGAGCGTTTTGTCATCCACTTGAAGATGGAGCCATGGCCGATGAACCTTGGCGGACCAACTGAAGCTTCTTCTCCCAAATAATTAAGATCTACAAATCTCAGATAAACACCTGATATTCTTCTTCTTCTTCTTTTACAATGCTGAAGTTTCAATGCAACACAACCCATCTTGATTACCATAAGTCACCCTTTGAAATCTCATCTTTACCCGTCCAATTCTCTTCCTTTATTAGATCAAATTCATCTCTAATTATCATCACTTCTTCTGCAAACCCATCTACCTGAAACTCAAAGGCAGCATATCAGTACCAGTGTTTCTCTCTATCTCTTTCTTTTAGGGTTTTATAGAATTTTTTTTTCTCAATTGAATTTAGGGTTTTAGGTTTTCAGTTGTTGAGAAATGGAGGACTATTCTCAACTAAGTGAGAATACATCTACATGGGGGAGTTTCTTATATGCTGCGCCTGCTGTTGCACCCAATTCTTCTTCTACTTCTGTTTATGGGAGAAGCAACAACGGTGGGTCTAACGTTAATAACCATCAACAACAACCACCACCACATCTACCAATCAATACCTTTCATCTTCAATCTGGAGAGTCTTTTCTCTCTGAAGCACCTCCGATTGTGAAGACTGAAGCTAGTTCTTCTCATCAAGTTCAAGAATTTCATTATTCTTTATTGAGAGGTGAACATCAAACAGTGCATCACCATGATCATGATCATCAACAACAACATCAACAAGGAGGGAATGGAAGCTCAAACGAAGTTGAAGCCATTAAGGCTAAGATCATCGCTCACCCTCGCTACTCTAACCTTTTGGAAGCTTATATGGATTGCCAAAAGGTATAACTCAAAGACTTGGTCTCTCTCCCCCTCTCTCTCATTTTCTTTATTTTGTTGTTGTTGACTTGTTGTTGACACAGGTGGGAGCACCAGCAGAAGTAGTGAATAGGCTCACAGATGTTAGGCGGGAGTTCGAGACGCGACAGAAATCTTCGGTGACTTGCGGAGATGATCCCTCAAAAGACCCAGAACTTGATAAATTCATGGTGATTGTAGTACTAATGAAGGCTTTTTAAAACTGGAATACTGAATTATGTGTTTTTTTCCCTTCAATTTTGCTCATTATCTCTAGGGTATTTTCATTTTTTTATAGTTTTTTAATTCTTTAAGTTAATTTTTAGGAAGCTTACTACGATATGTTGGTGAAATATCGAGAGGAGTTAACAAGGCCTTTACAAGAGGCGATGGAGTTCATGCGGCGTGTTGAAGCTCAGCTTAAAACTCTTAGTAATGGACCCCTACGGATCTTTACAGGTATCACTCTCACTCTCACACTCACACATACTCGTTAAATGATGCAAGATGAGAGAGAGATGGAACTGGACCTGGTTTGAGTTGTAAAATCTATGTTGCAGAGAGATGGGTTTGCTTATCCATGTTTTTATTGATTTTTTTTTAAATTTTTTTTATATAAATAAGATACGGTTAATTGAACCCATGGATCAATCCGTAGATCTTTAAATCTTCCATTACTTTTCTCGTTTCTAACGAGGAAATCGTTGACCGAGTGATTAACTAAAAACGCATAAGTCGGAATAATTTGGGTGTAGCGAAAAAAAATGTGGTGAGAGAGAGAGAGAGAGAGAGAGAGAGAGAGTTTTTATGTGTCAGCACTCAGATAGAAATCGATCAGAGATTATCAATGTTTATTTTCATCATTATTTTCTTGGTTAGAGCGTTTTATCCATTTTCTTTCTTTTAGATTTAAAAGAGAATGAGAGATTTTATTTTTAAGAAGAAAATGAATCAAATCTTTACCATAGTCTCGTGATGACTGATTGGGGAAATTCCCTCTCTCTCTCACAGTAGGGTTCCAACTTCCAACCACTTCTCCTACCTCTCTCTCTCTCTCTCTCTATATCATAAATCTGCACTCGCTAACTATGGGCACACCTCGTGGGAAGGAAGACATCATCATCTTTGTCGTCATTCCCCGTGTTGGGTCTTTTTTTAGTTTAATTTGTTAATCTATGTAGAACCTCGGATGCTGTTCAAATCGGTCCGACCATCGTGTCAGTTTTGTTTCCATTATTTTTTAACGCATAAATATATATAGGAAAATCCTGGGGGGGGGGGGACTTTGTTTTTCACCTGAGAGAGAGAGAGAGAGAGAGAGAGAGAGAGAGAGAGATTGCTGTTCTAATGTGGTAAATAGATCTAGGAGCATTGCTATACTACTTGGGACTACTCCCTTTTAATACAAATTGCCTACGCCGCTCCCTAAAGTTGAAAGCTTCGGTTTGGAAGAAAAAGTTGGATTTGATTTTGATTTTTTCAGTGTAGATTAACTTTCTTGGTTTGAATAGTAGACTCCTATTGCCAAAACAAGACATTTATGACATTTTATAAAATGATTTTTTTTTCTTTTTTAATTCTGTGAATTTCATTATAGTATTGTTGCTTTGATCAGATCAAGGATTGTGGAATTCTGTTTACTTACCGTAAGAGAGTTTTTAATTATAATCTGTAATCATTTCTAGTAGATAAAAAACTATTATAAATAAATATGGATGATCTTTCAATTTTAAATTTCATCTTTATGTTTAGTTTTGGGTAGACATTGCAAATGATTGATGTATATTGATGGGGAATGATGATGTTCAACTTTTTCTATCAAAGTGCTTAGATTTATTTGTATATTTTAATTAGTGATTGATGCCTACCAACAATCTTGCCAAGTTTGGCTCACCTGATTACCTGGCTATTGGCATATTAAATTCTCTTGATGTCCCTTCTTTATTGAATTGTCAAAAAGTTTAGAAATTTATTTGGTTGTGGGTAAGATGGTGTTTGGTGGTAATAGAGCATATGATCTATATAATATGATCCATTAGATTCCCTAATCATTAGGCTGTATCTCATCACCAACATGGAAGGCTGTTTTTAGATTTTAGATAAGATATTTAGTAGGGCCACTAGTATCAATAAGTAATATTTTCTAATCTGGTTTGACACAATTAGTATTTCTAAACCATGAATATTCTAAGTTAAGTAGAATTATTTATTTATTTTTTGGTTCTTGGAATTCGATATTTAAACTCTATATAGGGTTCATTTGTTATCTCTAAATTCAATAAGGCTCTTTTCTTAACATTAACCATTTTGAACTCTTGTATTATTTATTCTATTAGGAGCTTTCCCTAAAGAATAGTTATTTACATGTAAAGCTTTGCTTTTACAAAGTCTTAAGAACTTTTCTAACCTCAAACGGTGTTGATTCAAAACATTAAAATTATGGCTATGATGGTCAGATAAACATTCGTTTTGTCGGGATCAATACATGTTTCCCAGAGAGCCGTTTCATTTGGGAATCCCTAGGAATATTGTCCTATCTCAATGGTTCATTTGATGGATAACCTCCAATGTCATTCGAGTATAGTATTTTCCAAGTTGGTAATCAAACAAATTTTACTGAGGCTAGATTGCAACATATGGAACCAAACCTAGATTTTTGTGAGCTCTTTTTTACTCTTCCTTTTTTTTTTTTTTTAAATTCTTTTCATTTTGTCAGAGTGCCTTGCTTTTTTGTGAGAAATTGATGATGGTACTTTGAGATGGAGTTTTCCTTCACCATTTTAATTGTAAGCATAGCTTCTACAACATGGCTCTTTCACTTTTTTTTTTATCAGATGGTCTCTTTGAGGTTCAATCCTCACAACTCCCTATTGTGGAAGAGCCAATCTATACTTGTTCTTAAAGAGAAAATAGTGAATAGGTTTGTTGATGGAAACACTCCTTCCCCTCATATGTTACTTACATTCAAAGCCTGCCAAAACCAAAACAAAAACAAAAAAAACTTGGAAAATCTCCATTGTGAGATAGCACAGACCAAATAGTTTGACCATAACTAATTCAACATTAAATCAGAAAGCTCTAATCCAGTCAAATAGATTGATAACGCCTTGAGAAGTCAGGTTGGGAATTGAAATTTTTTTGCTTGGTCGTCAAAGACCATATAATTACAATGCCACCACAAAATTCAAGAATGCATACATGGAAATGTATTCATCTCAAAGTAGATATCTAATTAATTCAATAATTTATGTGGTGCTCTCGACCTATAGAATGGTATTTCCTTTATGTGGATTGTTTTTATTTGGTGTTCTAAGGTCTTGGTCGGTACTATAAGACTTCGTCACTCCCATGCCTGGTAAAGCACTAATTCTAATGCATATTGTACTTGTGCCCAATTTTTTGAGTCAAGAGTTATGTCTCAACTCCATGAAGCCAAGGCATCCTCATTGAGATAGCCTTCATTGGGCAACATAATGGAAACAGCTATCAACATTATGATCGGAGAAAAGGAATAATATTTGGAGCCACGATCAATACAATAAATCAAGACAGCCTAATGACTCCAAGATATGTCTCATACAGGTCAAGGTCCACTATATTCTATGAATTAGCCTCAACATGTTCCTCACATTTGACAAATTTTCAATTATGATTGAGAAGGAATGTTCATTGTTAGATTAGAGGAAAGGTATTAATCATGCCTACCAAAGGCATTTGCTACCATGACAGTTATAAACCCTATTGATCCTTAGTTGTACCTAGATACTAGAGCTACTTCCCATGACAAATAACGCAGGGAAATTCCCATCTCTTGAAATATATTTTTTAACGTCAAAGTGATTATGGGTAATTAAAAAAAAACATTGCCTCTCACTCGTATATGTTTCGTGCCCTTAAATGTAAATTTTTATTCAATTGATCTGCATATTGATTTATCGGATCTTCACATTCGAAAATCCTCTCTGTTAGTCATCTTACTAAAGATTTCGATTGCATATTTACATTATCACCCACTGGTCTTTTAATCAAGGAGTATATGATAGGTAGGATACCATGGACATGTACTAGATGGTTACACCTCAATCACAACATAGATAAGCACGCCTTTCATTTAGCTCCATCAATGTAAATGCCATTTCCATACAACGGAACCACGATTAGGCAATCCTTCTATGACTATTTTGACAAACTAAAAAAATTAACATTCACATGCTAAGAATCTAATAATCATCCCAGCTCAATTTGTGGTAGCTGTCAGGTAGGAAAAAAAAGTAGTTGTGTTCCTTTTTATTTAAAGATAAGGATGTGTTGAGCCATTGAGTAAAAGGTACTGTAATATTTGGAGTCCCATCTCCAGTTCTTTCAGTTTCTGATTTTCACTATTTTGTTATACCTATTGATGATTTTTTGCTATTGTCCTTGGTTTAATCCCTTGAGAGAGTGTTAAAAAAATTTCCTTGTTACCTACATTTCTGCTAAGCAAGCAAAGAGGGATATATTAATTTAAAATATTACACTGGTAATTCCCAGATTAGTTTACAACTCTAACCATTGGGAGTTCAAGTTTGTCACTCGACAATGTTTTTCTAGCCAAACCAGGTAAACTGACCCGGCATTGAAAATTCAAGATAACTGACATTCTAGGGAAAAGTTTGCCAAAGTGTCTGCCACCATATTCCCCTCTCTTCTTGTGTGCTGAAGTCTCAAGTTACATCTTGACAAAGCTGATAATATTTCCACCTTCCACTATCGAGGTGCCAAGGTAATCTGCTGCCTCAGATTAAATATTTTAAGTGTTTTGGCCAGCGCTCTAATTTCAGCTGCATTATTTGTGCCATTCCTGAAAAACCAGCAACCAGCCTTCAAAAAATATCCATTTTCGTTTTGAAGAATAGCACCTCCTGCTGATAGATCTGGATTTGATTTGGAGGCACCATCCACATTGAGTTTGAGCCACCCCAAGGGAGGTTTAATCCAGTATACCGAATGATTTGAAATGAAAATGTTTCTTTTTGGTGTGATGGAATTGAAGAATTTTCTGGAACAACTTTCCTTCATCTTCTTGATAAATGTTGAATTCTTAAACAAATTTCTTATCTTCACACATAAACCCATAATGGGAGACCTAAATGGAAACATCATCACATCAATGAAACCTGCCTCATTGTAATGTTTCATTGCATATAATGCCATCAAGATTTTTGGTAGAAATCTTCTCCTTCGAAGTCTACATCATCGATTGTCTACCAACTACCACTCTTCAGATTCTTAATCCTACAATCTAATTTTAGTTAAGAAATCAAATTTCACCTAGTGTATATTTCTTGATACCTCAGTTTTTATGGAAATATTTTTCCATTTTCTTGTATTGCCTCCCCATCTTCATTATTAAATAATAAAATATGCTTCTTGGATCCCATTCCACGACATTTTCCTCCTTATACTGATGTCTATGACGTAGATATTCATAGAAGTTATCACATAGAGTAGCCATTCGGACGTAAGAATGGAATAGTGATTGCATGGGATGGACTTCTCCATGAGCCTCTACTTGTTAGGCTCATTACCTGATCTACTATTCTGGAACCATCCAATGAAAGCTCCTTGACCAATGTACCTTCCTTGAATAAGGACTTCTCACCGCCTTCAGATCCAACAACGCAGATGTCCCTTAAAGGATCCATAGTACATTAGCTTCATAGCATCACTCATGATCATGTCTTGCTGGATCACTTGTACAACCACATAATACCCACATGCTCGTTCACCATTGATGTTTTGATATTAGTTGATCACATTATACTAGTAGTCATACCATCCTCACTCAGTCCAAGTCTTGCCATCAACTTGTGGAACTATTTCACACTTATCATCTTCTTATTTCTTGTCCTATCACATGTTCCTTTCTTTCTCCTAGTTAGCTCTCATTGCATGTTCACCACATTGAATGTTTTTGGTTGTAAAATGAATTCACAAAATGGAACTTCTCCTCAGTGGATTCTTTGATTGCTAAAATGCTCACCTTGTAGGAAAAGGTTAGAAACCCAATTTAAAGAGAACGATTTTTTCGAGACCTTCAGTCCGGTTGTCAAACCAGCCACTTCATCACAAATAAATGTAGAGAATGTATTTTCCTAGATGGGTCAGTCACTTGGGTGCATTGATCCTAGATGTTCACAAGATGCTTGTTATCTCAACCATGCTATCTATGTCCTTAAACAAGCCCTTATAGCATGGTTCAAATGTTTCAAAACGTTACATGATAGCAAGTAATGTATCATCTTCTTGTGTACTCTTTGTTATCTTTTACAACTATGCATATGCATGTTAATGAGGCTATAGTGGTGAATTATATTGTGTCATACCTGTTCTACTCTAAGTTACCAAATCCATTCCTACCATGCAAAACCGCAAATAAATATGAGTCAAACCAATTGGTGTACAGTTTGTTTTGGGTTCATGGATATAACAAACCTTGTACTGCCATATTTGCGAACCCAAACGTTAAGGTTCGCTGAATTTTTTGATTGGGTTCAGCGAACAAAATTTTATATATTCAAGTCTAACTGAAATGTGAAATTACAATGTATTTACTCGAGAAATTCAATAACGTCTCAATGCAAGCCATCATTGATGAAGAGGTTTTTTTATTTTTTATCCGTAAGCTGGGGTTGTAGGGACCCCACCCTTTCTATCAAAAAAACTAACGAGAATACAAGGAAATTTGATCTTTTGCTACCAATTAATCATTTGGTTCTCTTTGCATGCTTTTTAGAATATGAATGCTTGATTAGAGAAGCAACTAAAGGGACCTTATATTACGTCTCTATGCTTTCCTTCTCATAGTCATTTTCAATCACTCCATAAACTTTAGTTTTTCTTGAAAACACAAGGTTCATCATTGATGAAGTGTTGCTTTTTTTTATTTTTTTCTGTCATCTTCTAGTCATCACCAGTTGAGCATTTACTCTTTTGCACACTTTTTAGAATATGAATGCTTGATTATCATATTTTTGAGTACACTTAGACTTGACAAGTCAATGGATTCCAGATGTAATACTCTTTTGGGTACATGTATGCAACTAGGTTGGGACATTTGTCTTATAATTAACTCACTTTGTGTCTTATAATTTGCTTTCATTACGTAAGGATTATTTTGTTAAATTAAGTAGTAATAATATAATAATTTAAAGCAACTAGGTTGGGACATGTGGAATCCAGCAGACTTTTGCAACTCAAGATGTTAGGGTTCATCCTTCAAAGGGCCATGGTTATCGATTGGGATCTCCATCACACAGGATGCATAGGCTAAAAATAGGGAACTGGATTGGTTGTTGGGTGACCAATCAACATCGCTTACCCATATGTCATGGAGAAACCCACTCCTACTGGGTTTTGGGTTTTTGGGTTGAGGTTCTACCATAAATAAAGGGAGAGGGACTGAGAGGCTTAAGAAAATTAAATTCACAAATATGTTCTAATGAGCCTTCCATATGGGTTTTGGTTCTGGTTACTCCTATTAATTGGACTTGAATCTGGTAGGAGTAGTTCACGCAATTGGCAGTTGTCTCCAGCATTTGGAGTGGGCTTCACCAGGAGATCGATCAAGATGTAGTGAGTTAGTGTTTTGAGTGTTTGGAATGCTGGTGAACCGGGTCTCAGTTCATAACAGTCAGTATCTGACTTAAAGATTCTCGGGGCTTGCTTTGTCACGGTTACAACACTACGTGAAAACTGGAAAATTCGACATAAAAAATTGATGGCCAAGGCCCACGGATTTTAGAAACTGAATTTTTACGGTTTAAGACTGTCGAAATTCTTGATGTTCCCAGATTTGTCGGCTTAGAGTTATTGAATTTCTCTCATCCTTCATTAATTTGACAATTTTGGTCCGTCGAAAAAAATAATTTTGACAATGAAAAATTCGACGCCAATTCGACCTCTTGGTCTGTTGAATTTTATGAAATTTGACGGCCCAAGACGTCAAATTTGGGCTTTTTTCACATTGTGCAACACAGATGACATTTGGTTTTTTTACTAAATCTGTACTTCAGATTCTTAAACTATTATTGCTGACTAGTACGAGCCCCCCTCATTGATTTAGGAGCTTTTCATCATCTGAAAACTTTTCACTTCCATCTTGTGTGGCTTGGTCTCCCTTGTAACTAAGTCATAATTAAGAATGTCTATACATATATGCATGTCATATCGTCTACGTGATCTCCTCCCATTAGACGGTCAATCTCATCTTGTTGATCAAACCTCAATATACATTATTCCTAAAGAAGTTTGATCATTGATGATAAAAGTTTTCCTATGATCTTTTTCCATATATGTTTGCACTCTTGTCAAATATGATACGTCATCTGTTAATTAATTTGTGTGATGTATTACTAACAGACTGGAAACAGACAAATCCAAGAAAACAGCAATATTCATGTCAGGAATGGGGGTTTTGAATTTAAAGCTTTCTTACTACATTCTTTAAAGTTTAGGACAACATTGCTTGGCTACTGCAACAGTTTTATCTGTTTTTTTTATATTATCTTTTTAATGATATTAAATCGACCGTGTAGAGGGAAAGAGTGAGGGGTTCGGTTCCTCAGAAGATGATCAAGAAAACAGTGGGGGAGAAATGGAATTACCTGAAATCGATCCGCGTTCTGAAGACAGAGATCTTAAGAACCACCTATTGAAAAAGTACAGTGGTTACTTAAGCAGCCTTAAGCAAGAGCTTTCCAAGAAAAAGAAGAAAGGGAAGTTGCCCAAGGATGCCAGGCAGAAGCTTCTCAATTGGTGGGAATTGCACTACAAATGGCCATATCCGTCGGTAAGTAAATCCTATTCTTTGTTTTTTTTTACCTTTATTAGTAAAGCAAGTTAGTGATTAGTAACTTGTAGGTGTGAGGCGGGTTTTGAACCCAAGTCATGGTATCAACACTGACAGACTTTAACCAACTTAACAAGTTGGCAAACTTTCACTTGTGGGATTATTCATGATAAAACTACTTGAGCATGCAAATGATATTTCTTTTCTCCTGAATATTATCATTATTCCCTGCATGATCAATAAAACAGGAGACAGAAAAAGTGGCTTTGGCAACATCAACTGGTTTAGATCAGAAACAAATAAATAATTGGTTCATAAACCAAAGGAAACGACATTGGAAGCCTTCGGAAGACATGCAATTTGTGGTGATGGATGGGCTTCATCACCAGAATGCAGCTCTCTATATGGATGGTCACTTCATGGGTGATGGCAATTACCGGCTCGGTCCATGAACACCAGCTGACTGGGTGCGGGTAAGCAGGATTATCTTATTGCTTCTCATGTTTGTGCTATAGATAATATTGAGTTTTTCTGTCTGGCTTGTTTCATGAATGATAAAACTCCTACTCCTATATATGATTGTTATTGCAATTAATATCTGGGCATATTATTCCTTAATGGTTTTATTGTATTCATGTCTCGAGCCCTCTTTCTTTCGCGGGGTCTGGGTCATATTAGTATGGGCATGTATTCATCCTCAATTGTATGTAGTATTGGAATCTCTAATTGCAACATGGAGAAAGTATAGTTTCATACACTGTTCTCTCTTTAGTAGTATAGTGTTATGGTCTGCCCTACAACCTGAGGTTTCTCATCTCCATCAGTTTTTGGAGAAGTAATTACCTCTAGACGATCCCATAGAGTGCTAGATAGTGGATGGCACATCGGCACTCTGGATGAATTTAGAGGATAGTGGAGAAATCAAGATCCAGGGTTTAGATACATTGTGGCTGTTTCTTGGGCCCACCTTCCCATTATGAGGAGACTGGTGCCAATGGTAACAGTTTGCCAAAATTAGACATTGGTTCACAAAAGAGTGGGTGAAACATTCATAAGTGTACTAGAGTTTCATGTAGCAAAAACTTGATTTTGTAATTGATAATGGAACTTTAGAGCCTATTTGATTTGAGGAATTGTACAGGTTCAACGCTCTCAAGTTTCAACTTCTGAAAATTTAGAGTTGATTATATCAATAAGAATTGATTATCCTGAAGTTATATAGAACTCCCAACTCTAGTTCTTTGTATATTTAGATTGGATGGTGTAGATCCTTCAATAGGTTTTGTGATCGACCAAAATCAAGTGGTATGCATCAATAGGCCAAGTATGATTTTTTTTTTCTTCTCCTCTATTTGTTGTTTGTGGAATAAAAGATGTTTGGCAGTGGTTGGATTCGGGTTCGTATCAGTATATCTAGGGGAGGAGGGGATAAGGAGTTTTGGGACTCCTTGAAAAATGAGAGTTACAAAGAATTGGAGACTTTCAACTTTTTAATGTTGCACTTCTTGAAAACACATGGACCTAGTAACTTTTGTGAATTATTAACTTTTACCTCCCATTCTCTGTGACTGCAATGTCATGCTCGAATTTCTAAGATCCGTGACTCAGTCCATGATCCGTGACCAAACCTGATGATCCAGAACCGGAAGTGATTTGAATAGAAAAGGTGATTGTCTTTACCTAACTAATTAATATTAAACATATAAAAAGGGTGTTTAGTGAAGAAAAATGTATGCAACATTAAGTATTTCTTGAGTAATCTGGGTTCAATCACCGTTACTGTCTTTAGTTTTTTAATTTTGACAGAATTTTATGTTGTTATAGATCTTTTTTATCTTTTTCGTCGACAAACTATTCAGAAATTTCAGGAACGCACATTAATCGGAAAATCATAAAACATTATGTTGTACTCTTGGATGCCGCGGTTCATAATTTTGTTAATTTAAATTAGGAATATTAGAAGAAAGGAAATATCTCATTAAAATTTGACACCTCAAGCATTTAAAACGAAATAAAATAGAATTTTCGTTCTAAATATTTGGGCTGTGAGCAAAAAATCACTGAAGTCTTCAATGTTAGCATCAAGTACCAAGAAGAGAAAGTGATGAAAAAAAATCGATTTGAAGAAGGATTTTTTTATTTTTATTTTTATGGGAATGCCTAACCATCCTTTCCTTATGGAGCTCTCTCTTGATGATATTAGATACGGTGGTGTCATGTGTCACTCTCTCATGTCTCTCAACTCAACCCTAGACCACCTTCCTCTCTAGATCACCTACCCTTGACTATTTAGAAAAAAACTTTTTCAAGAGACTGATTCTATTCCTATTCCAAATTTCTTATCTTTAGAAGTTACTAAATAGCATAAGCTTAAGATGGAAGGAATGGAAATTCAATTTGAAAACTAACCATTTTAAGAGTCATTCCTTCAATAATTTCAAAGAATGAAAAGTTGTTTCAAGTTTTGAAAAGACTATTATATGACGTTTAAGTAGGAGGTACATTCTCTTATCAAACGAGCCTATCAATTTAATCAAGGTGGACACCTCTCTTACCTTAAATTAAATTTGAATAAAAAAAATTTACACTCATGTCCTCTCTCATTTCTTAATCTACTCCTCACCAATTAAATGCCTTGAGAGTTCAAGAAAGTGGACCACTCAACTAATTATTGTGGTTCAAAAGTCCTCACAAAAATCATATAAATAATGGGTCAGGATCCTTGGACTCCTAAGAATGATTCATGGAAAAAAAACACATGATCTCAACCCTTTAAATGTAAAATCCAATGGTTGAGATTTATCCTTGGCATAAGTATCTCTGAGATTTGTGTTATCAAGATGCTCATAAATCTCAACCATTGGATTTTGTGTTTAAAAGATTGTGATCATGTGTTATTTTCATGAATCATTCTTAGGAGTCCAAGGATCCCAACCAATAAATAATTAAAAGACTTTCATTAGCGGGTCTAAAATAATAACTTGGGTCTTGAAACTTTAGGTTTTTTTATGGCGCAGTCTAAAATAATAAATTTTTTTAACAAATTTTCAGGGTTTCACAACCAAACAAGTCATTAATTAGAGAGAGATACCACCCTTGAATTCACTTTTGAAACCTAGCAATTGTCAATCCTCTGATAAAAAGATCAGTTAGTCGATCTTGAGTTGGACTTGACGAGTAGATGCTGTCTGCATTAGTTTCTTGTGGCTCTTGCGACATATCACTTCGATGACAAATTATTTGTTTTGTTTTGTTTTGTTTTTTTGTTTTTTTTTATGTTGATAAATGAAATAATAGTACTTAATTTTTATTTAGGAATATTTATGGAATTGAAGATCACATATCCCTTGGAAAAAAAAATATTTTTAGTAGGTTAAAATTATTTAAATATAATTTATTTGGCTAAGCGAGCGAAAAATAGAGTACACAAGGGGAAATCCATAATTTACATGGCTGAAGTAAGGGGAAAACTGCAAGTCTCTTAAAAAAGCCTCACTGCAAGTCTCTTCAAAAAGCCTCCTTTTTTTTTTTTAAACATTTGGAGGATCGATCACTGTAAAACAATGTTTTATAAACTCTTCTTTGTGCCATGTTAGCCATGAACTTGGAAACTGACTTACATTCTCTCCAAATATGAGTGACCTTAACAAGTCAAACACAAATCTTGACATGATTCATTGAAAACTATTCACTAATGGTCTGTTTTATAATAAAATCATTTATGGTGTGAATTCATACCATAACGGTGTAGTATCACCTTCTAAATTTATTGGACACTAGTAGGTGGCCAGGCACTGCATTATAAGTGTCTTTTTGTAATTTAAATACTAATGAGATTTTGAAAATAACATAAGAAAAGAAGAAGATGCATTTGTAATCTTTGAAAGCTAACTAAAGTGATTATAGTGACGGTGGAATTGGAATTTTAGAGATTTTGATGAAAATAACTCTCGTACTCATGTTTTTAAAACTCATTCGAGATCGACACGTATCGTTCGAGTCAACTCGGTTTTAGAGCTGAACGAGATCAACTCACAAAGTCATTTTTTGACCGAGATTTAGGACTTACATTCAATTTTTTTGATTTGTCGCATGAGACATTTCAAACGTATCGGAAAACTCATTCGAGACGACTCGATATCGGACCTGAACGAGACGAGATGCGAAATCGAGTTTTAAAACCATGCTCATACTATTAAGTTTAAATGTAATATTGGGTGCATTTGTGAGATTCCCAATTATGCGTCGAACCACTATACACCACCTTCTCCATTATAATAGTAAAAAAACATGTATAATTGAAATAAGTTCTATGTGAATCCAAAACCAACATATCTAGTATAAATCTTGACATGGTTTATCGTAAATGATGTATGATACTTTTTGACTGACCAACCCCTATGAATGTTTAGGTTCTCTTAATGGGTTTATTCGCAAAAATTAGTTATGATATGTGAATGTCCTCTTCACTTGATTATTCATCTAAGATCAACACAAAAGATTGACTTATGAGCTTTTTTTCTTATCGATTGATCAAGTCCCAGGAAGTTATTTCTGAGACCATAATTATAAAGAGATTACCCACACTTGATTGTTATTTTCTCCAAATAAAAACAAATCACCGGTAAATTTTAAAATTATTGATAATTAAAGAATTTCTATTGACTGCAAGTGAAAAGACGAATATTCAAAGACAAATGAAAATGGCAAAAGCCAACGCTGCAATACATGAGCCAATTCGGATCAGCTGCCCAAATGTTGACATGGTTTATTGTAAATGTTGTATGATACTTTTTGGCTCACCAACCTCTATGAATGTTTAGGTTCTCGTAATGGGTTTATTTGCAAAAATTAGTTATGATATGTGAATGTCCTCTTCAGTTGATTATTCATCTAAGATCAACCCAAAGATTGGCTTATGAGCTTTTTTTCTTACCGGTATAATAGGGTGGTGTGGAAACCTGATAGTAAAATAACTTATTTATTGGGAAGTCATCCTCAAACTTTAATGAAGGATTTTATATTTTAGTTGGATGGGAATTGCAATGGTTTTATTTGATTTATTCTTGTTGAAATTGTTTCCGCACATCTTATCTCCATCATCACACATCAATCTCAAGGGTGTTGACTCGTTGGAAAGTAAACCAGCATATGATACATGTTGATACTTAATTGTTCCACTCTCTCGTCCTTAAGTTTATGAAATGATTTTTTTTTTTATGTCATCAGATGTACGTTGCTTGGATACATTAAACTGCCTTGACTCGTTAGACCTCAAACTATTCCTTTCATTAGGGGAAGCGGATCCTCTGTAGTGCAAGTTATCCATGGCACCACATTAACGATACAATGAAATCCCACCTTTAAAAAACTGGGAGTTCAGTAGCCATTCATTTTTAAAGACTTGGATCTAGTGAAAAAAACCTTATCTTTTTTTTTTTTTTTAAATAAAAAAAAAAAAAAACCCCTCAGATCTAAACCATGATCAAAAGGGCTGAGATATATATAATTTTTAATAGTATGATTCTCTCTCATCTGTGGAGAGTCCTACAGGGAGTTACGAGAAACTTGTGCTAAAATCGATCCAATTCCTTTGATGGGATGTTCCCATGATGTGGTATGAGTAGGAATCGGAGTGGGAGTCCTTGAGAACGTAATATGGAAGAGACCTTTCTTACTCTTACACTTTACATTGAATCCAATATCATTCACCTCCATTGCTTTTGTAAAGTAAATCAGCTTGTTTGGACTCCAAATATTCAGCTAGCTATTGGTTCTCTTATGGTAAGCATATGCTGATATGCATCCTTCATAATCACATCAGTACTCCATTGAAGTATTCTTGCTTCATATTGATTATTATTATTATTATTATTATTTTGTCATAATTTTAATTTGTAGGGGTTATATCCCCCACTTTTTTTATTTTATTTTATAAATTTCTCTAGATCCTCTGTGTGCTTTTCATGCTTGCTTATCTAAAGAAAATTATCAAAAATCCTTTATCCAATGTAATAACTAGTTGAAGAATGCTGAAATTAGATTGTACCTCATATCTAACTTTCCTAAGGTGGAAGTGAAATCTTATTAAGGAAAGTATTTTCATTGGTTAACATTAAAATAACTAGTTTTGATGTCTCTTTATGTCTAGAGAGTGGAAGTCCCCAATTTATTTTAACATTTATTTTAAAAGAGTCTCTTGGAGATGGTTTTATTACTTTTCACTCTTCAAAATAAAGAGTCAACAAATTTTAAAAAGTGTTATAGATGCTATTTGAACAAAAAAATCAAGGGATTTTTTACAAGGGAAAGAGAGAATTTTTGCTAGAGGTTGAAGATAAGGGTATTTATATCTGTGGACATGGGATTTTCAACGTTTTCGAAACATCCCTCCACTTTGGGGTGTTTTGGAGTCGCCACCATTCATTTTCGGAAATGGGTGTGAATGGTCACCCGAAATTGTATTTTTGAAAAATATGTCATTTTGACATCCTTTTTGATGACTCTCGTAGGATAAGGTGCATGGTCCAACATTTGATTCAAGGTAAGGGGGGTCTATTTATGGAGTAGGGAAGGTGTTAGGCACCCTACTCCATCCACGTAATGTGGTAACCTCGGATTCGATTTTTTTGAAATAAAAAGAAAATGAAAAGAATGAAAATCGATGTGTGCCCTCAAGTGTGAGGGGCTTTTGATATCGGTTCAAATCATTAAGGGCACCCTTATGAAGAAGGGGCCCTTTGGTGATTTAGACCATAGTGGTGTGTGTGTAAATGTGTAGAGAAAGAGAGAGTAGAAGAGGGAAGTTGGGGGGTGTGCCTTTTGTCCAACCCACCTTGTTCCTTCCTTGACTTCCTTTGACTTTCCTTGACTTCTTTTTCTTTACTTGATTTGTTTGAGAGAAGGCTGAAAGTTGAGATGAGTTGAGAGTTGGGTGTTGAGAGTAGAGTAAAAGTAGAGAGTTGAGATGAGTTGTGATTTTTTTAGAGTTTTTTTGTCAAATTTTCATTAATTGTGGTAAGGGGAGAATGGAGGGGTTTTTATAGAGGTTGGAGAGGTATTTTGAGGGTATAATGGGGTGAATGAAGAGAATAATGGATAATGGTATGGGTTTGAGAGGAGAGGGGTATGAAATTTAAGATGGAAATAAGGGTAGTTTTGTAATGAGGGAAATGGGTTGTGTTTTAACCCAAATGGTTTGGATCTTACCCAAATCCATTTGGGTAGAGTGTTTGGTGGGGTGAGATGAGTGATGGTTGATGGAAGGAATGGGGGTGTAAGAGAGTTGTTTGGAGAAGGAGTGTTGAGATGATTGAAGATGTAAGGTGTTTGATTTGGGGGGATGGGTAGTGATTGGTTTGATTTGAGAGGATTGAAGGGATGATGACATGTGGCAAATGGAGAGATGAAGAGATTAGTTGATTGGTGATGGTGGTTGGATGATTAGAGAGAAGGGTATGGGGGTAATGGTGGGAGGTATGGGTTGAGGTGATTTTGTGGGAGTGTTTTAAGGGAAAGTGATGGATAGATATGGGTTGTGATGTGGGTGGTTGATAGTGTTAGAGAATGGGGAATATGTTAGGGTATGTAGGGTATGGGTTATGATGTTGGTGGTTGATGATGAGAGGATGGGGAATAGGTTAGGTTAGGGTTATGGGTTGAGTTGATTTTTGGAGGGAAGTGATGGAATTTGTTGATTAGATGAGGGAGGTGGAAGGGTGTGATGACATGTGTCATTTTTTGTATTAAGTTGATGATTGGTTTGATGAGATTGATAGGTTGGATTGGGTTTGGGTATTGAATTAGGCTTAGGTTATGAGTTGGGCTTAGGTTGGATTGGGTTTATGATGGATTGGGTTTAGGTTGAATTGGGTTTATGATGGATTGGATTTAGGTTGAATTGGATTTATGATGGATTGGGTTTTGGGATGGATTGGGTTTAGGTAGAATAGTATTGGGTTGAATTTAAGGATGTAGGAGAGTGGTGAGGTGTGCGGGTCCATGGGCCACGTGAGTGGCCTCGGACATTTATTAGTTGAAAATGGATTGGGTTATTGTAGGTTTGGGCTTTGGGGCCCATTCCAATTTTTCGGTTTTTGGAGGTATTTCGCGTCGAGGGCCCGCTCAAATTCGGGTGTCTACAATATCATTTTATAATAGATTGCTGATTTTGTAACTCAACTTGACAGGTAACTCAAAAGCTCATTGACGTGGCAGGTGTAAGAATTATAAATATTTTTTCTCAAGACACACAATTACACATATTTTATGGGGATGTGTATCCCGAGGGAAAAATCTACGGTTCTTGCAGGGTGCATGTCAGATGAGTTTTTGAGTTACCTTATCAGGTTGAGTTACAAAATTATTACACTTTATAATATTATAAGAAGGTGCCGACTTTAGTGAGTTGGTATTTATATCATTTTTTCAAACCCCCCCCCCCCACTTTATAATATTATACCCCAACCCCCCCCCCCCCCCCCCCAAAAAAAAAAAAAAAAAAAATCGATCCCACTTTCACATAGACAATTAACCGTGTTGTTTGTCGAAAATAAAATAAAAAAATGCACTTTCGTATAAAGTGTTATTACACTTTATAATATTATAAGAAAGTGCCCACTTTAGTAAGTTGGTATTTATATCATTTTTTCAAAAGCTCCCCCCCCCCCCTCTCTCCAGAAAAAAAAAAAAAAATGGATCCCACTTTCACACAGACAATTAACCGTGTTGTTTGCCTAAAATGAAAATTAAAAAAATGCACTTTCGGATAAACCGCCTCCCCCCCTCTCAATCAATTTCTTCCTCTCCATTATCTCCGTGAGGACTATTGGACCTCTTTTAAATTCCAAAGTGGGGCCACTAACAACGTTACTATCCCCTAACTTAGATTTTATATACGTTACTCATTAATCCTAACCGTGCATGGAATCTATTCTAAAGATGATCTAGATCCCATTAGAAATACTTTAATGGATATATTTGAACTCTCTAGTAGGATTTTTTCAATTAAAATAAGTTGGGTCTCGTTTAGCACCAAACATTTTGCCCAATCATTTTTGTCCTACATGGATTAGAAATTTTGGAATTGGCTGATTTTTGGTGAAGATGATCTCTACGGTGAGGAGATCATCCTCACCAAAAATCAGCCCATTCCAAAACTTCTAGCCCCATGTTTACAAGTTGAAAAATCGTGGACCGTCCATTTTTTGTAAATCATTTTTTATGGGTTTGGAAGTTTTGGAATGAGCTGATTTTTTGTGATGATGATCTCCTCAACGTAGAGATCATCCTCACCAAAAATCAGCCCATTCCAAAACTTCTAACCCATGCATGTAGGACAAAAATGATTGGGCAAAATGTTTGGTGCCGAACATTTCCCAAATAAATTATATCAATGATCAATCGAGAAATAAAAGCAAATCGAATTAATTGACATTTTTTAAATAAAATTTTGAATCGTGATAATATAACTAACCAAGTGGCATACTCAATCGACTCGTTGATGTGACAAGTTTGGAACCATAAATATGTATGCCTCGGGATACATGATTGCACTTTTCCATAAAATGTGTATCCCGAGGCATACAGATTTTTCCTCTACATACATAATATGGGAGAATTGCCTTCGACTACTATAATGATTTTTGACTGGTATTTTAATGGATCTTCCTAGATTTTGTCTCATATAAATCCATGTGAGCATGTCTCTTTCATCTTTGTATTTTTGCTCTGTTAATATAAATACCTTGCTTGTTTTGAAAATATATTATATTTTAATCATAAATTTTATAAAAATGAATTGTTAATCGGTGGTTCCAAACATCCAACGACACTTGTTCGTGTTCACCATCTCCGGATTCTAATAAACATTTGAGATACCTTTACGTAAACCATGACATACCCTCTTGACCTAAAATGCTGTCCGTATAATCTTCTCTCCCAAAATTAAAATTTCTTGATTTTCTTTCCAAACTGGTTATCTTCAAATTCTGTAACTTTTAGGGTCAATTTTTTTGTTTTTTTCAACCTATTGGACCTCTTCTCATCCTTCTCTTGACTTCAACTTTGCTTTTCCAAAAGAAATTCACTGTCTTCAAATATCTCAAAAATCATGTCGTGTGCTTGACGTTTAAAAAGATGGAATCTTGATTTGAATATAGAGGTTATAAATTTTCACTCTAGATATTAAAAAATGATGGATATGAGAGAATAAAATCAAGAATTCTTTTATTTAAAATTTAAAATTAGGGTAATTAGATCATTTTTCTTTAGTCTCTAGTAGAAGAACGAGGTCAAGGGCATCTCAATCTTGTGTAGTTTTAAACCTCAAAATTCGACTCAAATGTCCACCAAGTGGCTTGAATGAGCCGATTATTAAAACATTAACCTAATTAATATTTAAATGTTAAAATAAATAATTATAATTATAAATATATTTCCCAAAATATTATTAAATAAAGAGATTTATCGGGCAAATCAAACGGTTGCATTTTTATTATAAAAAACTCCCTTGAAGTTCCGACAACTCTAGGGAAACTTAATTTGTTAAGTTTGTCATCCACCAAATCATAAGGGGAATCCATATCGTAAAATTCAAGTTGATGTTGTCAATTTGTTACTTAACATACCTTGGAGTGGATCCAAATGACAATAATTTGTGGTGTCAAAAAATATGATCTGATGCAATGATGCCATAAGGTTGTAAAGGACAAAATTCTAAGATTTCAAAAAAAATAAAAAAAAAGAGTTAATTTTCACTTTTTAAATTTTGTAGTTTGTTGCTATCCATTTTTCAACACCATTTTTTTTTTTTTTTGGAATTTTTTTCTTTTGAAAATGAAATCTAGAAGGCTGTGGATTGCCAACTTGATAATCCTTGTGGGCCCAAAGATCCTCTAGCAAGATTTGAAATATTGTTAAGCAGTCATACTAGTCTAATTCATAAACTACTGTTTATTCAGTAGCAAACTTGACAAAGTAAGGGAGTTTTTGCGATAAAATTGCAACAGATACGTCTTCCAGTAAATCACTCCATTAAATAGTAGCAAAACTCAGTTGAGTTTTTAATCTGACTTAGTGCATTTTTAAGCTAACTCGATCAAGATAATTAATGAAAGAGTCAACGATTTCCATAGTTGACTCTGCAAATTGGTTTTTATCAAGTTTAGGGCTGAATCACTCCTCAAACTCCGATTGATTAGAATTGAATCGACAGGGTTTCAAGTCGACTCAGCTGAGTTTTTAAACTATGATTTTGGGTACATGTCCAAATCACCCAACGTGCTAATGAGGAGAGTCCCATCCCCCACGGTATTTTGTTTGGAATCCTTTTTCTTTTCTTGCTCTTTACGTTTCCCAATTCTCATGACATTCTTGACTTTTCTTCCCCCCTCACCCCACTCTGTTTTCTCTTAATATAATAACAAAAATTAAAAGCTCAAAAGAAGAAATTAACTTGACATTTTCACTTGATAAATTTGGGGTTCAAGTTAAAATCAAATGGCAATGAATGGAGAGGCAAGAAGCTTATGAGGAGAGAGACAAGGCAACTCAACACTCTCCTCTGCGTGTGGGCCGGATTGAGCCAAAGCACGTGAAAATATGAATTGGGTGACATGCGTGCTTTGATACCATGATAAATTTGGGGGTCCAACTCAAATCAATTGGCAATGAGTGGAGACACCCAAGTGCTTATAGGAAAAAAAAGAGACAAGGCAATAAGTGTGTGTGTCTGATGTGGGACTAAACTCAACATTTTCTCTATATCTAATAAAATCTACTAGAGTTAAAGTACCATGAAAATTTAAATCCTTTTGTAAAGTAATATAATATATTTTGCTTATTGTAGGTATCCCCACTCTTCGGATGAGACAAATCCCATGATCACACCACACACTGCCCCTCAAAAAGTCATGTGTGCAACTGGTTGAGTCGAGGATCAACCGAGCCTTGGAAGGTGATCCCAAGGAATTCTTTATTTCGTGGGGTTTCAAACACTTGACCTACCCTTCTGAAGGAGCATATCAAGGCCTGACTTGCCACTAGGCCAACCTCTAGGGGTTAAAATTATACTAGATATAATGCTAACATCAAATGCTTCATTGAGATTATATATCATTTGAATGCATTTTTGTAAAAATGCTTCTTGTAATGATATTTATAAGAGTCATGATAATTTGACACTCTTTATAGGCTCCCTTCACAGAACTGTAGATCCTTTGCTTCGAGATACACAAGGACAAAGATTTATGATTCTGTGAACCATCAAGTTAGAGAATGTACAAAAAAGAGCGTCACTTTATTACGATTCATTTTATAACTGCATGTATTACACAATTACCAAATTATCTTTACTTTTTATACTAAAATACAAAATAATAAATACATTTTAAGAGTATTTTTGAAGAATCAAATCGTCAACATCCCAAGGCCTAAACCAAAAAATATTGAAGTTGTGGCCTATATGTCCTAACAAGTTGCAGATGTGTTGGTGAAGGGATAATAATATTGAGGTTTGAGTACAATTGAATATGTGCGGTTCTTTGAGTTCTCACCAAACACCAGCAACGCAAGACGGACACATGGTGAGGGTGGTCGCAGGGAACGGCATGTGCAGTGGCGGTGCTACTTTTAACTCTTGTAGTTCCTTCTTTAGCCTCATGTTATCCTCACTTAGAGTCTTATAATACTTCTTCAATATATCGTAATCTACTTCGGTTTGCTTCAGCTTTGTTCTCGCTCTCCGGTTTTGAAACCACACTTCTACTTGTCGAGGCCGAAGATCCAATTGCTTCGCTAACACTTCCTTCTGTTTCTGATCATCCAATTAACATCACCAACATTACAAAAATTATAGTCCTTTAATTAGTTCAAAAACATCAAATTTGAAGGATAATATGATTGAGATGGTCCATATCTTAAATCCAAATGATTATACTTATACTATAATTTTTATTAATTTTAAACTAATATACAATGAATGTTTATTGAATAACTTTCCAACCAATCAATCATAATCATAAATCAAATCCAAATTGATTATCACCTATATCTAAATTAAATATATAATCCTAATCTTTAAATTGATCAACTAAGTTTATTATTATGTAGCCTAATTTATTGTATTATCATACTCCCAATTAATAGTAGTATTTAGCTACTTAACATAAAATAACAAAAGATAGAGAGAGAAAGTAGTACTGGATTGAGAGTACTCTGCTCTTTGAAACTGTCCTCTAAAAGGGCAGATTGTTGCTTGGTAAGTCTAGCTTTCTTTCTTGTACTACCATCTTCATCTTCATCACTGACCCTCGAAGATATTCTCTCTACTTCCATCTCTTCACACATAAAGTCCCTCTCCCTCTTGAAGCTTGCATGGTAAGGTTGTCGGCGTAAATCGATGTTCTCCTCATACATCTTTTTCATTTTAATATTTCTCGCTGCTTCATACATCTCATCCGGAAGACCTAAAGTTAACGACAGCTCTAAATTTGTTATTGGTATCGTCGAGGAAGGTGGGATAAAATGATCAAATTTGAAGCATGGTTTCTGTGATTGGTTATTGGAATTTAGTCGATTCTCAATGGTCCCTTCAAAGCCTAACCCAAGAACAAGGTCTGTGTCACAAATATCTTTGAAACTCATTTTGTTTAACCCTTTGAAACATAGAAGTTTTCTATAAGAAATGAAGGTGAAGAGCAAGTTCTTGAATCAGGTCTTTTTGAAAGAAATGAAGAAGAAGAAGAAGGAAGACTTGAGGGATGGGAGGATATAATTATTAACCAAAGGAGTGATTGGGTAAAGAAAATAATCTCTTGTGGGGAATTATGAAAATCCTTACCTGTCTATCTCTATATAGGTTGACCATGAGAAGTACCCTTGCTACTAACGTAACCCAAACGTTTTACGACCAGACTCGTCTGGGATGTCGGGTCAACTCGATGACTCAACTTACTAATATGACGAGTTAATTAAATATATCAATATGGTTAAAATATTAACTTTAGTATTTTGCAATATAAAATATATTTATACCTTAGAAGATTGGAACTGGTCTCTAGGAAATTTAGGGCCTGTGTGGATTGACTCTTCTAAGTACTTCTGACTTTTGCGGGGAGTTAGAAGCACTTTAAAGGTGTTTTGATAAATAACTCTTGGAAAGAACTACTTTACTGTGAAGTCATTTTAGTGCTTTTTCACGGAGTACTGATGGTGCTATTTCTCTAAACTACTCTTGCGCGGAGTCACAAAACATTGACAAAATGATGGGATTGGGACAAATATGCCCCTCATAAATTTTAAAAATTACAAACCTACCCTCAAAAAGGTAATTGGAATAATATTATATTATTATCCATTGATATGGTGGTAGCCTTTTGGTGTAACATTTGGGATATGTATACCCTTCATAAATTTTGAAAATTAAAAGCATACCCTAAAAAATGCAACTGCAGTAATACTATATTACTATCCATTGATGTGGTGGTAGCTATTTGGTGTAATATTTGAGACAAGTATGCTCCTCATAAATTTTAAAAATTACAAGCATATCATCAAAAATACAATTAAATAATATTTTATTATTATCCATTGATGTGGTGTTAGCCTTTTAGTGTATCATTTGAATTTGGATTACTACCTCCCCTAATTGCTCACTCAATGATTTATCCATGAGCGTTCCAACCATGATTGAAATTTTCTTATTGCAAGATTGATGTGAACAATTACACACAAATGTATTATCCATTGATGTGGTGAAAGCTTCTTCATATTTTTAGTGGTTGTATATATTTGCTCACAATATCTTCTATTTGTTTATAATTGTTGGGTGTTTATATTAGTTTTTATGGATAAAAACAATAAGTTTTATTTCTTTTGAAGAATAATTTGTTGAGTTATAATGTTAAAAATAATAACTGATACTTATAAGGGTATTTTGATCATTTTAACAGAATCCAAAATAGTTTCTAACCACAAAACTCAATCAAAAGTTCTTATAAAAAAAAAACTTATAAAAAAAACTCTATCAAAAGTACTTCTAACAGTACTTTTCAGAACTTACATCCAAACACACAACTGTTATCCACCTACTCCAGACAGTACTTCAAAAAGTACTTATGTTCTACGTACTTCTGGCTCCTGTAACCACACGGGCTCTTATATTTTTCCTCAAATCGTAACGGTCACGATAATGGAGAGCTTGAACTGTGGGTTGAGGTTAGAAAAGTCCCTCATTAAAACAGGGCTTTTTCTAATATGAGACTTAGGGTTACAACTTGGGTGGGCCAAACCTAAACTTGTTGGGTTGAACTTGACCTTAGGTCAGGTATGGGTGTAGTTAGCTTGGGTTCGATTTCACATTTGTGTAACAAAAAAAAAATGCCTAACTCAATCGTATTGGGTTCGAGAATAGGTGTCGGGCAACCCGATTTGTTTGAACCTAAACTTAATATTGTTATAATTTAAAGAATAATATTGAAGTGAACTCAAGATTGTACCTCATATCATACATCCTGTCGTGAAAGTGTGTAACAACCATAAATGCTTTTAATCGAGATACATGTCAAAAAGCATATATGATTCTTATACACTTTCACATTAGGATGTGCGATATGAGGTACAATCTTAAGGTAACTCCTGCACAACTCTAATTTAAAATTATTTCTTATATCTTTGTTTCTTTCGCATTTATTCAATATGTATGTTTTTGTTTATTTATATATCAAAACTAATGTTTGATTACTTTTATAAAATGAATAATGATTTTGTTATTATTGTTTTTCCATGTTACTTATCTTTATATAAAATATAAACCCTTATCATTACTAATTTACTTAGTATTAATGCATAATGAATTAACCCGACCAACACAACTTGGGCGGGGTTTGGGTTGGGCTTGGGTTGATCCCAAGCTGCTCGAGTTGTAGTCCTACTGCGATCTCTGTCAACATGATCATTGGAATTTGAGAAAAAATATTGATTTCCTCGAGATTAGATCCCAAATCACACAGGGAAATCGATTATTGAAATTAATTTCTTCAAACATTAAAACAATCAATTCCAACAATTAAACCCCAAGAAATGTGTTGCAAAGCAAATACAAGAAAAACAAAAAGAGTAAAGAAATCAATACAATTACAACACAAGATATATGTAGTTCACTCACAATGGGACTACATCTATGGGCAAATCGACAAGTAGAAATCCATTACTAAAGGAAGAAATTAATAGTATGGAGGTTTATACTTACCTTCAACTCTCCGGTAAAATTCACAAAATCTCTACACCCACCTCTATTAAGAACCCAAATAAGAAATTAATCCCACTTCCGTAATCACAAACTCACAACAATTATGTGAAGATCCTCTTCAAGAACCTTGAGCATCTAGATTTTACAAGAGACGAAAATTACATACATATAGACTCAATGTTTTCTCATACTCTCTAATAAAGAGAAAACCCATTTTTAGAGAAATCTCTTTTATAGACAATAACTACTATCTTAGATCCCCTTTTATTTCTTATAAATTAATAAAGTTGTATTATCCAAATTACCCTTGGACAAAACCCATTAATCTTAAGAAACAAAAGAATGGTGATTTTATATCACCAAACCCAACAATTAGTTCATTGTTCTAGGGATTAAAACACTTTTTCCGATGATAAATTTCTATTGGGAATCCCTACAATCCCAACGGTCATGTTGATGGTGAGTTTGAACTTGGTGGTGAAGATAGTATTTTCCTTAAAATAGTATATATGCATTAATAGAGTCATTCAAGGATATTTTAAAAAAATTAATTGATGTAAGTTTTTATCAACAGACAACACAATACTCATCCTTTTCTCATTAATTATATTAGATAGATGCAAACAGCCATTTTAAGTCAACTTAGCCTTATTTATCTTACATTACAACCACTTAGTGGGACCCAAATTTCCCCCCTTTTGTCTAGTTAATTCGATGCAATTTCCAACTTACTATCATTTAACAATACATGTTGCATAAAGTCTGTTACATTGAACTGGAACCGCTGCTTTTGGTGATGTACGTTGGTGGTGATCAAAGGATATGTTAGATTCTTATAAACCAATCGGAAGGAGTAACCTTTCCAGAGGTCATGATTGGGAGCCCCATAACTTGTGCGTCCACCATATTGCAGACCACACGAAATGCCACTCCATCATGCCTTGTGCAATAGTTATGGCCCTTATAAGCTTATTGCTCTTTTAACTTCTTTTCTATTTGGGGAAAATTAATTAAAAGACTCTCACGAGGGACCTACTTTTAAATAATTCCTAAGTTTTGGACGATTTCTTAATAATCCATTTAGTAAACTTTCCTTTTCTTAATAGTCATACGACCTCATCTCAGGTTGAAATATTTTTTAAATACCCAAACAATCCTTTTTCTCATCTTCTTCACATAATTAGGTTTTCTAATAGTGATTATGATTACGATCATTTTCAACGATTTTTTATCATGAATGATATAATCTTACTTTTGAACAGAGAAATTATACATTGAGAAATTAAAATATATTTATAAAAAAATGAAAAACAGAGAAATTAAAATTCTAAAATTTTAGATTTAAATGTCTATTTCAAAAGTATGATATATGCAATTTAGGTATTTTGAGAGGATTTACCAAGTATCAAAGTCGAAAAAAAATTAAAAATAAAATAAAATCTGGATCATATTTACAATGTCGAGTTCACTACTTATATTGTTGAGTTCAATATTTCAATTGTTGAACTCACCACTTAGTGTCGAGTTCACCACTCTTTATTATTCAGTTTAACATTTTTATTGTGGAGTTCAACGGTAATTGAACACGAGTTAAAAACGCTGAGTTCATCAATAGTTATCCTTAAACTCAAGCTCAACAATAAAAATGTTGGACTCAACAATAAATTGATGAACTCGACGCTAAGTAGTGAGTTCAACAATAAAAATGTTGAACTAAAAAAAAGAGGTGAACTCGCACTGTAAATGTGTTGCATTTTTGTTTTTTGTTTTGTTTTGTTTTTCCAACTTGAATACTGGGTAAATCTTCTTGAAATACCCTAAAGCATATATCATAGTTGTGAAGCGGACGTATGTCCAATCATAGGTTACAACTTTTTATTATTATTATCAGTTCATATATAGTTACAACTTAATCATAATGTTTTTTAGAATTTCAACTTTGTTATTCAATTTTTTTTTTTTTTTTTATAAATCGTAAAAAATATCTAAATGTTCAAAATTAGGAGTATATCATTCTCCATTCATCATTCACGATAAAAAAAAATGTTGAAATGATGATAATCGCCGTTAACCAAATTATGTGAAGAATATAAGAAAAATATAGTTCAGGTATTTCAAAAACATGACAACATGAGATGAGATCCAGTGCCTATTGAGAAGAGAAAAATTTACTAAATGGACTACAGTCCAAAGCTTAGGGACTATTTAAAAAGAAATTCCTCCGCTAGGGTCATTTAAGTAATTTTTCCTTCTATTTATGTTTTAGAATTCGTGGAATTGACTCAAAACTCAATGAAAAAGATAAGGGTATATTAGTCTTTTTACATAATAAATGTTAAGGGCATTTAATATTGGATCTTGTTAACATGCACGTTAAAGTTCAATAAATACACTTTAGAAATTGAAATTTGCATAAAAAATTAATGTCCTTCAAAAAAATTCCTTTTATGGAAATACCCTCAGATTCCAATTTCCAAAGTATATTTATTGCACTTTAACGTGTGCTCTCAGGACATACATTAACAAAATCCTTTAATATTTAGATTTAAATGTGTTATTGGTAATAAATGTTTTAGCACTCAATGCAAATAAACATTTATTATGTAAAAAACCAACATATCTTTATCTTTTTCATTAAAAGATAAAATTTGAAGAAAAAAAAATTGTATTGGAGAATGTTAACTCCCCATGAGGTCTTGGATGTTAGCATTCCTTATACTTAATATATCTTATTAACTCACTTAATTGACTCCCGAATCATCAAATAGACTCAGTTTGATGTACCTCAAAGGTCAACTTAAGTCAAGTACCGAGTTTTAAAACCTAGGTTCTTTGTTAGGTGATATTTTTAAGTACCCAATTCTCCTTGTGTGATAATGGAGATGAGAAAGAGATGTGCACTAGTAGGTTATATAAATGTGGGAAAGGAGAAAGTAGGTGAAAAAAGACCATGGAGTTTCAAATTTCAATTGAGCTATAATTGTTCCAGAATATAAATCATGAACACGAATCAAGATCTTGATATTTCCTTTTCTTTTCTTTCTAGTAGAAAGTTGATGTTGAATGTTCCAGGCTTATTACTAGATAATTATATTTATGCATTCAATTATGTTTTGTATGCTATGCTAATTGGGTGGGTTTGATTCTAAAATTTGATGCGTAACGTTTGTTTTGGAATATAAAAATGATTCTACCAAAATTGAAAGAAAAAAAAAATCAAATTAACTTGACTAAAATCATAAATGATGTAAAAGTACATTTCTAGCATTTTTTTAAAACATCTTTCTTCTGTTTTGAAATTTTTTAGTTTAGGCATATAATATTTAATGTCATAATATTAAATTTTGAAAAAAGTTTCTAAATCATTATAGTCAAAGGAAAGTTTGGTTTCTAAAAATCAATTTCTATCATATAATCCGGCAATCTAAAGTCAGAATCTATGAAAGGAGACACCCCAAGTGTGTAAGAGCAATCAAGGACAAAGCCTTGCTCTCCACAAATGATTTAGTTTGATGGGCTCAAGATTGCTTGTGATCTAAATTCTCCACTGCTCTTCAACCGTTACACTTTTTTGGGGGGTTGAGAGGGGTGGAGAGAAGAGAAACCCATTAAGAGAGGAGAAGAAAAGAGAAATTTAGTTTCTTTTCACCATGTTTGGATTGACCGGAGATAAATTGGGATAATTTTGAAATTTTAAAATGTTTTAAAAGAAATCTAGGGGTATAATTGAAATTATAAAATATTTTAAAAGGGTTTTACTCCATATCTCTTCACTTTTGGACTGAAAGAAAACTCACTATTTTTTTCTTCTCTTCTCTTCTCTCCAATTTTTTTTTTTTTTTTCTTTTCTTGATAAGTTTGGGGGTCCAACTTAAAATCAATTGACAATGAGGGGAGAGACCTGAGAGCTTATAAGGAGAAAGACAAGGCAATAAGTGTCCGATGTGGGACTAAACTCAACATGGCCTTGTATATGTGGACTGGACTGGGTCAAAGCATGTGGAGATGTGAATTAGGTGACATGGATGAGAGAAAGACCCGTTAACTCAAAACCAATTGACTATGAGTGGAAAGGCTAAAAAAATTATAAGTAGAGAAACAAGGCAATGAGTGTCCAATGTGGGACTAAACTCAATATGACCCGCACGTGTAGGCCAAACTGGACCAAAGCACGTGGTGATATAAATTGGGTGACGTGGAGGAAAGAAAATCCCGTTTTGATATCATGATAAGTTAGATGGTTTAATTCAAAACCAATTAACAATGAATGGAGAGGCCTAAGAGCTTATAAGAAGAGAGACAAGGCAATGAATGTCCGATGTGGTACTGAACTCAACACTTCTCTCCCCACTTAACAATCCAAACAAGAGAAATGGAGAGAAACTCATTTATTTTCTCTTCTCTTCATTTCTCTCAATCCTTAGTAGAAAAACATTGACTTTTTTCTTAAAATTCCATCTTCAATCATATTTTGACAATATTTAAAAAAAAAAATTATTTGGCAATTCCTTTTATCCATCCTCTCCAATCTCTTGGCAAAAACCCTTGATTTTTTCTTATAAAAAAGTTCATGATTTTCAACCATCTCAGAAATCGAAAGGAAATAGAATCTTGAGCTTGAAGAGTATGTACTAGAAGAAATTTTACCTTGGAAATTAAAGATTGATGGGTTATAAGGAGAAAAATCAAATACTTTTTGCTTATTTTAAGATGGGGCTATTTAAGTTATTTAATGCTTTTTGATATTTTCATGCTTTTGTTATTGATCTATAAATCTTCCAAAGGACTAGCCCAAATCTTTTAGAGTCCCCCGCTAAGTTAGTAAGGATTTCACCCTCCCTAAGGTCCTTGGCTCATCTCTTGGCATCCAAAAACAAGATCTAATGCTTCAAGGTTGTAGAAGACGAAATTCTTTGAAAATTTAAAAACAAAAATTATATATATATATATATATATTTTTCACTATTGAATTTCATTTTTTAGTTTGAGAGTTATGTGGAAGTTCGGCAGTTATCCATTTTCAAAACCTGTGATCTAATTCAAAAGAACTTTTGAATTTTTTCTTTTTGATTTTGAGTTTTTGGATGAAACTTAGAGTGCTATGGTGTTGGATTTCTGATATAGTAATTCATTTGAGCAAAATGAGGCTCAAAATCTTACTTAGGTTAATAAGGAAAGGATTTCACAAACTTTTACTCGTAATTGCGCATTAACAGCTTGTCAGGTGATATAATGATTGGGAATTGGGATTATGAATGTTTGACCCACCTATGGAAGACTAACGCATTAAAAATCTGCCTGATTGATTTTTTCTATCCGATATTTGGTCCGTTTAAACACACACACACACACACACAAAGAGGATAAAAAATCGAATGAAAGTGCTTGAATCCTATTGATATAAGTTGTCGATCAAGCTGATTTTGTTCATGTCGGTACTCTAATAGATGGGTCAAATGAGTCAGCCCGGACCAAGCTTTTAGAGACTAAAATCTTGACCCGAACCCAATCCATCTAAATATTGGGTCGGGCTTAAGAAATAAAATCTTATCCAACCCGGTCCACCTATATTCGGGTCAGACTGGACCAAACCCATTTTTTTATTGTATCGAAAGCATACTAAATAACTCTATATTGATCAAAATAATATCTTGTTATCAGATTTGACAAAATTAATTGCATTCTATACAATAATATTTTATGGGCATCATTATTAATTTATAAAAAATTTATTATGTAATATATTTTAATATAGAATAGCAGGTTGGGCTGCCCAATGGGCCTACATTCAAAACCCAAACCCATTCCATGGCCGACCGAATCATGCCAAAACTCGGCCCATTGATGATGATTCTTACTTCTTTCCTCGACTTTGGGATCATTTGAATTCACTTCAATTATCAAGTTAGTGACAATTTTGGTACCGTAGATTTTTATATTTTTAATCCTTTTAGTTTGAATTAGATGCATACCCTTGTCACCGTTATCTTCGTTTGATGCTTCTCTATAGGCATTCATTTACCTAATTTTAAAGTATGATGTTATGTTCGTATCACTCTAAAAAATTCTTACTTTGAAGCTTCATGCATAGCCTTCCCCGCATGTTGATTTTGTGTCAGCGAAACATCACGATCTATCCAATCATGTTGTAGATGCATGAACTATATTAGAAATTGTGCCTGCTATAACTTTCCTTCTTCTTTTTTGCCCTTTTTTTTACTTTAATTTTTTTAAAATTACTTTTAACTAGATCATTAACTTATTGTTGACAAAAATCAAACCCAGGTCTACGATATCATCACCTAAAGACTTTACCAATGACTAAGTTAGCTAACACTTGCCCCACCATCGTTTTGTTCATGAGATTCTGAATCGACACTTAACAGGAGTTTCATCTTTCAGATTACTCAGTCGTTGAATTTTATTAACCATGTTCCAAATATTGTACTTTCCATGCTTGAGGTCATTTTTAATTAGAATTTTTATATATAATCCACATTTTGAGCCATGCATGATTTTCAAACCCAATTTCTCATCTTGTTTTGGGTGAATATCAAGACCTATGGTCTACTCTAATAAATACCATATTGAGGATCAACACCAAATCAAAGGATTCAAGGAATTTGAGTGAGTCGTCTAGGCATGCAAAAACATGATAGGACACCATAAGGATATAAATAGAGCACAAAAGTTTAAGAACATTAAAAAGATTAAAAGAAGTTAATTTTAAATTTAAATTTGGGACTTCGGTGACCATCCATTTTCAAAGCTTTGAATTAGGCCTAAAATAGTATTTTTTATTTATTTATTTTAAATCTGTTATGGGCCATGAGGGGTCTGTGGTGTTATTTTGCAAAAATGGCAATCCATGCGAGTCCAACGAGTTTCTTTTTTTGTCTCTTATTTTATTTATCTACCCCTTCAAGACAAACTAAGATTTGATTTCTTGTTTCAAGGGCTTGGGCTTTAGTGGAAGCTTCCATCTCAAATCTTACAATAGGGTTTTTGAAAATGGATTTTGTTATTGAGAGTGTTATTCTAGCAAAGTAATCCACAATTTTTCAAAATATGTATATAAGCAGCTTTTAGGAACAAAACATGATTATGAGCATAGTGACAAAGTCGGGGTTTGAGAATAATTTGACGAGAGAAAGCTTCAAAAAAATTCAACAAAAATAAGAAAACATTGGATAAATTAACAAATTAAAATAATTATTTTAAATATAAATAATGTAAATATATATATATATATATATATATATATATATATATATATATATATATATTATATGTTGAATAAAAAATAATACTTAAAAAAATACTAAAAACAAAATACGATCCAGTTTTTTTATATATAAAAATTGGGACTATATCATGATTTTTTTAAAAATCTAAATTTTTTACAAAAATTTCATAATTTTTTGAAAAAATCGTGATTTAATCAATAGTTATCAAAATCTTGATTTATTCGTGATTTATTTTTAAAAAAATCACAGATTTTTATCGCTCGGTTATGTGAAGTTGATGTTGACACATGTTTTTCCATTGAATGATGAAGTTTTCCCAACACCTGTTGCTCTTGTGAAACAAAGTTTTCATCATCTTGAGATGTTAAAAATAAGGCTCTTATTTATTTACATAATGACTAAAATATTTCTTAGAAGTGCATCCATTATCTCCAAAGAAACTATATATTTCCTAAAAGGTTCACACCCGTTGCCCTCTCATCCCCAATTTTCTCAAATTGCACCCAAATGGATAAGAGGTTATGATCGACAACTGGATCATTAGGTATGAATGGATTCGTTTAGAACTACCGAATAGATCCATTATGTATTTTGTTTTAAGTGGGGTATTATGTTTTGAAAACATACGGGGGCAACGAGCAGGGGTGGAGTCAAAATTTTGCCCATGTGAGGGCAACTAATAGTAGAAAAATTTGTGGGGATCAGTAAGATTGAAAAAAAAAAAAAAAAAAAAGTTGTGAGGCAAGTGCCCCCCCCCTCTCTAAATCCGCCCGTCATCTTGTGTCAGTCTTCCTTTAAAAATACTATTGTCACATCAACTTTTGCAAAGAGCACCCCAATTGGTATGAAATCAACAAAAATTTCCCATATATCTTGGGATGCTCTTAATAAAAGTTGATGCGGCAGTAGAAGCTCTTTAACAAAAAAAAGTATCTCTTCGCATTTCACCGAATGGGATTTTATTAACATGTGCTCTAGGGGGGAAAATTTTTTGAAGTGGGAGGCAACTTCAAATTCTAAAGCAACTTTCTCCATTGATTTACACATGGCATTTCTAAAGAGGTATTCCAAATTTTGATGAAAATGTTGAAATGCCATGTATCTTATAATGAGGAGGGTTTCTTCAAAATTTTGAAACCTATTACCCACTTCAAAGTGGAATTCACCGGCATTTAATGCACACATTATATTGCATTAAATACACATTGAAAATAAGCTTTTGAGGGTATGTTTTAGAAGAATAATGATGTAGTGACATCAAGATTGTACCTCATATTGCACTTTCTTGAGTGGAAGTGCACAGGAATGATAGATATTTTTCATCAAGATACAAGTGATAAACATCTATACATGAAAGAACGATTTCAAATACAATCTTGAGGTCACTCTTGGAGACTCTTTTGATAAAACAAAGACTTGTGATAAATCAACACGGATAAAAAAGTAGTGACTAGCGTGGTAAGAGCACAAAACCGTAGATCTTTTTCTTCGCAATAAACAAGTAAAAAAAAGGTCAACAGTTCTATGCCCTTGCCCCATCAACTACGTACACACTGTGTATATATTTTATCGTGTGGATTTATCATTAGTCTAAAATAAAACTTTTTGGGGGTATTTTTGATAGGAAATTCAATTTTCAAAGTGTACTTATTGCAGTTTAACGTGTGCTTAAGAGCACATGTTAACAAGAACCCTAATCAATGAGGTCCAATTTTGTTTTTCATTATATTCGTTACTATGTAATGTCCAACATTGGAGTGTTGGGCACAAATCGTATCTAATATTCACTTTCAATATATATATATATATATATATATATATATGTGGAAAGTATTCGAAGGCCTTAAAGAGAGTTGAACATTGTGTCAAATATTTTTTTAAATAGGGATTAGAAGTTTCGGACATGACTGATTTTTTGTGAGGATGATCTCTATGATGAAGAGATCATCTTCATCAAAAATCAATTTATTCTGAAACTCCCAATCTCAATTTATATGTTGAAAAATTGTGGATCGTTCAATTTTTATAAATCACTTTTGATGGAATTAAAAGTTTTGAAATTGACTGGTATTTTGTGAGGATGATCTCTAATTCAACTTACAAAAAATCAGCCCATTTCAAAAATTTTAATCCATATATATCTACATAGAGGTTCGGGATCCCTAGACACATCACACATGACGCTACTCATAAAGCTAATTTCGTCAATGTCCAAGTAGGCAAGTAGAGATTTCAATAAATAAATAAAAAAAGATTTGCCACTAGAAATTCTAGTGTTCGCCCACTTTCCCTTTCCTCCTCAATGCCGAGAATGATGAATATCAGACAACTTTCACTCTTCTTCTTTTCCTTATCTATATCAGTGGTAACACCAATCACAGTCCCTCAACCCTTCAAATCAACTCCTCGTTTTCTTGGAAAATTTGCAGAGCTCAACAAACTCGAATCCCAGAAACCGTTACGATATGATACCCGATATTTCACACAAACTCTCGATCATTTCAGCTTCTCTGATCTCCCAGCCTTCCAACAACGCTACCTCATCAACACGGATCATTGGCTCGGCCCTAATCGATTGGGCCCTATTTTCTTCTACTGTGGCAACGAAGGCGACATCGAATGGTTTGCCACCAATACTGGCTTCGTTTGGGAGATCGCACCTCGCTTTGGTGCCTTAGTTATCTTCCCCGAAGTAATTAGAGCTCCAATTCTGTATCTGTTCATATACTCTCTCTCAATTTTTTAGGGTTTCGTTTCCGTGAATTATTCTACTGTGTTTCAATTAGCTGAATTTGTACTTATAAGAGTATCAATGAGTGGTTCTTCTTATAGGAATCTTGATTGAGTGATTAAACGTTATTTTTTTAAAATAAAAATATAAAATTGGTTAAGCAAGCAAGATTTATTTAAAAGAAAAGATTGATCAGAATTTATTTGGATTAATTGAGAGTTTATGTTTATTCCAGAATTATTCTGCTATGTTTCAATCTGCCAAATTCTTATTTCAAGAATATCGATGAGCAATCTTAAGGATTGAAAACTTGATTAGAATTTGTTGGGATGTTACTGATGTAAAATGGAATATAATTGGGAATTGTTGTTTCTTGAAAATTTATTTTTTGTTGTCATTGGTTTCCGGCGATATGTTTTTAGAGGCATATGATACTTACGCCTTGAGGCATGCCTCGCACTGAGGCTTAATAAAAATGCTCTGAGGCGTAAGGTTGGAACATAAAAGCAGCTAAAGCTTATGCCTCAAACCATAAGGCTTGCAAAAGGCATATGCCTCACATTTATTTTTCTATTTATTTTCTTTCTTTTTAAATAAATATTTTCATCTCTTTTTTCTTCTTTACTTCTTCGTTTATTAATTAAGCAAAATCTTATAAATTTCATCTTTGCTACTATTTCTTTGTTGCATGCAAAGAAAATGGTTGAGTTGATTTGATTTATAAATAATTTTTGGTAGTATTTAATATTATAGAAAAAAAGTTATTTAAAAGCCATTTAGTTATATTTTTACCATAAACATAAAATAATTATGTATATTATTATTTATTGTAATGGATTAATACTTAGAATTCATTTGTGTATTTGATAATTGGGAATATTTGGTTGCTATTCTAATTTTTCAAAATTGTTTAATATTAGTTATTTTATATCTTGTATTATATATTTAAAAATATAATGCGTGTGAGGCTTATGCTTTATGCCCCGAGGCTTACGTCTCGAGGCATTGGGCCAATCAAGCGCCTTGCCTCATGTCTCAATGTCTAAGAACATAGTCACCAAATTCGGCGACTTATTGGAAAAGTCACAATTAAATCGTAACTTTTCCAATAAGTCACGATTAAATTGGAAAAAACGAATGATATACTAGTAAAAGAAGGTAACCTTGATGAAGATGATGGTGATCATTTTACAGATGATGAAGTGTTAGATAATGAGGATGACATTGAATTTGATTGGTTGATGAATCCTAATTTCAACTCATGATTGTAATCTTTTCCTATTTTTAACAATATAAACCTTGAATATGTTGTGGACCTGTGGTTACTTTTAATGGATGCATGAATGGTATTAAAATAGGTTTGTAGATTTATAATTGCAGTTTAATATGGAATTTAATGATAAAATATGAGAAAAACACGTAGTGTGAACAATTACATGAACAATTACACAGTCCTAACCTTAGCTCCACTTTCCCTCATTTTACCGAATTTTTTCCTTGCTGACTTATTTCCTAACCATGACTTGGTAACTATGGTTGTTGGCAGCATCGGTACTATGGGGAGTCCATGCCGTATGGAAGTAAGGATAAAGCATATGAGAATGCTGCGTCATTATCCTATCTCACGGCTGAACAAGCGATTGCTGACTTCGCAGTTTTGATTACTGACCTGAAACAGAATTTGTCCGCCGAGGCCTGCCCAGTCGTGTTATTTGGTGGATCTTATGGTGGAAGTAAGATTATGGTCCTTCCTTGAATTTATTGATTGTGTTTTTTGGACAATTGGATATCTTGGCTGTTTAGATTCTAAGTTGTGAGCTTAGATTGAGTTTTAATGCTTTGTTATATAGTGTTGGCTGCTTGGATGAGGTTAAAGTATCCACATATTTCCATTGGAGCACTTGCTTCCTCGGCACCCATACTGCAATTTGAAAATATTGTGCCCCCAGAAACATTTTATGACATCGTCTCCAATGATTTCAAGGTTTGTCTCTCTTCGTTTCACTTTCTGGCATCTTGGTCATGTTATTTTTGTTTATACATTCTGCCTTATGGGCTTTGCACTTCTTTAATCATTGCAGCGTGAAAGTATTAGTTGTTTTAATACTATAAAGAAGTCCTGGGGTTCAATAGAAGCTGAGGGGAAGAATGATGATGGCTTGGTGAATCTGACCAGAAAATTCAAATTATGCCAGTAAGTTAAGCTGGATCACATGGTCGTCCTGCTCTAGTATAATAGGAATTTAATTATTTAAATTTCTTGATGGTTTTTAGTTTCTCTTATTTTGTTGTAGTCTGTTCCATTTTGTTGTCTCAATTCTGAAATGATCAGGCATAAATTCCAGGAGTCTGGAAAGCACTCAAGATCTTTCAGACTGGTTAGACTCTGCTTATAGTTATTTGGCAATGGTGGATTACCCATATCCTTCCGCCTTTATGATGCCTTTGCCAGGTTACCCAATAAAAGAGGTCAGTTAAGCTTTGGGTTACACTTTTTAAGCATCTATGGACTTATGGGGGGCACCTACTCTGATAGAAAATGTAGTTTGTCTTCATTTCTTATTTATTTTATTTTTTTCATTAATTAGTTATAATAAAATATATTGAAAGCCTCCTTTAGCATTTTTTTTTTTTGGATGGTAGAAGTTGGATGTAGATTGCATGGTTTTAAATACCGTATCAAATGAAAGTTTCGGTTAATGAAAAAAACGATACGGTATCAGCCGATACATTCCTATGCTTTAAACCATGGTAGGCTGGTAGTTTAATGTCCTCATAGTCTAATACACTTTATTTTTAGGTCCCTATCATTCCCTTGATGTATCATTATGTGAACCATGTCTACTTGTCAGGCTAAGCATGAGAGCATTCCTTATATAGTTATTTATTATTCTTTTCTAGGTATGCAGAAAGATTGATGGTTATCCTGAAGGGACTAGTGTTCTGGATCGTATATTTGCAGGGGTGAGCATCTATTACAACTATACTGGAGATGTTGACTGCTTTGATCTGGGAGACGATCCTCATGGAATGAGTGGTTGGGATTGGCAGGTCTGTCACTGTTAAGAGTACTATTATTATTCCTCTTTCAAACATTATATATAATTGAATTCTTTTTCATTTTTTTTTCATGTCCAATTTGTAGGCTTGCACTGAGATGGTTATGCCAATGTCAAGTAGCAGATACAACAGTATGTTTCCAGCATATGATTTTGATTACTTTTCTTACGAAGAGCAGTGTCTTAAAAACTCTGGTGTCAAACCAAGGCCACGATGGGTAACCACTGAATTTGGCGGGCATGTAAGAACAGCATTGCACAATAGATTTACAAACGTCTTTCATAGAAATAAAAGATCCGTGAATATCTGTGATTTATGGCTTTCATGATAAATAGGTTACACTGGATTTTTTAATCTGTTTTGGCCTAATTTTATACTCAGATTAGTATATACCTCTGTACATCCTAGCTCAAGATTAGCATATAGTTATAGTTCATCCTTCTCCTTAGAGGCTTTGGTTTGGCAAAGAGGAAAACAAGAATCTTCGCAACCATGAGGTTGCTGGTTGATCCCAGGCTCCCAACTTTCCTTCTCTCTTTTTTTGCTAAGCCCAACTTTCCTTCTCGAAAAAAGAAAAAAATAACAGGTGGAAAGCTTTCTGAAGAAAATGGATGGGGAAGCATTTTTAATAATTTTTTTTTTAGGGGTGCTGCTGAGTTTAGAGTCCCACATTGAACACTCATTGCCTTGTCTCTCTCCTTATAAGCTCCTGGGCCTCTCCACTCATTGCCAATTGGTTTTGATCCCCAAATTTATCATGGTATTAGAGCGGGCCTTTCTCTCCTCCACGTCACCCAGTTCATATCTCCACATGCTTTGGTCCGGCCCACACATGCAGGGGCGTGTTGAGTTTAGTTCCACATTGGACACTCATTGCCTTGCCTCTCTTTTTATAAGCTCCTGGGCATCTCCACTCATTGCCAATTGGTTTTGAGTTGGACCCCCAAATTTATTATGTACCATTAGTCTACGGCTATGCCAGATTAAATGGGTGGGTGCGTAGTTTTTCCCACTCATTTCCATTCTAATTGCTGGAGGAAATTATTGGTTAGAAACAAAGGTCAAATGAAAGAAAGTTCTGCTTTTGCTAGATTTATTTGGCACAATTGAAACATGGGATGAAAACTTTATGGCATTTCACAGTGGCATGATCACTTCTCCGTCATGTTAGAAGTACTGATTAATTTTTAAGTGCATCTAGAGGAGACTGTTAAGATGTGAATGTTTCTATAATGCCAAAATTGGATTCTCAAACATCTTTTGTTTCTTTTTATATACAAAGGATTTTAGAACTGCCTTGAAGACATTTGGCAGTAACATTATATTCTCAAATGGGCTATTGGATCCTTGGAGTGGTGGAGGGTGAGCTCTCATCCATCTGACATGAGTTATCAATTTTTATTTTTATTTTTATAACCAAGTTAGCAAAATTTTCTTGTCTGGTGATTGATGAATGTTGCTATTCTTTGGTGCAGTGTTCTGCAGAATGTATCAGAAACCATTGTTGCACTTGTTACGGCAGAAGGTACTGTTCCAGAAATAATACCTGACTTCTTTCCCTTTGCTTCTGCATATCTTCTGTTAAAAGAATCCTTTCTCCCTCTTAGGATACAAGTTTAGTGTTAAAGCTATCTCGCTTTCAGTTTAGATGCATCGATAAGTTGGTAGATTCCTCATTCATTACCTGCCATTGAGTTGGCCCATGTTCATAACAGTATTCTTCCTAAATTACGTGTTTTTTTTTATATTTTATTGTATCCATATTGAAAATAACATATTTTAGCATGGGACACCATAAGTTGTACTTGGGCCTCTACGTGGTTAAATCTGTACTTTCTAACCAATTTGTTGGTTTGTTTATATTCTGGTTCAACTTTGTGATTTGCAGTTCTTAACTTTGAACCTCGTTCATTATGGTTGGTTTCCAAAATTTGTAGTTTGCTAAGCTTGTATTCATTGTTTTTTTTTTTTTTTTGCTAAGCTTGTATTCATGTTAAGTTCACGTCAAGTTATTGATTTGATTCAGGTCCTGTTTAGCTATAGTTCATCAATCTGAACTGTTTAACAATCATCCAATCATGGATGAGCAGTAGATATGAGACTAGATGAACCCACTTATCTTATTTAAAGCAATCCCTTTCCCTACTGTTAATCCCATAGTTTCTTTGTGGTAAATACTGATTGATGAAACCCCAAGGGGTTGGCCTAGTGGCAAGCAGAGCCTTGATAAGCTACCCTTAGGAAGGGTAAGTGAAGTGTTCGAAACCCCACGAAGCAATAAATTCCTTGGTGCCATGCTCCAGGGTCTGGTTGACCCTCGACTGAACCCGTTGCATATGCGGCTTTCTGAGGGAGCAGTGTGTGTGACCGTGGGATTAGTTTCACCTGAAGGGTGGGGATACACGATAAGCTTAAAAAAAAAGAAAAAAAAAATACTGATTGATGAGCATTTTCAACATAGAAACCATCTTATTTTCTTTGTTTGTTTACAATACCGAAATGCTGCAAAAATGAATGTTTCACCCACAACTTGTACATTAGTTGTTTAAAGTCTGTAATTTTCAATGTTTCTTCTGATACATGGATACAACTCTCTAAAATCTTCTATTTATATGTGTTTGTAGCAGAAGTTGACAAGTAACACAGGCTCTTGTTTGTTGCCCCAGGTGCCCATCACATAGATTTGCGTGCTTCAACGGATGAGGATCCTGATTGGTTGATAGAGCAGAGGGCTTCAGAAATCAAGCTGATTGAAGGGTGGATAAATGACTATTATCAAGAGAAATTGGGCTCCTTCAGCATGTAGAAGTGACTGGTTCTTGAACAAACGTCATTGCAAAGACAGCAACAAGATCAGTTAGTGAGACGTAATGTTCAGTAATCAAGAAACATGAGTGAGAGAAATGGGAGTTCAAAGGATAACTTTAGTAGGGATGAAATAAAAGGTTGAGATGGTTTGGCATAGATAAGTGACACTGTAAGACTAACTATCCTTTTTATAGATGTAAATTTTTATCTTTTTGCTTAGATGTAGAGGTAAATGCTGGGCAATCTAAGATATAATGTTCATAGCTTGAGCATAGTAGAGACGATGATGTTGAAATTAATGAGTTGGAAAACTACGAGTCATAACAACAACAGTAACGTGTTGAAAAAAATGTGCACGCTCAAACTATGCGATAAATGAGGAAAAGTCTTGATCGAGATGGTTTAGTGTTGATTACAGTTTTTGTTGGGATAAAACTTTGAAGATGAAATAGCGGTATTTAATATTAGTTGAGCCAATTGATATCTCAACCCCACGGTTTTAGATTAGGTTTTAAAATAATAATACCTGATCAAAGGTTTGCTATCAACTCTCAAATTTAAAATGCATTTTTGGAATTCTTAAAATTTTTTGCTCTGCATCTTCGAGTTACCCCATCATGTTTGTGGATTCAACAAGATGGAAGAAAATTCAAAGGTTTTCGGCTAGTGGTAAGAGAGAAGATTATTTTTGTCATTTTCTATTAATCTCAAAAAAGACGGAGGTCAAGATAGTTGTATCACTAATGGAGTAATGATAATTTGACTACCCCACGTGGCATACTCAATCGACTAGCTGACGTGACAAGTTTGGGAATTGTATGTCTGCACTCTTCAAGATAAATGGTTCCCTTGAGATACACTTTTTGTGGGGAACTGCAGCCGTGTATCCTGAGGAGTGCAGATCAACGGTTCTTGAACTTGTCATGTCAGCGTAGTCGTTTGTTTTTGCCACGTGGGATAATCAAATCATCACGATTCCTCTAATATTCACCGAAACAAAGACCACCCCAATGACTCCATTGATGCTGTTCGTTATAGATCTTCCATGGATGTTGCAACTTCTATGTCGCACCAATCTTCATTAACCTATATTGCTAGTAGTTTCTAGACTGTCCTCTTGCTAGAGCATTACAAATTAAGCATTGTAATAAGGTGTAATGTGCTACACCATATCATTCTCATGAAGATTAGTGTGGATTACTTTAAAGTGGGATGAGATATGTTAGAGTTTGATTTTATTTTAGTTATGATTTGTTTTCATTATTTTATATATAAACCGTTTTAGGGTTCTTGTTGATGATTGAGAACTCAAATTGATCCAGCCGAATGAGGGTAATTGTTAAATTGGGGATGCCATTCAATACGACTTGCTCTCATGTGATTGGCGGATCCCAAATTTTGTGAGCAATTTTTTTTTTCCATAGTTAAACCTCCAATAATAATATTTTGGTTCTGAATGCCAACTTTGGTCAATTAACTGTCTTAGAGCGATAAGACCCACATTACTTATGGTTGAAATGGTGACTTTTATTTGGATAATATGACCCCCCCCCCCCCCCCCTTCCCCTTTCCCTTTAACACACATTCCCCTAGGGTTCCATCACAGAATCATAGATCATTTACCTTGAGATACATAATATAAATATTTATGATTATACATATCTCGAGACAAATGATCTACGATTATGTGAGGGGGGGGGGGGGCATGTATGTGCCAAAGAGAGGCATCATAAAATCATTTCACAAAAATATATTTATAACATCACAAAATGATCTTATTTGTATAATTTATGTATGAGTGCTAATATTCTAACTAGAAAGGCTTCGTTCAGCTAACGTGTTATGGACACAGAACCATGGATCTATTTTCTCGGGATACACATGCAAGTTGGAGTACCACATGCACGTCTTTTATAAGGATTTGCATTTGCATATCCTGATGAAACAGATCTATGATTCGGTGTCCATAACACGCCAGTCAGCCGAGTATTAATGGAGTGAAGACTTTCTATTTAGAAAGTCATTATTCTTTGTGTATAGATTTCATTTGAGTTATAGAATCAGATTCCTGACCATAATCCATATCACCCTTGGCTGAAGTTATTTTGGGCTAATTTTGTGCATTTTGTATGGTGGGGATATAAAAAAAACAATGGGTCACCAATAGGAAATAATAGTCTAGATTTTGAAATCAGTTTCCATAAACTACTACCCTAACAAGATTCTGAATTCTGAAAATCAGTTTTCATAATCCAATTCTTAAATTACCAAATCGAAATCTGGAATCAGAAAAGCCAACAATCCTCACTAAATGCACTATCATCTAAAGTCAAAACTAGATTATTACAAACCAAAGCATATCTTTAAAGCCAAGCAAAACCGATCAACTCGAGTTGAATTTAATGGACATTTAACTGTTGACGGTCCTTTATTTTTTTATCCTTTTTGTAATAAATAAATAAATAAACCACAAATCTCCGAAAGTAACTGAATTGCTACTGAAACAACCAATCAGCAAGTGTACCCGAAATAATATGCCACGTGTCTTTCAACGTAGACTCGAAGTTGGATTGCAACCCAACTCCTTGCAGTACAAGATCCTTAATATTGAAACTTTCAACTTTTTACGTTAAAGTTATTAACTCGAGGTGGACCGAATTTCTTGCTGCCCACATTATTTAAGTGCAAGAAAAAGATAAAAAGAAAAAACAAGATGCAGACATCAATCCCACTAGTAATTTCTTTGCTGATGTGTGTCAATATGGGCCTAGTTCAAGCCCAAAACTCCCCTGAAGATTATCTGAGGGTCCACAATGATGCTCGTAGAGAAGTTGGTGTGGGCCCAATGAAGTGGGATCACACCCTTGAAAACTACGCACAGAAATATGCTAACGTGAGATCAAATGATTGTGAACTCATTCATTCTGATGGGCCCTATGGTGAGAATATCTATTGGGGTATGGGTGATGGGTACAGCGATGGGGTGTCCGCTGTGCAGTACTGGATCAATGAGAAAGATTTCTATGACCACAAGAGTAATACTTGCATAGGTGATGAGGATTGTTTACACTACACCCAGATTGTATGGAAGGATTCGGTGCGCCTTGGTTGCGCACGATCGATGTGCTCTTATGATAGGGTCTTCATCACATGCAACTATGACCCACCAGGCAATTATGATGGAGAAAAACCATACTAGAGAAAGGCTTGAAGAATTTTTTTAATAGTAATTGTTAAGCTCACTTTGATGTTTACAATGTTAGACATTTTGTGTTGTATGGTGATGGCGATATATCATAGATTATTAAAGGCTAGGATTGCGTTTTGATTTTGATATTATATATAATTCTCATTTTGTTTCTTTACATAGGGTAGTAAATGAGGGAATTAATGAAAATTAATATTGAAACCAAAGAATAATTTCTTTATTTTTGACTTGAAGTTTTTTCTTTATTTGGACATTTTTAATTGTTTCATTTTCTTTAGAGGGGATATCGATGTTTGATGCATTCCTGTTTGACCTACAAATAAAATATCATTTTGATTAATTCCCTTATTAGGCCGGGCTTGTTTGAACTCAAACCCGACCCAAAAGAGGTGGTTGTACCCTAGGCCAGCCCTGCACTTTTATTGGGCCTAAGTTGGCTAGGCCCAAGCCCAAACAAGGTCTTAATGGGTGTGAGCTGGGCTTGATTTTGGGGTTTTTTTTTGAAAAACTTTAACTATGACACTTTTTGAAGTCGTTTGATATTGTTTTTCATCAAAATAGGGGGTCCAAACTCCATCCTAGTTGAAATAAACAGTAAGTAGATTATTATTTTATAATATTATTTGTTTTAAACTCCATCCATGGAGCATCGACATTGCGGGCTCTAGTGAATTATGGCTAAAGGTCAAACAGACTTGACCATCGATACGTCAATCTCTAGTGAATTTCGGCTAGAGATCAAACCATGGAGCATCGAAATGTCGCTCTCCAGTGAACTATCAATCAATAAGATCTCACTTTCATGAAGAGCTGGACTCAGTACTCCAAGAACAGAAAAACAGTACCCCCACAATGCAAATTCTCAACTTTCATGACTTGGTTTTTGTTTTATTTGGATTCAATGGAGAAGAATAATTAGAACCAGTCCATTTATGAGATCCTTGTTAGTGGGCCCATGATGATTGATGGCCCAAACTTTAAATATGTCAAGACAGAATTAGGTGGTTTTGAAATAAACCAGCACACCTAAGATATATTTAAATGGGTCCTTAGTTATTTCTCAACTTTCATGACTTGGTTTTGTTTTATTTGGATTCAATGGAGAAGAGTAGTTAGAACCAGCCCATTTATGAGATCCTTGTTAGTGGGCCCATGATGCTTGAGGGCCCAAACTTTAAATATGTCAAGACAGAATTAGGTAGTTTTGAAATAAACAAGCACAAATGGGTCCTTAGTTATTTCTCAACTTTCATGACTTGGTTTTGTTTTATTTGGATTCAATGGAGAAGAATAGTTAGAACCAGCCCATTTATGAGATCCTAGTTAGTGGGCCCATGATGATTGATGGCCCAAACTTTAACTATGTCAAGACAGAATTAGGTAGTTCTGAAATAAACAAGCACAGCTAAGATATGTTTAAATGGGTCCTTAGTTATAAATGTTTTGTGTTCTTTTTTTTCTCCTTCTGTTCTGTTGGGATTTATATAGAAATGATTCCTATTCAATCAAGACAAATACCCAAATGCCACATTTCGCACCGCCCATAGAATCCATGGATATTATCGACAATTGATGGATCTATAAACCTAAATCAGCTTTGTTGGCTGTTTCTATCCATTGGACTTGACCATTTACTGAAAAAAAAATGGACCAGACCCATGAATTGAAATGGGTTTCAAGCTATGTTGCATGATTAGTGGGTTTGCTTAGTTTGAATTTGGGTTTGTGGTTTGCCACTTGAGAATGAACCCGGTTCGTAGAGGTAAACAAAGATGAGGACATTTGAAGGTTGAAGTAATAAGTAGGGTAAAAAAGAGACTCAAGATGATAGATTTTGGGAAGAAAAAATCAAGTTTTTATTTATTTATTTATATGTTGAACATGAGTGTATTTGATCATGTGTCGTGTTGGAGTGACCTCAAGATTAGACTTCATATCACACATCTTGACGTGAAAGTGGATAGGAACCATAGATGCACTTTCATTCGTATCCTGAGGAAAAGCATCTATGGTTTCCATACACTTTCACGTCAGGGTGTGCGATGTGAGGTCCAAACTTGAGGTCACTTCAGCATTATTCTTTGATCATTTTTCAATAGTCTATTAATAAAGACCAAGGCCAAAAGACCATATTATTAGTTTGATTTTTTACGGGGATATCTCAAATATTATCAACATGTTGAGAGTGATTATATATATATATATATATATATTAAAGTAAAATGGAACCGAATCACGAATTGGTTCGATTCAAACTGATTCGCGGTTCGGTTCCTTTCTAATGAATTGGGTAACCCTGATTTCAAGCTCATGATGAAAAGTAATCAATTTCAATGACCAGTAATCACCAATCATACAAGTTTTGGGCCAAACATTCATGGGATCAGTGAACTTGAAAAACTGTGCTAAGGTGGTTGGGGTAGTCATTAAGTATTCAACTATCCAAGGGGAAATGACTGCATTGTCCTATTTATTTGTCAAGATAGGTTTTCTAAGTTGGTGGACCGAACAAAGTCAAATATATTATAAATAATTTTGTAAACTTAAATCTCTAGGTGTCTTTTTCCTTCCCCATCTACAACAAGAGTGAAAGGTAGATGGGGTTGTGGGGTTGGAAGAGAAGATGATAATATATCCATTACATTATAGTAAATATAATATACTTTGATCTGTTGAAATCGACTTAGATCGAATTCTATAAACACCTAAACTTCTATCTAAAAAGGTCTTCAGCAATTCACGTGGAGATATGTTTGGACACATGTGCTCACATACACAATTTGGAGAGTTTGAAATTTCCAATTTAACAGTTATTTTCAACTATTCTACTTACGTATGTGACCTTGTTAATGTGAACTTAGGGAAATCAATGGGTTGGGCTGGCCTGCCTAGGGCCTTGATCTTAAGGATCCAAAGAGGATCCAGGCTTGTAACTTTGAAGCCATAAATTTTGGGCTACGTTAAAATTTAGCAGCCTGTTCCCAAGCCCACTAGAAGGTTAGACTTACATCCCATTCTTAATCCTTATTTCTATTCCCAATTGTTATGGTCTCTATATATAGATATCATGTTATTTTATTCTAACAATTATAACCTCAAATTTCATTTAACCATTATTTTAGGTCAATAATTAAACAAAAAATAATGTTAGATATAATTTATTTACTCCTTTTTTTTTTTTTTTTTTTTAACTCTTGACAATGAACTCAGGGTGAGAAAGACCACATATGGGTGAGTTATCTAATCTGAACCTGGCTGGGGCCTATTTGGGTTCGGTTACGGCCCTAATTGAGGACAAATTGGGCTTTAGAGCTGGCAAAGGTGCAATTTACCTTTTTAGGAGGCAGGGGTGGAGTCAGAATTTTCTTTTAGTGGGGGCAAACTTATCGTTAATTGGAGGGGGAGAGGGCAAAATTTTGAGAAAGATGAAGGAGTGGGGGCAACAGGATCAAACGGGGCATGTCAATAGTTCTAAATGTAGGGATATCTCAAATTTAAGCATAAATTCAAAGGGTATCTAAAATGCCAAGAAAAGTTGAGTGGGGGCAATTGCCCCTAATGTCTCCTTACTAGGAGGTCATTACCCTCATATGGTTAATGATGGTTTAAAGTCTTTTTGGATTGTTTGAAAAAGGGGAAATTGCTAAGGGGGAGTTAAACATTTTAATATTTACAATAACAAAAGAAATTCTATTTTTTCAAAAATTATCAAAAAAACGAATAAGTCGTTGGACAATCCAACGTTAAAAGGAGGTAAGTTGTTGGGGGTGTTAAAGGGAGCTATTAAAATGCTGGACAATTCTGAGTTTTAATCATTCTTAGGGCATTTTTGGTAAAACAATGTATTTTAACACATTAAAACGTTGGATTGTCTTTATTTTTGGTAATTTTTGTAAAAAAATAGATTCTTTTTTGTTAATATTATAATATTTATCCTCCCGTATTGTGGGTATAAAAATTCTTAAAAGCTTTCGATGATGATTTATTGGGACTCCCAAACCTCACTATTTTGTAATTTGGATACTTTACCATAACATATTATATTAAATTATTATACCTCATATACTAATACTTAGATACCCACTAACTTTCTCAATAATTATTATTCATCAAAATTAGAAAAGATCTAAAATTCAGAGCTTCAATAATGAGAAACATGGGTGTTGGACTTAGAGACCAAAATTGAACATTTTTACCACACCCATCCCATTTGTGCGACACGCTTTCCTCTCAACTCTCATGCTCATGTTTATGTATTAGAATTTGTAAAGCTTACGACAATAAAATTGACTTTTTTCAAAGCTTTGAAGTCATAATAAAATTCCATTACAACTTCATTTCTCTACTAATCATCCAGCCCATTCAAGTCAATATTGAAAAAGTCAAAAAAGATTTTTTTTTTTTTTAATTTCTATTTTGAGAATGAAGCTGGTTTCCATTATGCATTAATAGGTTTTGTTAAGTTGGTATCTGTGGTCTTCGTTGACCTCAGAAAACATTTGCACGTTTTCTTGGAGTTTAGATTCTAATAGTTGAAAACTTTTTTGAAGAGGAGTTAAGAAGGAGAGACCAGACTCTTGAAGTAACTGGGAAGGATAGGGGGAAGAAGAACGTTTTTATTCAAAAAAATTAATGTGGGGCCTACGTTGTTGAAGTCCTTGTCTGTACTGCTATGGCATGGGATAACATGGGCGCATGTTAGTGGTCACCATGGACTAGGTTGTATCTTGGTCCCAAAGTTTAGGATATGTGAGGACGACATTTAAATGAAGAACTCACATGACTCATAACTCTTCTTTTACTACAGTCCACATGCCCCAACCCCTCAATTATTTTATTTTATTTTATTTTTTCCTTCAAATTTCTAAATTGACCAACAAAGTCAACATCTAAATGAAGAAAAATTGAAACATATGTGAATAAAGGGAAAAATAATAATTCCTCCTAAGGGTTTGTTTGGGAATCCGACAATAATACAAGAAAAAGATTGAAATTGTTGTTTGGTAAGTTAAAAAGGGATCAAAAAAGATATTGATTGTGCTCCAAAAGGTTTGACGAATCCGTGACCCAAATACTTTTGTTTCTAATGGAAATACATTATGATGCCACACGTATATCGTCTTCGTTGGTGTAGGAGGTTTCTGATTTAGAATCTTTGTACTGTGTTTGAAAACTTTATGGGGTCCGTATTTTAGATCTCATTAATTGGATTTTTTTTGGCTAAAATTTAGTCATTTCTTGTGTTTCCGAATCATGTTTTGAAAATTTTATTCAAAAAGGAGTAAAATACAGTGGGAAAGGTCTTTCTTTTCGGTGGTCGGCAGAAGCGTAAACTAATTTAATGTTGAAAATAAATTAGTCAATAATTAACCAAAAATTGTAATTGGTCTCGATTGACTTTGGAAAGTTGATGTTCCAAACAGACCCTAAATAAGAAATGTATTAATCTTGCATTTTATATTTGCTTAGATTATTTAAGGGTATGGCCTTGATGTGAAGTTAGATTTGATCCCTTCATTCAAAACTTCATGATGAGAATCGGTCATGGCTATAAATCATCAATCATCCACCAAAGAATATGCCATGGGGTTCGCAAAGGAGACAAGAAGTTGGGTAATTCAAGCGTGTGTATTGTGTAGATAGTTTTCATTAGCTATCAATTTGAACACCTAGCCATTTGAATAATTTGTTTGATGAAAAATTGTTGGGACCATCGATCGTACTGGATTCCAGGTCCAACACCATTCACGAGATAGCAAACACACGATAATGTTACAATACGAAGAAATCAATTGGGAAGCCCGAGTCACCAAGGAAATTTACCGAGGGACCATGAAATATAAAAAAAATATAACCGATTTATAAAATATAAAATAAATATAACTTTTTTTTTTGTTAGCCCAGGGAGTATCCCCACCTTTGGTGAGACTAATCTACATGGCTGTACCCAAGATTCAAAACCAAATGAATTTTCATCTTTATTTTAATAATTATTTTAATATAAATATAAATTAAATAAATATGAAATCATTTCATTGAATTTAAAATTGAAAACTTATTCTTTAGTAAATCAATTGCAAAGTTTAAGTATAACACTTAAGAAATGTAACACAGTTTAACCTCTTACATTTAGGAGGATTTTCTGTTACAATTTTAGTCATAGAATTTTTTAAGAAATTATTTGAGGGTATAGTAATGTGCCTTTTTTATTTCTTTGGCGGCCTACTGGACTATTCTACGGGCTGGTGAGACTCTTCCACTACAGATTGATAGACTTACTAATTTGCTAATTGGTTCAAAGATCTGAAAGAAACAGTTTCGTGGTCGAGCGAAAATAAATCTTTCCTTGAGATGGATCAAATTCCTTTTTTGTTAATGAAAATAGTGCCGTAGATTGTGAGTGAACTTACTCATTGATTCAAAACTCCCATGAGATCTTGTTGGCATGCCTAAGAAAGTCATAAGAAACCCTTTTTCTCTAACTCCCCGAGAGGAATGTCATCCCACCCTGTCACATGTTACGACGGTTCAGTAACCACATTTCTATGGAGAGGCATATAGAGATTCGAAGTCATGACCCAGTCACTTCTTACCATCTCAGCTAACTCCCCATGGTAACAAATATAATTTAGATATTAGAATATTATTTCTATATAAATGATCAAAATTCCAAACAAAACCAAAGTATCTAAATACCAACAAAGAATGAAAGGAAAGATACTTTGGCCAAAAGCAAGCATTACAACCAACCAAATTAACATCTCTCTCTACGTGTCGAGATATCTATGGTATGTATTTTGAGAGGTGACGTCACCTACACAATCAACTAATCAATAATTAATATTGAAAAATGTTATAATTTTACAAATTAAAAAAATATCCAACACGTTCTGTAACATACGAAGAGATATTCGTAAGACTAATGTCATGATCTATGATGAGGCATCGAAAAGCTATGTTGGTGGAGCACACGAACCAACTAAAATGCCATGTGCCCCAAACTAAATAGATACAACTAGATATATATACATATACCTACAAACAAGAGCCGACCCATGTTAAGAGCCAAAACTTGAGATCATGAGATATGATCTCAAATCATATACGGAATCACAGAATTTAATACAAACAAGAGGAGTCTCTAAATTTTATTAATAAGACTTCAATGTATAAGTTTACAAAATTTCAATCTCTTTAAATTAAAACTCCATTCAATTTATTATTTACTTAATTTGAGTTATTTTCAAGTGAAAGCAACACAAGAATCTTGAAAGAAAGGAACAATTTAGAATCGAATCTAAATTCAATCTTGATTTCCAACACCCCACCCCACCCAAAAAAAAACACAAATAATTTTATATTATATTGACTCATCTTAATCGACTCACTAGTGATTGAGTTGACTCTTACTTACATGACCATCAAGGTCACTTTGAAGTCTTCGTTTCTCGGTAGAGTTTGGAACCTTGGTTAGAAAAGCTACATAGGACCGTACGAGTGTGAGTCGCACATGGCAAGGACCGCTCGCATGGGATGCGAACCATTGCTACTATTGACCGTTCCAAGCCTTATCCGATACAAAAAGGAAAGTCGTGAATCTGACTCTATCACGAACAATCGGGACCATAAAACGCCCAAAATATCATAAATTACAAATTGTTTTTAAGTTAAAAATAGAAACTGATTTGGTAAATCCGGACATTCGAAAAAATGCTATCTGGCATACTATTTTGGGCCCACCGACTAAAAGATTGGTCCGCCTACTTGTGTACACGTATACACCGACCAGCAGCCTAATTAATAATTTTTGAAAAATTAGATATGAAAATATTAACCATGGACTTAGCCCAATTTTGTGCCAAAAGGCCTGCCCATGATAAGAAATGCTCAAATTGGACCACTAAAAATTAATGTCCATAATCAAATGGGCTATTTGTGGTTGGAATATATTTTGCAATATGAGGGAGTGTCATAATCTATATCACATTTGGTCGGATTATTACCGAAATTCTCCCATAATGAGAATCAATCAAGAAAATGTGTGACTTGTTTCTCGTAATTTTTTTTTTGTTTTTTTTTTTTTTTGTTGAAAAATGTTGAAGTAACATTGAAATTGACAACATTGCTTATGTGGATGTGTCTACAGAACCATAAATGCTTTTCATCAAGATACAAGTGAGAATCATTTATGGTTCTATTCCATGTTACTCCAAGACGACTTTTTTATTTTAATTGTGTTTTTTAGTAGAGGATTTTTTCTAATTTTGGTATTGGGTCAAAGTTGGTGAGTCAGTGTTGACACTAAGAAGGTCTAAAATCCTCTTTTACATATTAAATATTGATTACTAACCTTGTTGTCTAGAAAAAAAAATTCTAATCAAAATTATAGAAAATCTGTAAATAAAAATTATAATTCTGAAATTAATTTTTAAAATTAACAAATAACCCAATGTCATCAAGAAATTTAAAATTTAATTTCTAAAATCTCATTTAAACTATCAAAAAATCAAAATCTATATAATAAAACACAATAGCGATCTTCCCAATGTTTATCCTCCTATAAAGAAGGGTATAAATTCAAGAGTGGTTTTTTGAATCTGAATTTTGGCATGAAATCTAGAAGTTATAGTGTTAGATTGTCAATGTGATAATTCATTTGGGTTCAATGACTCTTTTTAAGATCTGAAATCTTAAAATTAAAATTTCTGAATAGGGACGTGAAATTTTATTTTATTTATTTTACCTCTTTAACCACATATCAAATGTTGTGATGCTCTAGTAAAAAATCACTTGAAATTCAATCTCGCACATGTCAAAAGAACAATTTTTACTTCATTTTTTTTTCTCAATTCCTTTTTTAAAAATATTCTTTGAACTTTATATGTTATCTTTTCTCTTTTCTCCTTATTTAATAATAATCTTTCAATTTTATTGTTTTCTCTTCTACTCTTACTCTTATAAATTCTAATAATTACTAATAAAAAATTAAAATAAAATAAATAGATAACATAATAATAATATAATATAATCATGGGTGACATCAAAGAGTTATGGATTATGGTTGGACCCATTAAGACTTAGAAACAAAAGTGCCGAATGGCAGCGTGGATTTGATGGGATGGTGTGGGACCAAAGGGAGCAACCCTGTCCAATGGGTCCTCTTTGCATGGGATTTTGAGAGGGGGCCATTTTCTAATGGATTTTTTTTGTCGGCAGGTGAGGCTTCTTAACAAAACAAAAACTACTTCTCTCTCTTTTTTTTGTTTTTCGTTTTTTGTTTTTGTTTTTGTTTTTGTTTTTTTTTTTCAATTATTTATCCTTCTATTTTTAATTTTGTTTGTGTGTATGAAAGAGATAGAGAGACTCCAGTGTACATAATAAATGTCCAACCGAGTTTCTGTAGTCAAAGCCAAGATGGTAGACTTATGCTCATATCATTCATGCGCTACAAAGTCTCCTGGCACTGGCTATATATACGTGTGTAACATTGCTTCCTCTCCAATAGCAATTCTTCATTCTTCAATTCTTCAAAACCTCTCTCTCTCTCTCTCTCTCTCTCAAGTTTCTTAGTCCCTATATAAGACATCATGAAATTTCTATCTACAAAAGCCACGTGCGACTCACACGGGCAAGATTCTTCATACTTCTTAGGGTGGCAAGAATATGAAAAGAACCCATATGATGAAATTCAGAATCCAACAGGAATTATTCAGATGGGCCTAGCAGAAAATCAGGTCAGCAATTCTTTGTTTCTTTCAGAAAGAATCAATTTTTTTTTGTTTTGTTTTTATCCTCAGATTATTATTCAAACAAGAAAATCTTCAACTCTCTCTCATTGTATTTTTTTTTTCTAAATTCTCAACAGCTCTCCTTTGATCTTCTTGAATTATGGCTGGCGAACAACCCGGATGCGTCTGCATTCAAGAGAGATGGAGAATCAATATTCAGAGAACTCGCACTCCATCAAGATTACCATGGCCTACCAGCTTTCAAGGATGTAAGTTTTTAGAGTACTCTCTCTATCTCAAAAACATGGCTTCAATAACAACTAATATATCAATGATGTGTAAACAAATATCTAAATTTTGGGTTGGAATTATCTGCAGGCCTTAGCAGAATTCATGGCAGAAATAAGAGGAAACAAAGTAGGCTTTAATCCAAACAAGCTCATCCTCACTGCTGGTTCAACTTCAGCTAACGAAATGCTCATATTTTGCCTCGCTAATCCCGGCGAAGCCGTCCTTCTTCCCACCCCATACTACCCGGGGTATATTTTTTTCTCATTTATCCTCCTTTTGATTATCTCTACTTATTTTTATCATGGATATAAGATTACTTCTCCTAAAAAGTAAAGGATTTTATTGTCATTGTGTAATATACGACAAGTTAGGCAGTTGCTTAAGACCACAATTGAGAGGAAGGCCCAAAAATCTGTCTAGGTTGCACGTGGGAGTTTTGTTTTTTAATCGTAACAGGCCTTTGCACAGTACCACGTTACAAGATAGAATTCTAAAAGAATACTAGATAGATCCACACGGACTGAAATTTCCTAAAAAATTAAATGCCCCTTATATTTTCCTTAATAGGCCCTTGCACGTTGGAGTCACACGTTTGCCATGCCAGCCATACAAGGGTAGTTTTGTAGCTAACAATGGTACTTTTGTATACTAGGAATGTCATTTGATACACATGGTTACATGATACATGTCCGGGGTGGACTCCAGATTTCTGTGAGCAAATTAAAAACACCCCAACATTTACTTACTACACCCAACATTGTGAAAATTAAAATAATAGATAAATTTAAGGGAATATACTAATGATTTACCGCGTGAATTCATCATTGTTCTTTACAAAAATATCATAGCAGAAAGGAAAATAAAACCCTTACTTTTTGAATTATTGGACACAATTGAAAATGCTTTTTAAGAGCACTAATGAGCGCTAACATGCCATTGAAGTGTCGGAGGTCAACACATCTTTTTTGACACATTGCATTAACATATATTTCTTAGATATGTAATATACTCATCTTTATTTTTTCCTTTTTGGATTATAGGTTTGATAGAGATCTCAAATGGCGAACTGGGGTCGAGATTGTTCCGATACAATGTTCCAGCTCTAATAATTATCAAATTACTGAATCAGCACTTGAGAAAGCTTATCAACAAGCGGCTGATCGTAACTTGAAAGTTAAAGGAGTGCTGATCACAAACCCTTCAAATCCATTAGGAACAACGATGACTCGAGACGAGCTAAACCTCCTTTTTAGCTTCATCGATGCAAAAGATATTCATCTAATAAGCGATGAGATCTATTCAGGGACTGTCTTCGATTCACCAGGCTTTATCAGTGTTGCTGAGGTTCTAAAAGATAGAAAACTTGAGGACACCAATGTTTGGAACCGTGTTCACATTATTTATAGCCTCTCAAAAGACTTGGGTCTCCCTGGATTTAGAGTTGGTGCAATTTACTCCAACAATGACACCGTAGTTGCCGCAGCAACCAAAATGTCAAGCTTTGGCCTAATTTCTTCCCAAACTCAGTATCTTCTCTCTGCTATGCTCTCAGACAAGAAATTCACTAGAAATTACATTATTGAGAATCAAAAGAGGCTGAAGAAGAGACATGACATGCTTATCGATGGTCTTGGAAACTCGGGTATCAGTTGTTTAAGTAGCAATGCTGGATTGTTCTGTTGGGTAGACATGAGACATCTTTTAAGCTCTAATACATTTGAAGGAGAGATGGAGCTTTGGAAGAAAATTCTCTATGAAGTCGGATTAAACATCTCTCCTGGGTCTTCTTGCCATTGCACCGAACCTGGATGGTTTCGAGTTTGCTTTGCAAACATGTCTAAAGAAACATTAAATCTCTCAATGCGACGGATAAAGTTCTTTGTCGACTCCACCAGCACCAACACCAACATCAATAACACCAAAAGCAATGACAGATTATCGTCATCAACGAAGTGGGTTTGTCGATTATCGTCTTATGAACACGAGCCTGAACGTTAATAATAGAGTATATGCTCCCCTCAAACAACCAAAGATGGATATGGGTTGCGGGAAATTTGAAACCTTGGTCATAAATACTTCTATAGTGATCTTGTCTTACTTTTTTTTTTTTTTTGCTCAGTTGTAGCAAGAGCACTCGATCCATCATCCATATAGTGGATTTGAAGTTGCCCTTCACCTGTAAACGCTGAGTTCTTCCTTTAATTAATCGAAGTGAATTGTTCAATTTCTGATAGTAAATTAAAATAAAATAAAGTGTGATTAATTAGAGCAATATCAGTATAGTCAATAGTGTTTATCATCTTAAACAGTATAATTGGTCAAAAATGGAATGTTGTTTTTATGAGATTATTACGACTAGAAGAGAATGAGTTTGATGCGACGTATCCTCCCTTAAAGGCCGCTTAAGTTGACATTCTTATCCTTCATTATTGTTTTCTGGTTTTAGATTTTTCTAACGTCAACCTGCGTTTGAGGTTCACCTAAATTAGAGAAAAGGGTTTCTTTCTAAATAGTTTCCAAGTTTCAGTGATTGCTTGGCTGGCTGGACATTTAGTAAACTTTTTTTATCTAAAGAAACCCTTCCACAAGCATCTTTTAAGTAATTTTTCCTTTAAAAATTGGACTCAATCGGTGGTTCTATGCGATAAATATCGTAATTAAATCCGTTCGATTAATGAACCTCAGTTCAGTTTTTGTGACTTTTGAGCACTTAAATGTAGAGTCATGCTACGCTAACATACAACACTTGCTACAATATCGTGAATGCAATCGATTTTCCTCAAGTATACAACACAAACATCTATGGTTCTATGCACACTACCACGTCAGCGAAGTGTTGTAGAAAGTCAGTTTAACATTTCTTTTAAATGTATGTATATTTTAAATTATTTTTAATAACCATGCATTATTAGGGATCCAAATAAATCAGGGTTTGTTGGTGACATTGTCCATCATTGATTTAATTTTTTTAATATTGAAAAAATAAATTTCTTAGAGATGATTACTTTTTTCTAATAATAAAATTTCTTAAAGATCAATGCCTTTCTAGCAAGTAGTATAAAATTTTCAGGATAGATTTTGATGGAAATTAAAAAAGATATTTTCCCATTTCAAAGGTTTGTTTAATGGAGAAAATAATAATAGCATGAGATCGGATAAGAAAAGAAGAAGGGCAACGACTTGGCAAGAGTTAATTGGTTGTTGGATGTTTTATGTCCAAAAATATTGGATTGTTTTATATAGATTAATGATACATCGACGCAACAAAATATAAACATTGATGTGGTAAGGGCACATAAACCATTGATCTTTTCTTTTGTGTATCCCGAAGAAAAAGATTTATGATTCCATACTCTTGCTATGTCAGCTAAATACAAATCACGTATGTTTTGCTTGATTTATCACGGCTCCTTGATTTATCCCACAATATTGGACACTTAAAATAACTATTTATCCATTTATAAGTTTTTTTTTTTTTTTTTTTATATACCATCCAACATCATAAACTACATTGACTTTAGAGAACACTGAGTTGTCGTTTTTTTTCCTAAGAAAATGACAGATTCCTTCGGTAAACGGTAACCATCTTTAATGTTTATATGTTACCTAGCTGTATCACGTTGAAAAGAAAATTTGTAATTCTCAACGTATTTGGTGTGATATAAGAGTGTCAACATCAACAATTCAATTTTATGCCACGTGGCATATAATATTCATTTTGTCGGTGGGACTGATACAGTGTGCCGCGTGGAAGACAAATGATGACGTGGAGTTAGGTTTTTGCAGAAATACAGGAGTACGTGATTCAGATTCATCGTGGGAAAGTCTTTTCATCCTCTTTTATATAGCTGTAGAAGTGTGACACGTGGATACGTTTTACTCGCGATTTGTTCGTTTAAAGTTTGATGCAAACAAACAGACCAAAGTACCAAACAACAAGCTAAAAGGCAAAAAGTTTCTTTCAAGGATACAAATCTGATGCAGTGAGGTCAATTAAGATAATTTAAAGAGAACTTTTATGCACCAAACCACATTTATTTTATCGATAATTAATAGGGATAAATATTTCAGCATATTTATATCACATAGTATTTACTATATTTATTTTTAGCTTTTAATCTTGTAAAAAACAACATTTTTTTATAATCAAAAATGCTTTTTTAACCATTTTGTAAATTGTTTGGATTTTGGAATATATTTACAGATAGCATTTCCTATAAGCCCATAATACTTGGAAGGGTCGTGATTTTCTATTTTAAAAAATTTGTATTTGTGTATCTCAAGAAAAACCTATGATTTAATGCACAATCACATAAGGAGTGTATAGGAGAGTATGCCAAGTGGTGGGTGTCAAGTAATCATTATTCTACTTGGAAAATATATTTCAACTTTTTGAGATACAGATATGGCACCTTGAAATGAGTATGATCTTGATAAGGACTATTCTACTTTGGTCGGCCATGGTGTGGATTGGAATGGGCCAAAGAAATTTCACCTTAGCTGTTACTTTCCATATAGACTTTTTACCTCTGTTTTACGTGTTTTCTTTTTTCGAACTCTTAAGGTTTATATAATTGTCGGGAGTTCATTCACATGAATTACTTGGGAAAATAAATTTTGTCTTCTAATTGTATATAGTAAAATGTCAATAATAGAGTTAGTTTTTAATTTTGAGAATTGGATTACCCGTGAGTGGAAACATTAGGAGGTGAGAAAATCATTTTTCAGAAGCATTGAGGTGGGACAAGGTTTTCCAATTCAAGGTAAAAAATCATTTTGGGAAACGAATTCTAGGGAAAATGTGCAAACATAGAATCACCTAATAATTGTATTTCTAGGAAAAATTATTTTGCCACCTATTTTTGGGAGGTAATCGTGCATACAAGCATGCCAGTGAAATTAACTATAGGAAATGCCTTGAGTTTTACTACACTTTAGGCAGCAATTGTACTTAACCTACAATTATAAGAAATTCTAAAATTGCCATTTCTATACTACACCATCACTATCATAATAATTCAAATTATTAAGGAAAATGGAAGACTGATAAAAGTAGTGAGTTTTGTCCTCATCTCAACATAATTAATAGAATATTAGATAAAACAAATTGTAATAACGTATATATCGGTATACTAAATCATATTCTTATTTTGGTTTCAAAACTCTTTGGAGACTGAAACGCATCGCCCGAGTCATTGATACCAATACATGGGTTCAAAACACACCTTAATATTGTCATCAATTTATCTCACCATAAATAACAAGTTGTGGTTTCCCACTCCATATAATTATTTCTTTAACTATTTGTTGATCATTTACGAAGGATTGCCATCCAAAGATCCTGTAATGCATGGTCTTTAAATAAGGCACAAACAAAAATGATTAGCTGAGATCAAATAAATGCATGATATTTTTAAATAAATAATAAATTTATATATAAATATCTATAAAATAAATAATTTGAAGGTGTCAACTTGTTAAGTTCATTAAATTTATTGAGTGTTGATACCAATTCATGGGTTCAAAACCCACCTGAATATTGTGATTCACCAGATCACGCATTGTAAAAATTCAAGTAAAGATTAGGACTCTAACGACTGGATAGAATATCTTTAGAATAGATTAGATCAAGTTTCCTTATATAAGAAATTGTTTTTGTTTGTGATCATCCCTTCAACCTTGACTGAAGAACCATGGGTTTGACCATTGGTGGTGGCACCTGTAATGACTCCCTGACAACGAAATCAATATATATTTTAACGAAGTTTAAATGGCATAATGTTTGGTGGGAATTTAATGTACATGTTATGTAACATGCATTAGTATGTTTTCAAAAGATCATGATGTTTGGTATGCATTTAATATTTTCTTTTTACTATCGTCGTAAATAATTCAACTCTGCACTTAATTGTTGGTAATTGCCTAGGATGCAAAATTTTTAGTATTAACTTTAAATCTAGTTTAGTATCAATTCAAGAGAATGTTCTTGACTATATACCATCCGATCGAGTTAGATTGGTAGTATGTATCTATAGGTGCAACTATTTTTTATTTTATTCTTTTGCTTTTGCAAACCGCACGTACCAACCACCCTAACACGTGTTTTTAGCAATTAAATATGATCACTTTTATGTAGATAGAGATTCGAAGGTACTCAACAATTAAGATGAAGTGGAATTTATCTACTTCCACGATTTCTATTTATGAATGTGTTTTTATTTTCTATATGTAAATCTTATTAGGATTCATTATAATTTAACTATGAGAATCAAATCATTAATTCCATCTATTTGTGTGTCATCTGGATTTAAGTCTTACATGTGATTAAAGAGACCAACTTTTATGGATGTATCTCTATCAATAATAGGCGGTAAAGGTACTATCCTTTGTGAATAGTAAATAATTTGTGTTTGTCGGCCAGTTAAATTCATATGTGCCAGACACAAATAATATGACCCATACAGAACCTTAGACATTATTTTACTAAAATCCTTGAAAAGAGATCATCTAGAGATACTTTCGTATGCTGGCCTTGTAGTTAGCATTTCTTTACTGGGACAAAAAAACAAGGCCCGCTCGATTAAGGCAATGTTGAGTTCGATGAATTGTTTCCCAAAAAAAGACTCAAACAAAACATCTCCAGAGGCCTCCTTAGGCTTTTATGAGAATGATATTGGGACCCAATGCACCATGCAACAATACCTATCTTTTAGAACTCATAGAATCGACTCAAAAGTCAAACTAAGTCAAATCAGTAAAACTCAAAGAAAACAACTAGCTGAGTCAGCTTGGAAAGCTAGTGGAACCATGTCAGAGGTGCAGCGAGTTGGCTTAGAAACTTGAAGAGTTGTGTGGTTATAACTAATAATTAATATTTTTTTGAAAAATAAAAATATATATAATTTTTAGTTTTTAAATATATAAAAACAATTTTAGTATAGGGATCAAGGAAATGAATGCAAAAGTTCAAAGTCTTCTTTGGGACGTTAACATCCGAAGAACTATGATTCTAATATGACCATCCATTAAAAAGTGTTTTTATTTTACCTTTTAATCCAAAAAATAACGATTTTTTTCTGAATTCAAACCCTCTCATTAGTCAACCACCAGGATTTATCCCAGCTTAATTAGCATGTGAGGTTTGTGGTGTATTGCATGTATCCGTGGGATTTGGGCAAGATATGATGTTCTAAGAGACCAATTGCCTCAACCCCGCTAATTAGGCTTACTCGTCTAGACAGCCCCGTTGTAAATATAAAAAATGATTTTGTTGTCTATTAATTTCATAAATATCATAGAATCACAAGAAAATTATTTGAACTAAGATTAAGAAACACCATTTAAAACATTATGGAAGAAACATTGTTGTAGAAGATGCTAATGTGTTCTTGTAAAGACTTAGATATTAAAGGCTAATTGAGCTAAAGTTTTTTTTATTTGGCAATTATGCTCCCTCAAGGAACTAGTACTATAATTCGGGTGCACAACACTCTAGATGGGGACGGATGAAAAGGGGTGGGGGGGAGTGCAGGGTATGGGAGGGCATGTGGACTTCACATGTAGAAGTAGGGGCTCACATATGCCAAGGAACATAGAACCCACCTGCACTATCTTTCAAGGCACAAGGGTCTTAGAACATTATCCCTCATTGTCTCTTTGTAGGGACAACCTGATACAGTCCTTTTGGTTTTGCACGTTTTGATGGAGACACTAATGTTACCCTTGTCCAACACTTTAAAGGAGGCCACCACCTACTTCATATGTTTTAAGTATTTCAACTTATAATTCTCAAATGGAGGTTGATGTGTTTGGAATTTTCTTCCATGTTGATGTTAAAACAAGTCTTTCTTTTCAAATAATTGCCTTTTTAGTGATGTTCCCATGGTGAGAGTCAATGGGTTCATGAGAGTTCTCATTGGATGGATCTTTACCTCACAAACATGCTAGCCTTGAAAAAATAAAAAGGAGAAACTTTTTGGAACATCTTTAAGTCCTCCTCAGCTCCCACTTTGCACGGCATTGGTCAATCGATCAAATCAGAAAAGTCTAGATCATAGGGTTGTCGATGGATCAAGTTTCGATCCGATTAGTGTGATCCAATTATTAGACTCAGACCCGACCTGATATGTCATTTTTAAATTTTGAGACCTAATCCAATCCATTTCAATTTGATGAAAGTATATATGAAATATAATATACACTATACACCTAAATAAAATATATAATATAAACATAGATAACTTATAAAAAAATATTACTTAAGTCAAGCAGATGTGCTAAATTTGTTATTATATAAAAATATTTCATCTAAAATTGTATTTATTTGAGGCTCAATTGGGAAGTTATGCTTAAATCAGAATTACTTCTAAAATATCACTTTAAAGTTTCAATTTAATTACTTTTATAAGAAATTATGATTGCTACAAGTTAGATGTACTACCACTCTTAACTTTATAATTAATATGTTATTTAATGTAATATAAGGGCATTTTCGTAATAATAAAAAATATTGCTTTGAATTTACGTCATTATAATTAATTATAGTAATAAAGAAATGCTATAAGTAAAGAATCATTTTCGTCAATTTTGACCCGTTTTTTCCTATAATAGTAAGAAACGCCGTAAGTACACATTTTTGACAAAACCTACTTTTTTTTTTGTAGAAGGAGTCCCTTTAAAAAAAAAAAAAAAAAATCTTTGAGGATTGAAATTGCAATAATGCCACCTATAATTTCACATGCTTTTATATACGTGTTTACACGTGTGAGAGATCTCCTTGACCAGGAAGGGCATGGTATTCTCATGCATAACACATGCTTTTCCTTTTTTTTCTTTTTCTTTTTTAATTTTCTTTGCTTTTTTTCATTATTAATTTGTTATATATTGTGGTGGCTCAATCACCCATTTTTATGGAACCTTAACACATGCTTTTTTTTCTTTTCTTTTTTTTTTTTCATTTCCCATGTGATGATATGTAAGGTGGGCGTGGTAATCTCTTATTTCAATTGAAGGTCAAGTCGTCGTTAATAATTTAGAATACGACAGAAATTTGATTCATGAAAAATTCGAGTTCCATTCGATTTTAGATTGCAAAAATTAAGTCTAAAATTCGATAAATAAAAAATATGTGGCATATGCTTCATACATGTATTATCCGTTTCAGTTCAAAAATTTCGAAAGTAAAAAATTCAGCCATATGATAGTGATGGTGACGATGAAATTGGTGACGGTGAACGTGATGGTAATAACGATGGTGTGTGATGATAAGGACATTGAGATGATTGTTTCATTGATTTTTAAAAGAAGACCAAAATCAAAGTACAAATCATCAATTTCGGAAAATCAAGGTGTAATCTTAAATAAATGCACAAGGCCATGTCAATATTTTTTTTTAAAACAGAAGGGACATTTGTTACGTAAAAAAGTGGATTCCTCCAAAATTTTGAAACATAACCGCTTCAAAGTCGACTTGTGTTACACGTCACAACTTATAAGTATACACTTTGCAACATACAACAAGTTATAATAACATTTTTTTCCACTGAGTTTTATAAAAATTTGTTAAGAAACGCATTTTATTTTTTCAAAATTTAAAATCCATGAATTATTCAGCATAGTTCAATAATCCAAAGAATATTACTTTTATTGAAAAAAATGAAAATTTCATAAATTTTTCAAGAATTAAACGAGAGATTGCTAACAAAAGATTAGGTTATAAAACAAAAATCAAGGATTAAAAAAAATTATATAATTCAGACTAAACAACTAATAAACCAAAAAAAAAGATATAATCACACAAATTTTTTGTGACAGATACCTGATTTGATTCCTAAAATAGTAAAAATATGAGAAAAATCTACTTTCACCTACTGATTATTGACCATTGATTTTATTTGACTAGAAAAAAAATCTTAAATATGACTCTTTGCAGAGGTTTGATGAATCTAATGCATAATGTAAGACATATTTCTCATTAAGATTAAACATATTTCTATAAGTTTTTAAATTTTATGTAGAAATTATTAATCTTCTTAAACATTCTTTGATCTTCGTCAAGTCAACAAAAGGTTATCTTGCAATCCAATATTGGGTATTTACTTTATAATTGCATCATCTCATATGTCACACGTCATATATGTATAGTGGTCACTATGACCTCATATACATAAGTACACAATTGCACGTACCACATCATGCAATGTAATAAAAGACCCTAGTAGTCCGAACGATGAAAAAATTATTATTATTATTATTATTATTTTAAACTTTTAATTCTATAAAGACCTCAATATCTCTTCCTCCCTGAAATTCCTATAACGTTATGACCTACAATTATTTTTAGGTAAGCTTATTTCCACTCTGATTATAATTACTTTTATAACACTTTAGACTCATAATAATATAATATTATCTATTTTGAGTTGAAGTCTACACGACTTTAAAACGTATTGTATTAGGATTATGCACCGAATTGGACCTCACCACAATATTATTCTCTTTGGCGGCTCTACCTGTCTCAAGTGTAGTCCTCTCGTCAAGGTTTTATTTCCTTCTAACAAACTTTATCTCTAAGTAGAACGTGTTGTATTATGTAAAATTTGATTTGTCCTTATACATTAAGATCTGAGCGTTTTCATGTACGATGTGGGACTAAGTTTCACATTCTTTCATGTCATTCCATCCTACAACGTGACGACTCCACTTCAACCACATGGTCTTTGTAACTCTTTCCATGTCCAATCAGTGGTGCACTGACGAAGTCGTGATAACCTCCTCGCTAAATAAGAAGAGTCGTCCTTGATTCTGATACTATTTGTAACACCCCAGACATACAATAATACAATATGTCTATTTTAGACCGAAGCTCACACGATTTTAAAATACGTTGTACGATGTAAAGTTTGATTTGTTTTTATAGACCATGATCTAATCGTGACAACCTTCTAAGTTATAATTTAAATTACTACATTAATTCTCCATTTTTGTTCTCCTTAAATTATTTAATTACATCAAGCTTAAGAAGTAAGAATCAAGATTCAACAATCAAAAAACATACATGATTTAATCAAGAATATAAATTATAAAAACATCGATAAAAATTTTATTTTTAAAATTTTAACTAATTTATCCATTATTAAGTATTTGTTAAAACTGCAAATATAATAACCTTTAATGAAACTTGTAATAAAAGGTTACAAAAGTATTATTTATGTAATAATTAATTTTTTTTTATAATTTTTAAAACATAGAAAAAAAATTATTTTGTTGATATAAAACTATATATGCTACCGAGCGATTGCATATGCACCCAGGGATAAGTAGATCTTGTAGCATAGCAAATGCAATTTAACATCTCACACCATGGCGTATGCAATTTAACAAGAATGCATGTCGACTCTTACTGGTCCATTGATCCACCTCTAAGTGGACCCACATTAAAAGCCAGCACAATTGGAGATTTTAAGTTGTTAAAATCAATCTTAAATTCCTTATTCAAAGGATCATGCGACTGCGTAGATTGAGAATAAATAATTTTAATTGTTTATTACTCTTTACTCTACATTATGTATAGTTGTAAATGTTGAAGTGCCAGAGCAAGACATTGCATTTCACACAGCACTGATGTGTATGTGTCCACATAATCATAGATGCTTTTTTCGAGATATGAGCAAAAAAGCATTTATGGTTCTATGTGCACCTCCACATCAGTGCAATGTGAAACGCAGTCACTCTACCACGACTCTATATAATCATTTTAATCATTTTAGACTCCATTCTCTCCACCTTCTTACCTACTGATTGAATGAAAATCTTATTTGTTCGTAACCTTAAGCATTCAAAATCTTAATAAGGAGCGAAGACTAATTCAAATTATGACTGAGATCCACTTATAAATTATTATTTTTTATTTTAATTTTGTCGTATTTGGTAAGATCAAATTATGGCTGAGACCCACTTATAAATTTTCTTTTTTGTTTCAATTTTTTTTAGTGTCAATGCATCTTACAGTTGACCAAGAATCCATGGGTCAGTGAGCTTGAAAGATTATTTTATGTGCCATGTAAATGGACAATTAGTCAAGGAGCTACATGGCTGTTCGTTTGTGTCGAGGAGTCAAATTAAAATATTTATATTTAAGGAGACATGTCAAATACACTTATTAACTTTGGATGACGAAAGTTATACAACTCATGATTACATGTATCCATAAATAGTTGGTGAGATAAACAAGACCACGTTTTAGAAAGTCACAGTCTTGAATTCAAATGAGATTGCATTTCCTCCGAGGATTAGTCGGTGAAAAAGAAAAAAAGGAATTTCGATATAAAAATATTTCCCCTTAAGAATAAATTTATTTTGATTATTTTGAAATTTTCAAAATCTCTGTTTGGAAAAAATCTGCTAAGTCAATGCCATCACAGTCAATGAGTTGGAACACCATTAGGTGTGATGCCCATGATGATGAGGATACGTGTTTAAAACATGTTTAATGTGAGACAGAAAACATGTTTTGATGTTATATTGTTCACGAATCACATTGTAGAACGGGTCATCAGCCATAGATTGAGAAATGGAAATTTGTCCCTTTTTTTTTTTAATCATTAATTTGTCTAAAACCGGACAGTTCATATTTTTCTATCATTCTTCAAACCATTGAACCGGTCACTCTCTTCAATTTTTACTTGACTTTGTAACAATTGATGTTCTTCTACACTTAATTGGGTTTCGTTAAACCCATGGTATTCAAATACTCTATTGTTAATTCTAAAAAAAATATTAATTTATGAATAATGCTGAAATGACCTTAGGCGTAACCTCATGTTGCACTTCTTGACATGAAAGCATATGGAAACCATAGATGATTTTCATCGAGATACGGGTGAAAAAGCATCTATGATTCCTATCCACTTTTATGTCCAGAAGTGCGATAGGAAATTCCAACTTGAGGTCACTCCAGTACGACTCTTAATTTAATACTCAAATATGATCAAATCTTTGATTAAGGGTCTATCATTAAAAAATATCAAACGTAAAAGCCCAACGATTAAGTTGAATTTTATGTATAAATGTACAAGTCCAATAAAAAGATCCAACAATACGATAGGCAACCCGAAGGGTATCCTATGCGACATTAGACTTAAGGGTGTCAATTTGACCCATTAATATGGTTTGGTCAAAGATGACAAAATAAGATTTTTAGGACCTTAAGCAAATATAAGGTCAATTTCAAAATTGTCCAACCCATTAAATTTGGGCCAGTAATGATCAACTTACTCCAACTAACCCATTAAATTTAGGGTGGACTGGACATAGTAAGGTTCAACCTAGTCCAACTTATTAAATTGAGATATATATATATATATATATATAGGGTCCCGTTCAATGGCTAACTTTTTGGCAAAACATGAGTTAGAAGTTTTGGAATGGGCTGATTTTTTGTGAGGATGATCTCTACGGTGAGGAGATCATCATCACCAAAAATCAGCCCATTCCAAAACTTCTAACCCCATCAAAAATAGTTTACAAAAAATGGACGGTTCACGATTTTTCAACTTGTAAACATGGGTTAGAAGTTTTGGAATGGGCTGATTTTTGGTGAGGATGATCTCCTCACCGTAGAGATCATCCTCACCAAAAATCAGCCCATTCCAAAACTTCTAACTCATGTTTTGAAAAACGTTTTGCCAAAAAGTTGGTCATTGAACGCTACCCATATATATATATACAAATACATACAAATACATACATATAGATTAGATCTTTATTGTGATGAAAAGTAACATCAAAGGACTGTAAATAGTTTTAAGGCACATAAATATATATATTTTTGGTATGAAAGTCAATCTAAATCCCACTTGGGCTTAGTTGACTTAGATGCTATATAGGGATAACCAATTTCTTTAGCACTAGGTTAGGGCTCATCCAAACTAGGGTCTTTACTTGTCCATTGACAACCCAAATTAGACATCAATCATTATGCATTCGGATTATATCAAATCCATGACTAAGTCTCTGATGACATGTCTATATGAGCTCGTGACCTAGTTTCTCAGGGTTTATGTGAAGCACATGACATGAGTGTATTGAGTTGTGATAATCTGACTCCCCCCTATGACATACTCTCCCATACTCTCCTGACGTGGCACGCGCAGAGAATCATATAATTTGTTCATCGTGATACACAATCGCACATGTCGGGAGAGTATAGGGATAGTCAGAAAGTCATAATTCAAGTTTATTAATTATTAGACACTATCATTAGCCATAGACTTAAACATTAAAAATGACCCTAATTGGTGATTTCCAATTCTTGGATAGAATTGCTTTTCATCTTAGTCTTAGGAAGGCCCCTCACAGCAAAATATGGGCATCAAAATGGGATCTCTAGCTCCAATTATGCTAGTTTCTTTCATCGAAAGAGTGGCCAGACCATAATGGGTCAGATAGCGTGCCACGTGTAAGAACTATGTTAAAGAGGCCTCTTCATAATCAAAAACTATAACTTACCTTCCTCTTTTCCACAATCATGCTGTCGTTGAACACAAAAAGCGTCCAACACCTTTAATCTTGTCAGTCATCTCTGTTTCAATAAGAAAACTAGTGAGATTCATTTTTTTAATGTACAGATGTCACTTCCTCATGAGTGTTGGATGCACTAGATGTGAAATTTGAAAAGTTCTTCCCTTTGACTATAGATACCAAAGGCAAAGAAAACAGAGCTGTCAATGGGTTATTGGATTGGGTAAATTAGGCCCAACCTTTCGGGTCGGGAACAGATGGACCCAGACCTGTCCCATTCCCCATATAACGAGGATAAGAGGGTGTGTCAGGTTTGGATAATGGATGGAAAAGATGTAAACCAGTGCACAACAGGAAGACTTTCAGTCTATTATCGTTCCAACCAAAAGGAATGGATTGGAAACCAAATAATGGTGAACTTAGTCACACCCGCATCTGACACCAACTGACTTCCTGCTCAACCACTAATTTAGTAATAATAGTGTTACAAGGGACTTTATGATTTTCAATATATATATATTTTTTTGGTGGAATATTTTCATAAGTAACTTAAAAGTTGTATACATTTTAGCCATCAATATCCTACTTTAAAAGGCATTTTAATTATTTACTAAGAAAATAGGAGTATTTTTTTTTTCTTTCTAAAAACCCATTGTTCTAAGTTCAATTGAATTATTACAAATGTGAAAAACATGTAGTGGGTCCAAGCCACTTCTCGATCTTGTCCATTTTTCGTTTCCAGAACCAGGAGTGGATTTACATTGGGGGCACTTGCCCCCACAAGAATTTTCAAAATCAAAGAATTTATGAGTTAGTGCCACAGATAAAAAAAATCAACTGCTATTGTCCCTTAAAAAAAAAAAAAATAAAATAAAAAACTCTCTTAATTTCACCCACAAATATTTTTTTCACTCATAGTTTCCTCCACATGGGCAAAATTCTGGCTCTGCCCTTATCCAGAATGATGATTACCTTACATTTCAGTGCCCTTGTCCTTTTTTTTCACTCAGTAAGTGCTTTTGAAGTCTAAAATCGTCACGAACGCTTTACAAATCCAATGCCACGTGTTACCTTACATTTCAGTGGAAAAGAAATTGTTCTCTTTGTAATTGAATATTTTGGATTATTTTTTTCTTTTTTCTTCATCTTCACTCCCCTACTCACTCTTAGAGGTTTGGGAGCTTGAGACAGATTACTTGAACAAAGTACATAAATTTTGAGACTGAAATAAATCTTAAAGCTCTAAATTTATCATTAAAATTTATAAAGTGAATAATATATTTTTTATTTATTTATCAGTAAGCCTGTTTTTAATGAATTCAATTACTCGGTACTGACGAAATTTGAATCCAAATCTCTGATTTCATCACTCAAAGACTTTACCAACAAAGCTAGCTGACACCTACATAAAGTGAATAATATTGATGGTAGCAATAATTTATAACTTATAGATTAGAAACTACGGCATTTTGAAAAATCCAAACAAAAATAAAACTTTCCATTAAAGATGGTTAAGGAAAGAAATGCTAATAGATGCCACTTGTTTGCAGTAAAGGAGCTTGTAGTGTTATAAACTTAGATATAGGAGTGTCAATGGGTGTGGGCCAGGCTTGGTTGAGCCCTGATCCGACCTTAAAAGTGGTATGTTGAACCTTAGACTAAAACTATACCCCTATCGGGCTTAAGTTAGCAAAGCCCAAGCTTGATCTTAATGGGCTTAGGGTTTAGGTTGATTTTTGGGTTTTATAAAATAAATAAATTCTTTTACATTTAGAAGCCGTTTGATGCTGCTTTTCATTAGAATTGGGATTCAATCTCTATCATTGTAAAACAAATGGTTTTCAATTAATTTTTATTATAAAATTAGACATCTAAATATATATAATAGACATATAGTTAATATATTAGTTGGTTGATTTGGACTGGGTATTATTAAGCCTTAGCCCATTCCGGATTTTATGGGCTTGGAAATTTTTTTTGGCCCAACCTGACTTTGCGGGTTCAAGATCAAGACCTTAACCCTTATTTTCCCAGATGAGCCGGGCTTCCTTAACGGGCCATTTGGTCCAATAAATAACCCTACTTTTATAACTTTAAGAAGATAATGAAGGTGGCCAATGTATTTCATAAAATCATCCTAAATAGTGGTGTATTATGATAATTGATAATATAAAGATATTATTTTGAAAAAAGATCAACTTAAAATATATCTATATATATGAAATTCTCTCTTTTGAAAAAATTCTCAAATCTATTTCCAATTTATTCATCAAATCCAAACCAATAATAATAATAATAATAATAATAATAATAATAATAATAATGATGATGATGATGATGACGATGAATTAAAAATTTGACTTCGATAAACAATTAACCATAAAAAAATGTAAATACGAAAAAAAAAAAAAAAAGGATTTCAAAATTTACGTGATACCGGAAGATTGCCCACTTCCACATAGAGAAATTAGGTTATTATCGTTCATCATCTTAAGTGGCCATATGAGGAGGAATGATTGCTCCATTTACAAATTTCATAAGCTAGCGATTGTTAAGGAGGAATAATTCAATTCCTCAACAGCTAATAATTATTGAAGTTGAACTTTGTCGAAACTAGGTTTAGGAATGTTAATTAGAGCAATAATTGTAATGCTAGGTGTGAAATATGGGTGGGGTGGGTCCAACTTCATCGAGATTTCAGCCCAACCATACTTCAGGTTGGTCTTGGGCTAATGTCTTGGCCGAAGACATACAATCTATGTCAGCTTTGGATTGGGCTCGGTTGGAGACTTTAAGGTTTAGTCTCAATTTAGCTTGGATTGAGTCTTCGGTACTTTAGAAATTTGGGTTGGGCTTGGGATCCAATCCCAATCCCACAAACCCACCCAGTTCCAAGTGATGATTTGAGCCATTAATGTATCCTTCTTCATAGATTGAAGGATAATAGCTCTAATTAAGGGTAGAAAAGAACACATAAATGTGTTAATAATACATTTTATTGCATTTTTGTCCTGATTTAAGTCGAGGGTATTTAGGTTAGTTTATTAGTATATAAGAGAAGACTGAGGGCACATTTTTTTTTCAGGGGTATCTTTTATATTCACCAAAAGTAGAGGGGTATGTCTAAATTACCCTAATATATATTACTTTTAATGTCTAGCAGAGCCAATGGTTTGTTTCTGGTTTCAAAGGTATTTAGAACTGTAACCATTATTATTATTATTATTTAGTTGATTTCGGTTCTATAATAAATAGAATCGGAATACATGTACTTGTCAGATTTAATTTTTAAGAATAAAATGAGAAAAAAAAAATATTTCAGATCATCATAAAGTTTTTTCCTTTCAAAAAATTAAGATATTATTTATGAAAATATCAACTTTAAGTATAATTTTTTCTATTAAAGACATGAGCTAGTTATTTTTTTCAAAACGTTAAAATAATCTTCTTTACAGTTAACAAACTTATAGAAAAGATAACCCTTCTGTGAGTGAGTGAGAGAGAGAGCATCATATCTCGTTAAAATCCCCCGGATACATGCAATACCTCACAAACCACACATACGAGATAAGTAGGGATAAATTCTTGTGGGTGACCAACGAGGCGGCTGGAACTCAAGACCGTCCCCTTTGCACCCAACTCTTATTTGATATTTTACCACAATATTTTTCGTCACTAAATATTCAAAAGTTGTTACTAAAAGTTTTAGTGACAACATTTTTATTGCGGTTACACCGTGGTTAAAAAAAAGTGTCGTAACTAAATGTTTTAGTTGCACTTTTTAAAAAATGTCACTAAAGATTATACCTTTAGCTGTATATATAATATATCACTAAAAGTATAATATTCAACCATAAAAAATATTGGAACTAATTTAAAAGTTATTTTCACTAAATATATGAATTTACTACTAAAACTTATAAAACTAATTGATAAAAATAGATTTTTAGTGACAACTTTTAGTCATTGCTAACAATGGAGAGTTAGTCGCAATTATAAATCGTCACTAAAAGTGTTAGATTACGATTTAGTGATTATTTATTTTTTGCAGTTAAATGTGAACCGTTAGCCACAATCATCAATTGCCACTAAAAATAAGTTTAGAAATAGATTTAGTGTCGAATTACTTTGCGAGTAAAAGTGGACTATAAGTCACAACCAAAAAATCATCACTAAAAGTGCTTAAAAATTTTGGTATAGCAAATTTAGTAACATTAAAATCTTTATATATATATATATATATATATATATAATATATATATATATATATATATAATATATATATATATACACGTCAAATTTAATTCATTTAAGTATAATATTTCAACATAAATTGTTCAACTCATTCAAAAAAAAAAAAGTCTTGCTCATAAAGATTTTGAAAAGTTCTACATCATATGTCTTTGACTTACAAATAAAATAATTGAAAAATGATTACATTATAATAAATTAAATGAATGGATCATATATATAATTAGATCAAAAGTAGACCTCCTTAGAACATAAAATTCGATAGACCTCCTTTATCTTTCAAACAGGTGGAATTATGACGTATTTGATAAGAAACCATTTATATTATAAAGAGAAGATTTCCATTAAAAAATATACATCTATATAAGGAGATTACAACATTCATTCCTATTAATATGTTCGAGATGAGCATTTTTTTACCTTCTAACAAAAGACATAGCTGCATCACATCATTAATCATCTCCTTTCAATATATATATATATATATATATATATATATATATATTGAAAGAGTGGCGTTCGGATGTCTTAAAGAGAGTCATATTTTTTCAATGTATGGATTGGAAGCTTCGAAATAGATTGATTTTTGATAAGGATATTTTTTGAGATGATGATCTCTATGATGAGGAGATTATCCTCACAAAAAATCAACTCATTCCAAAACTTCTAACCCCATCAAAAGTGATTTACGAAAATCGGATGATCTATTATTTTTCAATTGTTAAACTAAGGTTAGAAGTTTCAGAATGAACTGATTTTTGATGAGGATGATCTCTTCACCATAGAGACCATTTTCACAAAAAATCAGCCCATTCCGAAACTTCTAACCCTTATTTTGAAAAATGTTTGGCACAATTTTTGACTCTCTTTAGGGCCTTCGAACACTTCCCATGTATATATAAAAGGTAACGTTCAGGGGCCCTAAAGAGAATCAAACATTGTGCCAAATAATTTTTCAATGTATGGGTTAGAAGTTTTGAAATGGGTTGATTTCTTGTAAGGATGATCTCTATAAGGAGGAGATCATCCTCACCAAAAATTAGCCCATTCTGAAACTTTTAACCCCATCAAAAGTGGTTTACAAAAATTGGACGGTCCATGATTATTCAACTGTTAAACATAGAGATCATCCTCACCAAAAATCAGCTCATTTTGAAACTTCTAACTCCTATTTTGAAAACTGTTTGGCTCTGTTTAAGGCTTCTGAATGCTTTCCATGTATATATATATATATATTAAATGATCTATATTATAAAAATAAATCAATTCTATTCTAAGTATCCACGAGTATCCATTGGATAGAACCTAATGGTTCGAGTTCCTTTTTAGGTCGGATTCTTATTGATTCCAATAAAAAGAGAATCAGAAATGAGATTTTCAATTTAGTTATTCTTTGATTTTGGTTAAATGGGTACATTGCCACCCTAAGTCGTTACTCGTCCAAGAAATATTAATTTGTAATTACCCATGGTCAAAGGCTTAGTGACCCAAACCTCGCTCTGACGCTTTCAGAACGAATCCTTCTCCAATCCCCACTCACATAAAGAATCTCATTTCATCTATTATATTAAGTCTTTTTTTATTTCTTAAATAACTATTAGTCATATATGTCATACAAAATAAATGTTATAATGATTTATTAGTGAGTATTATAATTAGAAACAACAATATTATAATTTTACATTAACTAAAAAAATTAAAAAATTACTATAATTGTAGAATTAATTTAAATCCTTCAAAATAGAAGGAGCTTCAATTATTAAAACACATATTGATTATTTAATTAGTAATAATTATATTGATCAAGAATTGTTTTGTCGTAATTAATTCAAGGTGGTAAGTAGCATAGTAACAACAATAATATTGTCAAGTTACATAAATAGTACAAAAAAAATACAAACAACTAATAGATGTAGGACAAGTGAAAATATAACTATGGAGGACCATGATGGAGTTATGTAAAAAATCTATTAGAAAAGTGTGTTTTTTGCAAGAGAAAGTATGTAGTAATGAATTAATTGAAGCAAATGAAGTATACAATTGTAAAATTGATATTCGAATTTATTATATATAACTCAATACATAATGCTTTGAAAGTATTTTGCACCTTAAGATATTTTCAACTAGGTGTTTTCGTGTTCTCGCACCTACACCCGCTCCGCGCACTCTGGTCACTAAGGTTAGAGAATCATTAATTTGATCAATTGCAATACTTCCCATCTAAAATGACACGTGGCATGTCTTTGGTGGTATGTTCTACTTCAAGTAAAGTAATACCGGTGGTACTTGATCATTTCTTTCAAAATGAAATTTGGTGTTTGTCGCTTTTCACAAAATCAGTTAAGGCAGTTAACACTCCCATTTGGAAGACGCAGGGTTACACATCCACGTGGCGACTACCCATGCCGCGAGATCAATCCAACCAAATCGAATTCCAACACGTGGCATTCCGACTAACCTGCGTCTTATTTTTGGAGAACAAGTACGTGATTTGGTTGGGACTTTCTAGGGTTTCGTTTCTTCTCTTCCTCATTGTTTCTCTGTTAAGTCGTAGCGAGGCTCAAAATGTTGGATGATTTTTAACGCAATTTCGTCTGTTTTGGTTCTTGAGATCTTGTCTTCAAAGAGTGTTTTTTGTTTAATGGAGACTGCAATTTTGCTTCATGTTTCTGATTCCACGCCTTTTTTTCTCTGATCTGTTCTTCAGCATTGTTGTCAATTCGAGGGGCTTTGGAGGTACTCAGCCCTTTAATCGTTTAAATTTTTTTTATTTCTTTTCTATTTTTGTTTCATGATTTGGAGTTTAATATTAGGTGTTTTTATTCATAATTTAGGGCTGAATATGTAATTCTGTTGATTTCAAGATTGTTTCACTTTGATGGATTTAGTTTCGATATTAGTACTTCTCTCTCTGTTGGATTGGTCTTTGTGTTTGTGGATTTCTCTCACCACCAATTGGCAAGCTAGTCCCGTGAAATTATAGATTTAGTCAATTAATATTCTGAGATTCCTTTTATTTAGCTCTAGGGAAGTTCCGCTAAGGTTTGGTTTTCTGCAATTCTGGTCTCTTTAGCACTAGAGAAGTCTGGAAGTTGATTTCGTAACTTATGGGATTTATAGAAAATCTATTTGTATAATTGGTGTTTGAGTAGGTGTGCACTCTTCAGTTGGCAAAATTAGTTGCTGAAAAGTTCTTGTTGAAAGATTTTAATAAAAAGGGGGAAAAAGTAAAGTTCAATAGGAGAGTTGTTGAACTGAATTCTGATTTTCTCATTAAAGTTGAAGCAAATATATAATACATCCTTTACAACAAGAATAACAAAAAAAATATTTGAAAAGAAGGATGAATCAACAGAGTCCTATTTTAAAGGAAGACTCAATTGACTAGAAACAATAATTGAAACTGCAAATGACACGTATGTTCTTTAGGCCCCCTCAAGATAGGCCACGAGTAGAGAGGCCAATCTTGTCTCTTAGCAGCAGGAACTGAGAACGTGGCAAAGGTTTGGTTAGGAGATCAGCAAGTTGGTTGGTAGAAGAAACGTGTGCCACACAAAGTAGATTAGATTGAACTTGATCACGGATAAAATGGTAATCCACTGCTACATGTTTCATTCGAGAATGAAACACAGGATTGGAGCTTAATTGAGTGGCACCAATATTATCACAGTAGACAACTGGAGAAGACGGCAAAGTCGCACCAAGTTCAGCAAGTAGAGAGCATACCCACCGAAGTTCAGCAGCAGTAGTAGCAACTAAACGATATTCCGCCTCTGTAGAAGAACGAGCAACAGTATGTTGCTTCTTAGAACTCCAAGAAATAAGATTCCGCCCAAGATAGACTAGGTAGGCACTAGTGGAAGAATAATCATCTTTATTGCCAGCCCAATCAGCATCCAAGAATGCATGAAGAGCATCAGAGAATCCATGAAGTGATAAAGGAGACTCACGATGTAGAAGAAGTCCTTTATCCAACGTGCCACATAAATACCATAAAATTCGTTTAACAAGTACCCAATGCTCGTCAGTAGGTTGATGCATAAATTGGGCCATCTTATTGACAGCAAAAGAGATATCAAGACGAGTGAGAGAGAGGTATTGCAGGCTCCCAACTACAACACAAAATTGAGAAGGATCTGAGAGAGGAGAGCCCGAGGTGATGGTGAGAGAGGAAGAATTTGTTGGCAATGGGGTAAGAACAGGGGTAGCATTTGCCATATGAGTCTTTTTAAGTAAGTCTTGGATATATCTTCGTTGAGAGAGCAATATACCATGGCGATGTGGAACAACCTCAACGCCAAGAAAATAAGAAAGAGATCCAAGATCTTTCAGGGAGAAGCGTTGAGCAAGGCAGGCAACAAATTGAGAAACTAGGTCATCACTATTACCAATAATTATGATATCATCAACGTACAACAGTCAAAACAAAAACATGTATGCCAGTGTTGAGAACGAAGAGAGAAGTATCTGAGTGAGAATTCTTGAAACCTGAATCCACAAGAAATCGACTTAGTTCATGATACCAAGCCCGTGGAGCCTGTTTGAGACCATAGATAGCTTTATGAAGTTACAGACATATGTAGGATGATCCGAATCAACAAATCCTATTGGTTGAGTCATATAAACATGTTCTGAGAGCCGGCCTTGAAGAAAGGCGTTGATATCGACTTGATGAAGAGACCAACCATTGCTTACCGAAATACTGAGTACTAGTCTTACTGTGGTAGGTTTAACAACCGGGCTAAAGGTCTCATAGTAATCGACATCGGGTCATTGATGAAATCCTTTGGCCACAAGACGAGCTTTAAACCGGTCAATAGAGCCATCAAAGTGTCTTTTAATTCGAAAGATCGATTTACAACCAACAAGATTAGTGATACCATCTAGAGGAACTAGCTCCCATGTCCCATTACGAACAAGAGCATTATATGCTTCAGACATAGCTTGACGCCAGTTATGATCTTTGAGGGCATGAGTCATGGAAGTAGGTTCAAGATCAGGTGGGGATGATAAGTGGGTGTGTAGGTTGAGCTTTTGAATTGGTTTACGAATATTATTTTTGGCCCGAGTAGTCATGCAATGTTGGGTGGTAGTTCGTGTTTCGGTGGATTGATGGGTAGGAGTTGGTGATTGTTGGATGGGTAGTGGGTGATGCTCTGTTTCTGTTTGATGTGCTGGTATCTCAGAGAGAAGTGAAGTGTCTTCAACAGGAGGCAGTTCTTGAGGGCGCGTTTCAGGTGGAGTAGTAGAAGTCAGCTGAGTTGGAGAAGGTAATGAAACAATGAGCACTGGGGGAATCCAAGTATCTATGGTGTTGGAGGTGGGGTGAGGTAGATGATCATGAAGAGAGGTGTACGGGAAAACTGACTCTACAAACTTAACATGACGAGAAACAAATGTTTTTGAAGTAGATGGTTCAAAACACAAGTAGGCACTTTGGGATAACGAGTATCCAATAAAAACACATGGTTTAGACCTTTGATCAAGTTTGTGAGATGTATATGGACGAAGCCAAGGATAACATAAACATCCGAAAATATTTAGTTTAGAATAATTTGGCATTTTGTGAAAAATTAATTCATCGGGAGATGATAGATTGAGCGTAGTGGTTGGTATCCTATTAATTAAATAAACAGCAGTAGCAAAGGCATGGGACAAAAAAATAATTGGAAGTGAAGCATGAGAAAGTAAGGTGAGACCGGTTTCAACAATATGGTGATGTCGTCTTTCTAAATAGCCATTATGTTCGGGTGTATGAGGTGACGTGGTTAAGTGTGCTATGCCATTTAGAGAGAGGTAATCTTTGAGGCCCATATATTCTCCCCCATTATCTGAATAAAGATTGATTATTTTGTGTTGAAAATAATTTTCCACAATGGCTTTGTAACGCTTAAAAATTTCTTGAACTTCAGATTTTCGTTTGAGTGGGTAAAACCATATGTATTTGGTAAAGTGATCAACGAAAATGACATAGTATTTGAAACCATTGTGCGATAAAATAGGTGAAGTCCATACATCAGAATAAACAATTTCAAGAGGTTGTGTAGAAGTAAGAGATGAAGTAGAGAAAGACAACTTATGACTTTTATTACAAAGACATGCATTACATGAGAATTCTTTTGACATAGGAGACAAAAATTCTAAATGATAACTTGATAGAATGTGTTTCAAATGGGAAAAACAGGATGACCTAATCGATGATGCCAATTTGAAGAAGTGGTTTTGACATTGGAGAAGGCAAGAATTGGAGAAGACATAGATTTATTAACCGGCCATTCATACACTCCATCCTTAGTGCTGCCCTTCAGAAGGATTGCCCCTGTGCGAAGATCCTTCACCTGAAAAGAATACGGGAAAAATTCAATTGAGGCATTATTAGTAGTGCAAAACTGATATATAGAAATTAAATTCTTTTTCATGGTTGGTACACAAAGCACATCATTCAGAGTAAAGGTAGTAGTGGAAGTTGGAAGAGAGATAGAATCAGTGTGGGTGATGGAAAGACCAGTGCCATCGCCAATCATAACGTCGTCAGAGCCAGTATAAGGTGCATGAAGGGATAAGTTGTTCAAGTTTGTTGTGATATGGTGAGATGCTCCACTATCAAGTAACCAAGCTGGATTGTTGAAGGCATTGTTAGCAGCATAATGAGCCTGTGGCTGCCAGGGTATTGCCGAAGTGTTTGGGTGTGAAGATCCTGTGTTGGATTGCTGAATTGGTACAAGCTGAAATGAAGGACATCGCTTGGCCGAGTGCCCTTGTATGCCACAGATCTGACAAAAACCCAAATATGGACGAGATGGAGGACGGTTGCTATGAGGTGGAGTACCTAAGTTGGTAGTCATGAGTGGTCGGCCAGAATTGGTAGGCGACGGGCACCAGCCCGCAGTGCGGTCGCCAGTTGTGGTTGAACTTTTGTGGGCGCCAAGTGGTATTTGTTCGATTGGTTGGATTGGCAGTGATAGGAAGATGTACATCAATCTTAATGTTTGCTTGAAGGGATGCTTCAAAAGATAGAAGTTTCTCATGAAGCTCATCAAAGGTAATAAATGTGTCTCGACCTTGAACAACACGAACAAGTTCTTTGTAGTCATCTCCCAGTCCATCTAAGATCTTCTCTGTAAGATCTTCCTCATCCATTGGTGCTCCTAGTATGGCAAGTTCATCTGCACGGGCTTTAATAGAGGGAAGAAAATCAGTGATGTTCATGGTACCTTTGGTGTGACTTTTGAGAAGATTCTTGACTTGTTTGATGCGGCCACGAGATGGTTTAGCATATGTATTGGAAAGAATAGTCCATGCTTCGCGAGAAGTGGTGGCTCTAGCAATGAAGGAGATAATTGTAGGAGACAGAGAACCAATGAGGGCATTAAGGATCAGTTGATCTTGTCGAACCCAGACATTGTAAGCTTGATTTGGTTCTGTAGAGTTGTTTGCAGTGAGTGTTTTTGGCGGGCAAGGTTTGGAGCCATCAATGTACCCAAGGAGATCATAACCGATGAAGAGAGTTTCAAACTGAAGCTTCCATGAGAGGTAGTTGGTAGAGGTGAGTTTGAGAGGAGCCTGTGCAGAAATATTGATTGTCAAGAGATGAAAGTCATTGGTGTTGAGAACAGTGGAGTGTACTGGAGTGGTTGGAATTTTGTTTGTAGTGGCCATAGTCACTGTTTGAGAAAGGCAAAAAAGTAGAAAGAGAAAAAAAAAAAAAATTAATGGGGAAGAGGAATGCACTGCTCTGATACCATAAAGTTCAATAGGAGAGTTGTTGAATTGAATTCTGATTTTCTCATTAAAGTTGAAGCAAATATATAATACATCCTTTACAACAAGAATAACAAAAAAATATCTGAAAAGAAGGATGCAGAGTCCTATTCTAAAGGAAGACTCAACTGACTAGAAACAATAATTGAAACTGCAAATGACACGTATGTTCTTTAAAAGGAACATAAGAAAAAAAAAATTCCTCTAGTTATATTCATTCTACCTCATCTAGACAAGCTAGAAATATAAGTTTCCTAAAATGTAAAATGGAGTTCTAGTCTTTGGGAAGCTAATTTTATAAACCTTCTTAGTTGTAATTGGTGTCAGGGCCGGCTAAATACAAGTTGAGGCCTAAGGAAAAATTTATAGATGAGGTCTTTTACTTAAGACACATTAATTTATATACAATAGCTTCAAAAGGACTGGTGTGGTGAAAGTAAAGTTGGTGTACTAATATAATTCTTTTAGTTTTCTTTTTCTTTTTTTAAACTTAGAAGCATAGTCACAAAATTGTCCGAATTTTTTCAAAAATTCATAAAATTCTCTGAATAAGGAACTAACTGATTAAACTGGTGAATCGATGAATTAATCAACAATTTATCAACAAATCACAGAATATAACCACATTTTTACCCTTCACCCTCAAAATTTTATGTCCTTCAATATTCGAATCTTAAAAATAAGATTGGATTTTAGTTAAAATCCCCAAAGTATCATTTTTATATTCCACTAAATTTATCTGATTTTTTGTTCCAAATTTTCATGAAATTATCCAAATTGAAGCCTGGACCTTTTGAATAATAATCGAATCCAACCTTTTTTACTAAGCTTCTACGTCCCATCGTTGTGGGATCTCTCTATTTTGTTTATTTGTTTTTGGAACTTCCAATTTCTAATGGACTGTCTAAGATTTTTTTGGGGGGAGAACTTCTAAAATGGTCTGGGACATAAAGAGGGGTTTTTATTTGAAAACTTCAATTGGTGGATGTAAAGAATTGTCTTGTTTTTTTTTAAGGTATCTGAGTTTGGGGGATCTCCTTATTTTTTTATTTTTTCTTTTTTTAAGATCTCCAAGCTCCAACATGGCAACATGCAAGGGCCTATTAAGAAAAAAAATTGAGTGCTTTTTTATTTTTTAGGAAATTTCAGTCCATGTGGATCTATCAAGTTGTATTTTTTAATAAAGATATCTTCTAACGTGGCAATGTGCAAAGGCCTGTTAAGAATATATATAAAAAAATACTCCCATGTGCAACCTTGACAGATTTTTTGGGGGGATTCCTCTCAACCGGGGACTTAGGCAAAAACCTAAGTTGCCTTACAGTTGAGCCGGGCCTGATTGGTGTGAATAGAACATTACCAAGTTGAATGAGTCCCTCGTTCGTTACTATGCACTTGACAACTATAGTCCTAATGGCATCTCAGGTTTGGTGGTGAAGAAGCCTAAGGAGTCTAAGGACATTGTAGGTGTTTGCATGGATTCTAATCCAAGCATCCTGAGGCTGAGTGCTTTTAATGTAACCATATTCCCCTCATTCTAGTAGTCATCTACTAGTCGGTAGATTATAATCCATTATATGAACCCATCACTCTCCATATTTATTGTTATAGAACTGTAGTAATTTATACTATTTTTTGAAATCCTGAACCCATAAATCCCATCTTTTTTTATATTTTTCCCAGTGACTTTGTCAAATTCAAGTGCTTATAGTGTTAGCTGTGAAGTATTGCTTGAACACATTCAAATAACTGTTAAAAGGTGTCATTGTAATTGCCATATTGTTTTCTTTATGTGACCTAAATTTCACATATTTCCCAGGAAATATTGATTATCACATACTTCCTTGCAGTAGCAGTCCTCTCAAGATTGCCCCAACATATGGATAAAACCTTATGGATCTCCAGTCTGGTTTTTTCTGGCCAACATGATGCCTAATTCTCTCATTTGTAGTGGACAGAGATGAATATCACTGCTCTCTTAACTTCTGCAGGCATCAACATAGGCCTGTGTGTGGTGCTATTGTCACTGTATTCTATTTTGAGAAAACAACCAGGAAACGTCGGTGTGTACTTTGGCCGGAGGCTTGCTCAAGAGCACATTGGACACAATGATCCCTTTTGCTTTGAGAGATTAATTCCTTCAGCTAGCTGGATAATGAAAGCTTGGCTATCATCCGAAGATGAAATTTTGAAAATTGCTGGCTTGGATGCTGTCGTTTTCCTCAGAATTATTGTTTTCAGGTTAATAATATCTCACTTTCCAAGAAAGATTATACCTGTACACCGCAAGTTTTTTGTTTATCATATGTTGCATCTTACTGGTAATGCTAGTAGACAGATGGGCAGGAAAATTTAGTTAAGTTTTCTTCATATGTTGCCAACTTTTGATATAAAAGAAAGAAGAGAGAATTATATCATAAAATTTTTAACATGGTTAATTTAGGAACATAGAGGATAGCATACTAGGCAAGGATGTAGCTGGCAGAGTGGTGATCCTAACTAAAGCATTATCAGGGAAAATTGAAAAACTTTCCATGCTTGGTGATAGCTCACATAAACTTGCTTCATCATGGTTGATAGGTTTCTTCGTTTCCCTTCCGAAATTCTAGCTTATTTTAGAGCAGGTATCAGTGTAGGAGTTGGCCCATGCTGCATGGTCAGAGCTTTCAGCTTCATGACTAATTTAGGGGACAAGGGAAAGAGATATCTAATAACAAATGATGTCTTGCTCATTGATTCTCCCTCAGTTTGAGCTAGTGTCACCTGGACTGATAATTTGGGTTTATTGCTGCATTTTGTTGAGACATTTGTTTTTGTTTTTTACAATTTGTGCCATTTTCATACTTATGTAGATGCTCAAGAAATCTCTACCGATGTTCAGATTTAGCATCTTGTTATGGAATTGTTGCACAGGGACATGGATTCTAGTATTGGACCTTCCCTAGTCAACAAATATTTTTCTTCTGATAAGTGCTATTCAACATATTTTGAACCCTGAGTTGTTTATGAAAGAATCGTAATGATAGTTATCTATAAATCCGGACTTTAAATTGCAAATATTCCTGTTCGTAGTAGAAAATCCTTCCAATGATGTTCTTGGGTTGTGCATCATTACTATGGGTTTGTTGAACAACGTAGTCAACTTATTGTTATGATTCTCTGATTGTATGGGATGAATGAGAGAGTTCATATAGGTTTCCATTGTTAACTTCCTATTCATTTGACACACCAGACTTGTTTTGAAGAATTGGTCCTTTTTTTTTTCTTCGTTAAGTAGAGAATTTATTAAAAAAGAACAGGAGGTTGATAGACCTGCCTACAGAATTGGGATACTTATTTTTTAAATGATTAGAAAACTTAGTTGTCTATAAATTTTGACTTCAAATTGCAAATAGTTCTTAGTAGGATCATGGAAATGTGCGCGCGCATAAGCTACTCCAACCAGAAGCAGAAATACACCACGTTTTCTGTATTTTATGTTTTGCATCTTTTTTACAATTTTTGTTTATTGATTAAATTGTAAACTATCATTTTCTAAATATTTGATCGTAGCCTTTGAGCTCCTCAGCAAGGAAATGTCTTGATAACTTTCAATTATAATTTATCAGTCAAGTGTAGAGCGTGCAATGTTGGTTTCTTGAGTTATTGGTAAGCATTGATTAGCATAACCTTGGGAACAGATTTATCATTTAGAAGTTCATCCTTGTGCACATTCACATGCGCATTCTCCACACTGTCTTTGCCAGCATAATTTTTGAACCTTTTTGGTTGTTTACATTTACTGACAATAGGTATAAATTTCATTTCGTACAGTATTCGGATCTTCTCCATTGCTGCTATCATCTGCATATTTCTAGTGCTTCCTCTGAATTATTATGGGCAAGAGATGGTTCACAAGAAAATTCCTTCAGAGTCATTAGATGTTTTTACCATTGCTAATGTGAAAGAAGGATCGAAATGGTATGACTTGAACTTCTCTTGACGGATCCTAATCATCAAAGTGAAGAACCATATCCTATATCTTTTAATTTTGACTAGTTTTTGAAGTTGTATGCACAAGCGTTTATGCATTTCTATGTTTCTTCTCATATTAGAAAGCTTTAGTTAAAATGCCACATATTTTTTCCCTCGTATCCACATAGTTGCTACTAAATATGTTCCGAGTCCAACTCATTTTATATTGAACTATGGGTGTGTTAGTATTCATAATTCAGTTTCCAATATTTTATATTACTGTTGCAGGCTTTGGGCACACTGTGTTGCCTTATATGTCATATCTTGTTCAGCCTGCGTTCTTCTATACTTTGTAAGATTACTTTACAATTGTGATTTTTTTTTTTTGTTTAGTTTCTTTTGTAAATGAATATCTTGAAAGACTGTTTATATGGATTTAGGAGTACAAGAGCATTGCTAGAATGAGGCTAGCACACATTACTAGATCTCCTCCCAACCCGAGTCATTTTTCAATTCTTGTTCGTGCCATCCCATGGTCGGCAGAAGAATCCTACAGCATCTCAGTAAAGAATTTCTTTTCAAATTATCATGCATCAAGCTACTTATCACACCAAATGGTTTATCGGTCAGGAACAATTCAGAAAATGATGGTGCGCAATTGTTGTAGATGCTTTTGTTTATTATATTTAATAAAGGTTAAATAAGTCATTTACATTATTTGTAGGAATTGGAACCTGTATCTGCTTGTGTTATTCATTTACGTATACTTATCTAATTTTCCAATATATTTTCCTATTTGATAGTTTATATCTGAAATTTATAATTTTTTATAGGAATCTATTATAAAAGAAATAGTGGTGCGCTCTTATTTGTTTTTCTTGGTGTATGCTTAACGACAACGCTCTACTCATTCATGTCCAATTCTTTTCCAACATCCACAAAGTGACATTAGAAGCCTGAGGTTACAGACAAAGTCAAAATCTTAATGGTGGAGAGTGTAATGTCTAGCTTGTCTACATCAAAGGCTGCAACCTATGTTACTTGGGGATGGCTGTTGGTATGGTCCAAAGTTAAGACTTTTCTTATTGATGCCAGTGCACCAGAACCAGACCAAGTTTTCCACCCTGTAAAAGGGGATGCATAGTATAAACATGGTTGTCAGGGAGGATGGTTGCATCATTCCCTTAAAGAAACCTTTGAACTCCCTTCGTACTTGTATGGACTGAACCTGCAAAGGTGCTGATGATCTACCCTCCGGAATCATCATGGTTTTATGATGTCCTTTAAGGAGTAAGAGAATAAAATTAATTGACCTGTCCCTCTAATTCCTCCTCTTTTCCACCAATATAGTTAAAGTAAAGATTTCCTCTAGTAGACTTTGCACTGTTAATGTTGGATATATCTAACAAAGCCTGTGAAATCCTTATGGCCTCCTCCTCACTTAATACCATTCTTTCTGTAGATTTTCTCCCTCTTTCCATAATTACCAACTTCTCTGTTACTGCACCCTGAAGGCTCCCACCTTGAAAGATCCGCTTTTTTATCTCTTGAAACTCTCTCATGGTTTTCCAGTCAAAAGATTTTTATTTTCTGCAGCGTGTTGTGTATATTTTCCTCCACTCTCGGGTATGTAATACCCCAGTTAAGCACCATGACCCTCTTATTTTCATAGTTCTCCCCCTCTTCAACAGATCTGTCTTTTGGAGTAGATGGTTGGTTAACATGGCCTCCTCTGCACGACCTCACTTCGATTCTTTCCACCCTTATAGGTGAAGGGGAGTGTTCAGTATATATTTTCCTCCATTCTCAGGTATGTAATACCCCAGTTATGCGCCGTGACCCTCTTATATTCATAGCTCTCCCCCTCTCCAACAGATCATTCCTTTGGATTAGTTGGTTGGTTAACTTCGCATAATCAAATCAAATTCACAAATGTTAAGATTTATACCCACGGTGCCATTCCTAAGCCCAAATTAAGGAGTGAATCAGGTTTGGCAGAAACTTAGGTAAACAAATTTTGAAAAGATCTTTACAACATTGAGGGAACCTTGGAATTCTTTACCCTTTCTTTCTGTGTCTTTCATTTCCTTAATGATTCCAAATTATCCTTCACTTTTGTAAGCCCATATATGCCCTCTGGTGTCTTTAGGATTAGCCTCTCATTCTAGTTTAATTCTACATTATTATTTCATTTACTAATTCTCTTAAACTGCTCCTCCAACTTTCCTTAATCTCCCTGTCCCTTACCACTTCCCTCTGTCTGTCACTCGTAATGCATCTCACTTAGATTGACGATTTCACCTTCTCTTTTATTGCATAAGTTGTCACACACCATATATCCTTCTTGGAAGACTTTCATTTGGATTTTCTTTGGAAGCTGGCAATGACTCTGCCGTCACTGCTGATCTAGATTCCATGTAGGCGAAGCGGGTCCCATTCCCTAAATCTGGAATGGCCTTTTTACTTATTACCTGTTTGGCACCTCAGCAGTAACAATCATTTTATATTTAGTATATTGAAAAGGTGGGATACAGACATCCACAACCACTTTGTAAGCTAAATCTCCAAGCTTCCCAAGGAAAACCATCCTATTTATGCTTGGAACAATTACATTCAGAACTGCTTTTTTTCGCCTTCTAATTAATGCATTACCATTTATATATCGTAGGTAAAAACTATCATTGTATTCAGTGATAGATTAATAGATTGTATGCGATTATATGGTGATTAATTTATTGAACACGGTTTTTGATTCATTGTCTACTATCATAAAGCTACGTGATTCTTTATAATTATATCTTTTATGTAGGTCTGGGATATTTTTCAGTTTCTACCTTTTAGGCGCATTACTGGGGCAAAACTATTTTCATTTGCAGAATCCTGCCCTTTAACTTCGGCATGGACAGAAACCCTTCTTTTGGGTGTTCTTTGATGTTTAGCTATTCTTTGTTTGCAGAATGATGCAGAAAAGATGTATAACAAGCTTTCACAAATTACAACCACTTCTACTGGACAGACTTGTGAACCATGTCTAATAAGATGTGGCCTCTGTGGAGGAACAACAAATTCTTTCAAGATACTACCTAATGAACCTCCACATCTTGAGGAGAAACCTAGCCTTGACCACTTGGATTCAGATACAAGAGAAAAGGTCAGTATGCTCCATTTGAATTCAGTGTCCAAATTTAATCTAGTGTGTATTTATTATATTTGCATACTTGACATGTAGTTTGTGCTGGTTGGATCTGTTTAAATGTATTTTGATCTACTTTTTTGAAGTGATTTTTCTTGCTGAGCATTAAATTCTGGATTAATTTGATTCACCTTCTAAGAGTGATTTCACCTTGATAATTTCTAAATAGTAGTGTGTTTTGCCATAAACATTGTCAGTCTTACAACCGAGATTAACTAATCTTACGGTCTTACCTGCCTTCTTTGGGAATTAATAGTCTTCTTTTCTCAAATGACTAAAAACCATAATTGATAAAATGATATTAGTTTGGGATGATTGACTCAAATCTCTCCTGCTTTAGGCAGGTTGGTAAAAGCCTCATTTGAAGTGCTTGTTTGTCTTATTTTGGTTCTATTATTTATAAAGAGATGAGGACAATTGCCATATAATAAGAGCAGAGTTGAAGACATTTGCCTTAATGGACAGCATGGATAGCTATATATATATATATATGGGGACAAAAAAATTGACAATGTGTTTTGGAAATATGGGTTAGAAGTTTCAGAATGGGCTGATTTTTTGTGAGGATGATCTCTATGGTGAGGAGATCATCCTCTCAAAAATCAGCCCATTCCGAAACTTCTAACCCCAGTTTTACAAGTTGGGGATGATCTCTATGGATTAAGCCCATTCTGAAACTTCTAACCCATATTTCCAAGACATGTCAATATTTTTGGCCCTTGAATAGACATGTTTTGCTGAGATGAGCCATGAGCATTATTATGTATCTCGATTGTCCAATAGTGTCTTGCTCTTTCATGCAGGACTGTGCTGCTGCATTCGTTTTCTTCAAGACACGCTATGCTGCTGTTGTTGCTTCACAGATTCTTCAATCATCAAATCCAATGTTATGGGTCACTGACTTGGCTCCAAAACCACACGATGTTTATTGGTCAAACCTTTGGATCCCATATAGGCAACTTTGGATCCGTAAGATTTCAACTCTTGTGGCCGCAACTGTTTTAATGTTTCTGTTTCTTATCCCTGTTGCGTTTGTACAAGGCTTGAGTCAATTAGAACAGTTGCAACAAATGTTCCCATTTCTGAAGGGTATTTTAAAAAAGTAAGTATCCTCTGTGATTAAAATTTTACGTTCTAACTGTGTTTATTATTTCCAAATCCTAAATGAATGCTCCTTTCGAAGTCTTTGGTGGACTTGAATTTCTGTTAAACTGTTATATACAGAGTGTGCAAATTGTTTGTTACTACTGCAGATTGACACTGTTTATTTTCCTTTGTATTCGGGGTTTCACACAAATTTCATTGTAAATTTGTAAATAGAATTTTTTATGAAAAGAACAAAGAGAAAGAAAACAACTAGGAAGAGACTCCCTGGAATGTGATCCTTTATTTTCCCCCGCTCACCTAATAATTAGCTAGATTCTTGGGAATAATATGAGCAAAAGGATAACATCCCTTTACAAGTAATAGAATTTAAGAATAATCCTCAATAATTAAAGGACCTTTGGATGCAGAATGGAAAAACTTATTTCTTGCCATAATTCTTTTATTTGGCTTATCAGAATCCTTCCTTTTTACCAGTTGGCCCAGATAATGCAAAATAATGATTTTTCATTATGACCTCAAATCACCCCTCAAACACTTGCCAACCAAGTTTTTAAATTTTGATTCGCGACATTTGGAAATGGAAATATTTTGCAGAATTTTTGTAAAATTGTTTAACTATGGAAATACAATGCCAACAGAGAATAAAAATCAATTTTTTTTGGGTGTACACAACATAAAATCATACTCACAGGTACTAGAAAGATGAAGAAATTAGGTAGAAAATATTTGGATTACTAAAACTCAGCAAGAGAAACAGGCTTTCTCCAAAAAATGTCCACCCGAGAAGCTTTCTGGTTTCTTTCAATACTCAAATCAATGATCCCCTCTACCCCCACAGATTTTGACTCTTAAACAGGGAAAACAAAGCATTACTTCCACAACTACCCTTAGTGAGTCATACATTATGTAATTACAATGAAAACACAAGCTATTTTAAAATGCATATAAACTAAAAGCTACATTCATAGTGGCACGGTTCTTATGTGTCCACACATGTAAGTTTGCGATTGGGCCATGGTCGATGGGGCTCATGAATTGCCAAGAACTTGACCTGTCCAGTAGTTGATGCCATATGCATCCAGAAGCTTCCTGCATGTCTTCTTCTGTTCACTTTCGTGTATCCAAGTTATCTCCGAACATTTTGAAACAAATGGGCACAAACTGAAACATTCATTGGAACTTCGATTCTAGGCATGTTTTGTTTTGAAATGTTCAAATAGTGGTATGTATTGTCAATATATTCTGAAATGGTATGATACTTTAAACCATGGTTAGATTGGCATTGGTCTGTCAGTAACTTAGCATATCCTTCTTGTGCAGGAAATTTGTAAATCAGCTTGTGACAGGTTACCTACCAAGTGTAATTCTAATGTTATTTCTATACAGTGTCCCTCCAACAATGATGTTATTTTCAGCTGTGGAAGGGAATATCTCTCGTAGTGGCAGGAAAAAGAGTGCATGCTACAAAGTTCTGTACTTCACAATCTGGAATGTTTTCTTTGTTAATGTTTTGTCAGGATCTGTCATTAGCCAGCTACATGTCATTTCCAGTCCAAAAGACATTCCAACACAACTTGCGAAAGCTGTACCAACGCAGGTGATTATTTACCCTGGTTTTGTGTCAAAGTTAAATGGGTATTTAACTTTGAGTGGTTTTCCTACCTTCATTAAAATTTTACTTACTGTCTTATTAGGTTATCTTGAGGTGAAAATTGAATCTATTATTTCCTTTTTATCAATAAATTGATTTGAACCTATCGTTGTTAAGAAAACTGTCGATTATAACAATGTGTAAGTAAGTGCTATAAGTTATTTCTAAATAATTAAGTCATCGATGTGTGCTGTTATATATAATGCTAATTCGAAATATATTAATTAATATCACATATAAGCATGATGGAAAATTTCGTAAATATCTAGTTTTTGTTGTGCTAATGTCTAAAAGTGAAAAGATCTTTTTTTGATCAATACACATAGATTGATGATTTGTAAATCTTAATGGTTGTTTGTTTTTCATATGGAAAAGGAAAATTATCTTTTGAGAATACTTTCCTATTGGTTCTCATTTTTTCACATGAACTATGAAATTGGTTAGGAGGGAAGTTGGGTTGTGAAATTCATTTTGGAGGGAAATTGAAAGCTATAAATATGAGCCCAATCTTCCCTTATTTCTCACTCCATGTCTCTCTCTTTGAGAGCTCTTATTGACCATTTATTTGGTTATAGTGGAAAAAAAATATTTTAATATGTAATGTAAAATAAAGAAAAAAAGAAAAAAAGAAAAAGAAAAAGAAAAAGAAAGAGGGAATAAGATAGGAGCTCGTAAAAAATGGGTAGTGTAGTAGATTTTTTCGGATCTCCCACTCTCCTCGAGATTTGTATTGTTGATGATGATTTGATCCTCGAATTGCATGTTGACTTTCCACTTTCTCTGGTCTTCTTCTTTGACTTGACTATCTTCTCCATTGGTCTCACCTGGTGTTAGTCTAAGGGCCTTCGATGATTAAGTTAACTTGAGAAAAAATGCTAAGTAAGGAGAAGAAATTTAGAAGCAGAGTAGTGTTGTGTGTTTTGACTTACCTTGGAGTGGAAAAAGTCTCCCTATTTATAGAATTAGCTCATCAATCTTAGAGCATGTAACATTTTCCCATGATTTTTATCATTAATAACCCATAATATCATTATGACCATAATGACCCATTTTTTCTTATCTCATAATGGCTTTATAGAACCACTATCTTGGTTCATATGGCCTTAAAGCTCTACTCTCTTGACTTTTGTAACTGACAAGAGAAGTGGCTTTTGCTCTACAGTTGATTTAACCTGGTGACTGTTCAATTCTTTGAGTTGACTCAGTTGTGTTATGTATCTGAGGTTGGTTATGTCAATGTTACAATTCTTACTTTTGCTACTACCCGAGTAGCTGCAAGTTATAGTATTTTGATAAAGAGCTTGACTTTCCTTGAGGGATTGACCTATGTATTACATTAGGGGGATGGCTCCTTCAAGAGACTGAATTGTCTCTTAGAGAATTTATATGGGATTGGCTCCTTGAGGAGGCCAAACCATATTATATTAATGAATGTAGGGGTTGACTCCTTTGGGACTACGAACCAATTAATGATAGCAATCGAAGGGGTCGGCTCCTAAGGGAGGCCGAATCTCCTTGTTATTTGGATGGGTGAAGGGGTTGGCCCCATGATGCAAGACCAGTGAAGGGAGATAAGAAAATGAAATTTGATTTTGGAAAATAGGGAAATCTGGTTGGGGATTGGGTTAAGGATTTGGGCGACAATAGGACAGATAAGAAAATGAAATTTGATTTAGGAAAAATAGGGGATTTAGGGTATTTGGGTATAGAGTAGATTTGGTTTAGGAGATTAATGAAATTAGTGTTAAAGAAAGTGGAAAATGATTAAATGGTAAAACAATTTGTAGGTTTCAAAAATCAAGAATCAAGAATCAAGAAAGGGGTTTTAAGAATTAAGAATTCAAGATTTCTTGAAAAAAATTAAGAAAACAAAATTTATGGGTTAGGTTCTTGAAAGGATTAAAAGTTTCTTGATCTCTCAGAAATAAATAAAATAGAAAAGATGGATTGAAAGAGATAGAGGATAAGAAGAAAATAAAAGAAAGAAAAAAAAAAATGATATTTACCTTGGAATCACCCTAACGATTTCCATGGGATCAACCATGTTGAATGCACCAACATTCAAAGAAAACAAAAACTTCTTGTTTATTTCTTTCATTCTCTATAAATAAACCCTAATACAATCTATATATAAAGAAAATTAATAAATAGTCCTAATAAAACTAAAATACCTAATTTTCGTAACTTTCTCTCTCCTAAATTTTCAACCCTAATAAACTTAAAAAAAACACGTCCTAAAGTTACCAAACTGCCCCTAAATATTATACTAAGACCATGGGCTAATAAAACATGAAAATAACCCAAAAAAACATAAAAATAAATCCCTAAAACAACTCAAAACTATTAAAAAAAAAAAAAACTAATGTAAAATAATATCGATGATAATTAAGTGAAAACCTAAATAATTACAATTTTTAGTTGGAACCCTCGACTATTTACTTGATTTGTGTTCCGCGTTACTCCAAGGGAGGCCAAACCTCCTTAAGGTTTGAGAGGGTGAAGGGGTCGGCTCCAATAGGGAGGCCGAACCTCCTTGTATGTTTGGCAACAGTGTAGGGGTCGGCTATATGGGGAGGCCGAACCTCCTTAAGGTGTGGTTTCAGTGAAGGGATCAGATCCTCTAGGCTGAACCGAATGGGTATGGGTTGGACCCGTGGTGCCGAGTCATTCTAGTTTGGATCGAGTTGTAATGCTATATATTCTAATCCCTAGGATCAAATATTTTTGGTTCCTACAAATAGCCACACAATTGGCCTAATGGGTTTCAGACCTGAACGGGTACCTAGTGGGACCAAGGGGCATCAAAGTGGTTTCTAGCCTCAAATTGGTGCTTGGAAACGGTTGCCTCAACTAGTCTTAACATGAAGATTGTTTCCAAGAGATTTGGTGTCTTAACAGTTCTCTGAATTGTTGAGACACTTATCTATTTGATAAAAGCATAACAATGGATCGGATTCCCTTATCCCCCACATAGAGAGGGTTTGGGTTTAATCTCCCAATGAATCTCGAGGAAAACTTTTAATTTTATTGTCTTTCCTATTCTATCTCCCTTTCCAAGAATACCCCTCCAAATTTATTGCCTTCCATTTCTACCCCCTTAATCCCAAAGAAGATGTTTGTACTGGTAGGCACGGGCAACCTCTAGTCTATGCAAAGAGGCAAGTTTCAGTCTAAAATAGTATCAAAAAATGTATATCCCTCTCTCCCTGTCTATTAAGTTATAATCTATCCTTTTAATTTGGGCAAAAGAGACATTGTGTATTAGAAGGTTTGAGTGACAGGTTCTCTTCAATGTTCATGCAAACATTGAGAAAACTAATAGTTTCAACGAAACTGGGTTATATGATATTCTGAGGGTAGATTCACTAGAACCCAATTGCACCTTTGTTTTTCTTGTGCAGTGGGGGTGTCTGCTATCCATAAGACAGTGTAGATCACTACATTCCTCGTAGAAATTTCTAGTTCCCTCTTCTTTTTTCTAATTTTCTCCTCCCTTACCCATTCAATTTCAACAGCTGATTTCTTTTGACCCATACATGATATGTTGTGAGTAATGCAAGACTTAAGATGTTAAGAATTGTCTGCAAAGAGACTCCAATTGGGTCTGGAGTTGTTGGATCTTGCAGATGGGGTTAACCATCACTCACCAATCCTCTCCTGTATAAGAAGAGGGGGGGTGGCTTTGACATCTACTCCAGTTGTTCTGCTCTAGAAATGCTTGATAAGAGAAGGCCTAAAAGCTCATTTTCTCAGAATCTCTACACTGTAACAGTAGCCTACTTAAGAATCCTGAGACTCTGCCCAAGTTCCCAAGTCATTTGTGCAGGATAAAGAATATCATAGAAAACCAATCTAACAAGGAGACTGGTAAATGTGCCTGTATCCGATACTGGTACAAATTTCCAGACACAGTGGCTCCCACAAACACAATACATCAATAAGTCTGTGCAGTTTCTACCATGTGTCAAACAATATAGGGAAGCCTACAGTTGGAGGAGGTTGTATAGAAATGTAGTTTGATTAGCTGATGTACATTTGAATTTAGAACACCATAAAATAACTAAAATGACATAGTCGAATCATTAGAAAGTTCCTCTGGAGTACACATGGGTATTGCATGGTGTCTAACATGGAAAAATCTTACAAAATGGAGTGTCCTAACATACTAAGGTAGCCCATTAGCGAAGAAAAAAATATGGTATTCATACATCTTAATTCCTCTTTTCTTCTTGATTTTGGAGTAATTCATTTATCTGTTAATACATGCTGACCCGTGTATACTAGATCAGGGAAGTATTCCTTTTACCCAATGATTGAACATTAAAACTAGTCCTTGTGGAAAAACTTTGTAAGTATCAAACATGTATTATATAGGCAATCTCAGTAGGGGGGTCATGTACCTTGCCTATGCCAAGTGCTGCAAGCTTTCAATCTTGAAGTGAGACTTTGGATCAAGTCCAAGGATCCCAAGGAAATTGTTACCTTAATCCCTTGCACATTTTAGATGATTCAACTATCTTCAAGAAGCATTTACACCACCTCTAAGCTTTGATTTGTATTTAATTAAAATAATTTCAGTCATTTTAATGCACGAGGAAATTTAGAAATTCCAAAAATTTATGTTAATGTTAACCTTCGTTATCAGAATCACTCACTTCCTTGCATGTCATTCATGAGAAATATGCAGCCCTTTTTATTTTGATAGACAAGAGGGTGAAGATGAGTTTCAAGCCCAGTTTATAACTGATAATAAACTTCTATGATATAATTTTAAGTTACAGAACTTCTTACTCAATTATGTTTATTCGATATGGTAACTCAATTCAGGAAGGCTTTTGAGTCCCTAGCATTTTGTTTTATAGGCAGAATATGACACTTTAATTGTTTTTCGTTAATCTAATGATTGTTATTATTTTTTAAATGTGTGCAGGCTACTTTCTTCATCACTTATGTTCTGACATCTGGTTGGACAAGTTTGTGCTCTGAAGTCATGCAACTTTTTGCTCTTGTATGCAACTTGTTCTATAGATTCGTACTATGGAGTAAGGAAGGTCCATCCAACTTGACCACATCCTTTCCGTACCACACAGAAGTACCAAAAGTCTTACTGTTTGGACTCCTTGGTTTTACTTGTTCCATCTTGGCACCTTTAATATTGCCGTTCTTGTTGGTTTACTTCTTTCTGGGTTATGTAGTATACCGTAATCAGGTGAGTGATATTTCTCTGATGATAATTGCTTTCATTTCTAGGAACGAGTGTGCATCGAGATCTATCTATACCTCCTGTGTACATATTCTTGTGCTATGCATTATTTGTGCTTTCATTATTTTCTGTCTATGGTGTATTCTTACCAACTCAGACTTGAAGATATGTTCATGTGTTCCTTTTTTAGCAGAATAAGTTTGTTCTAATAGTAATCGTAAGCAGTTTTAATGGCAAAAATATCCTTGGTTGTGCTTCTGTTCACTTTGTTTTGTATGTTTTCCTCTGATATCCATGAGAGTAGTTGATGTAGGATGGAAGCATAGAAAGTAAAAATATGAAGATGAGATAAAAACGATCAGATGGGAAGTACAATCACTCTACCTCTAGGATTTACAGTAACCTTAGGTCTTCCGATACTATGAATCCTGAATATCATCAATAGAAAATAGGACAATGACAGATACTTCCATTCTTCTGCGAAAAATAAGTAATACCATAAGGCAACTTGATAGCAGCTTTTAGGATTATCTTACTATATGGGATCCTTCTCTTAAGTTCGTCTTTGATTGGAAGATTCAGTTGGACATGGTAGAATTCATGGTACAGAAACCTTTGGTAGATGTACCAAGGTTTCTGTACCAGTTGTGTGGATTTGTACTTATAAACCATAGATACTAGGAAACCTGGTTCCCCATGTTTTCCCCTACAATACCTACATTTCTCTTCATATGTTCACGGATCTTAATAACTAATTAGTATTTGAATATGCCATTTTTGTGAGGTGGTAAAGTCTACGTGTGGTAATACCACAGACCCCGATAAAAAAAAAAACCTACTAGCACAATGTGAGTCATTTACCGATCCCATTCTCATGCATGATTTATTGAAGCAGGAAGCATTACTAAGATGATGGACAGACTGGTATGGGTATCCATTTCTTGATGGATCGCCTTCAATTTAAGTGTAACCTGAGATCCATTTTTTGATGGCCCCTTTCAATTCAAGCATATCTTTATCAAGTCAACAAATCTTGAAATTTATGCAGCTTAGATAAGAGAAAAATCTATAACTCTAAAAAATGAGGACTAGAATATTCATCACATCCATCTCCAATTTCATTTCCACTCTTTTAAATGAAAAATATAAGCTGGCACTTTTGACAAAAGTCCCAACTATATTTTAAGAACTCCTTTGCAAACCCCTTGATAGTCTTGCTCACCTCTATTTTGTGGAAATCCTACCCTAAAAGGGTGTCAGGCAGTATGATAGAATGCGGACATGACATGGGACAAGAAATCCATGGCAGGTCATCTAGAGATGCATCCTCGTGTTAATTTGTTTCTTTGTTAAGAGGACCACATTGGTTGGATAAGTTTATTTCTGCCTATGTTTATGGTCTCGTATAAAAGGGTGAAGAACCTGTGTTGGGTTTTGGCCCTCCGCGGGACTCTAGTGTGATTCTTCCCATTTTTTTCTCTTTTTGCAAGATATTGATTAGCATTTATCTTAAAGTATGAGTTCTACACTTTCTGATTATTTTCTTGAGGATTTAACACACCAACACAACACTATAAGTGATATTATTGCATTAAGGAATGCTCGCGAATGCTCCACTTTATTCAAATTACCTTGCAGATGCTTAATGTATACATTCCAAAATACGACACGAGTGGAGAGATATGGCCTATTGTGCACAACAGTACAATATTCTCATTGGTGCTAGCACAAATAATCGCTCTTGGAGTATTTGGAATAAAAAAATCGCCAGTCGCATCAGGCTTCACCATTCTTCTGGTTATATGCACACTCCTATTTAACGAGTACTGCAGACAACGGTTTCATCCCATATTTAAGAGTTTTTCTGCTCAGGTAACAAGCAAAACTTAATTTCTTCTGCCTTATACAAGTAAACATTTTTCGCCTAGTTTTATATCTTGCTTGTCTACAGGATCTTATTGAGATGGATCGGCACGACGAGCTTTATGGGCGGATGGAAGAGATTCATCAACAACTGCAATCAGCCTATTGTCAATCTGCATTGACATCAATATGCAAGTCCGAGGGCTCAAGCCATTGCAGGGACATGGACAACACCCGAGATCCAGTGGACTTAACGCCAGGTTTGGCTCACCCGACACTTGGCAGACTCCCTCTATCTGGTATCCAATGAAATAATTACTGTCTATGGCCCTCACATTTCAGGAGAGGAAAGCTCGAGAATAAGTGAATCTTGGCCTGTACGTTGCAGCTTGGAAAGAGAAGATGCTAGCAACCTGTAGAATGGCGTATTTCCTTCATGTATATATATAATTCATTGTTTTTATCGTGCTGAACCTTCATTCGTTCCTTCATATCACAATCATGTATTGATGGTGCTCAATCATCATAGAAAATGTCTGATACTACAATGCTTGGGGTTTGCTGTTTTCTGAGGCCTTTAACAGATTGAGGGAGTCATCTATCTCAGCCAACATGATTACATGAGATGTCTGGCCATAATATCCAGTGCTTATCGCGCATACAAACGGGTTCAAAGGTTCAATCTTTTTTTCTTTCTTGTGAAATTGAGATTAGCTTATTTTTCTCTTGTTTATGGTAACATTGAGAGAGAGAGAGAGAGATTTAACTTAAAAATTCTAGAACAAGGGATACTTCTGCAAGGGAACATACTGAACACTTTCTGAATATAATTCGTTTCATAGGAATATGTTTATGACATGATGAGTTATTATTGAAATATTTCTTGAAAACTATAATGGAAAATAAGAGGATGAGAGTATATAATCTGTTTGATTATAATAACACATTATACTATTTGATATATATATCAAATAGTATATAGGCACAAAACCACAATAGTGTTAACTCTAAAGATAGCTTGATCCTTAATGAATGTGTGTGTTTTGTTTATCAAGTCTCTTCATATAAGGTCCTCAGTTTAAGATTATGGTATCTATGCACCCTGATAAGGGTTTGATATATGTGTAATAAGTGAAATTTTAAACACATGGGGTACCTCTCAATCCCTTATGGTATATACATTTTTTTAGTGCAAAATTTTTATTTTTTGTGAATCTTTTGATGCTTTTTTTTGTATTTAGAATCATTTTTATAAAATAATGTAAAGTTATTAGATTAAAAAAAACTTTTTTCTTTTCTATCTTTAGTCAATTGATTTTTTGGTAAGTTGTTTGGCTATTTCTGTATTTTGGATGATAAGTTAGAATATCAACTCTTAAAAGACAGTCTCACCTAGTAAAGGAATGAGAAATCTCAAATGTATGGTACAATCTTTAGCTAGTTAAGTTGGCAAAACTATGCTCCTATGCTTAGCTAGGTGAAGGTCACCGTGCCCACCCATGCATGCATGTGTGCATAATTCTCGCTTGGGCACTTTTGAGGCTAGGTTACTTTGCCCTAATCAACTCAAACGAGTTGATCGTATTCTTCCAGATTGACCATCGGTAGTTGGTGTCCACGAGAAAGTGTGCAACCCAACCCTTGCCTTTAGACTGTTAGACTAGATCCAATGGTCATCTAAGTGATTTAAATCATCCAAATCTCATGACTATTAAGGAAATCATATGCTGACTGTTTGGGGAAATAACATTCGTATCAATTTTATAAATTTAAAAAAAAATAAATAAATAAAATGTTACTGTTGCCACACCAACTTTTACTAACGCCGCACCAACTGTGGGCAATTCTTTGGTGATTTACATACGAATTGGTGTGGCAATAGTAGCTCCCCTTCAAAAAAAAAAAAAGAATCCATTGGCAGAGATCCTCAAACACTCTGGATTAACATTTTGTTGGCATACAAAGACGATAAATCCTTTCTTCTTAATATCAATTTCCGATACTTGATTGCATCGAGTTATTTGGGGGGGCAATTCTCCATCTTTACAAGATGATGAATTTTGATCAATAGATTGGATTCATTGTATCCTAGAGATGCTTCATTAGATCCTTATTTGCAAATCTGAGTAGGAGCAAATAACATCTTAAATACGTTGATTAGGTGCCTCCTCGAGTTCAAATTTTCATATTCTGGACCACATCAATGAAAGATCTTATAGTAATCAATTCATAATCCAACAAACAATTGATTCGTTTGATTGATTTGATCATTTAGAGGATATATAAATGTGCATTAAATAAAAGATTTAAATATGAAAATAAGAAATTTATTTATGTAAAACCACTAAATTAAAAATGAGCTTAAGCAAATTTAGGTAGTGTTTGTTTGTGCTATTTTTCAGTAAATTCAGCACTTTTTGTCAAAATAGCGCGCGTTTGTTTACTCTATATTTTCAGTGCTTATTGCTGAAAATAAGTGAAAAAAATTCAACACTATTTTGATGCTGAAAAAAAGTGCTGAAGCGGTAAGCACTTTGCTTTTTTCAACACGGACAAGTATACCCTTCGTTTTTTTAGCATGGACAAGTATGCCTTTATTCTTAAAAGGATATTACCTCTTATATCCCATGGATAAGTATATAAGCACCCCACAAATTAATAAACCCACACCATGGCTAAATTATTTTGTCTTATATGAGTTAAAAGTTTTGGAATGAGTTGATTTTTGGTGAGGATGATCTCATTAGTATATAAGCACCCCACAAATGAATAAACCCACACCATGGCTAAATTATTTTGTCTTATATGGGTTAAAAGTTTTGGAATAAGTTGATTTTTGATGAGGATGATCTCTACAATGAGGAGATCATCCTCACAAAAAATCAGCACATCTTGAAACTTCTAACTCTATCAAAACAAGTTCAAGAATCGTAAATCGTCCTTTAAAAAAAATATATATATATTTTTGACGAGTTAGAAGTTTCAAAATGGATTGATTTTTTGTGAGGATGATCTCTAGACCATCCTCACTAAAAATGTGCTCATTCCAAAAACTTTAACTCATATAAAACAAAAACAAAAAAAATTGGCTATGGTGTAGGTTGCCCTTATTAATTCAAAAGGTACTTTTATAATTACACATCCGTTATTTCTATCAAAAATTATTCATCCAAAATTAAGTTATTTTAATGTTGATTTCAAATTTTGATGACTTGTATGACATTATTATTTTTAATTTGAAATTTGTGGGCTTTCATAAATAGAAATTATTATTTATAAATTGAAGATTTGAGTATTATTTATTATTTAAAAATGAATTATATTTTAATTTTATAAGAAATAATATATTTTATTATGTTTGATAAGAAATAAGCATTTGAAATATGCAAATAATGTATAATATGATTTTAAGGGTAACAAAGACAATTTACTAGCTTCAGCAATGTGTAACATATATGATTCAGCATCTAAACAAACAACTTTTTTAGTACTTAAATTCAGCTCTTAATGCTATTCAGCACTTATTTTTTTATAGGTGTAACCCTTGTTCTAGGTTCATTTTGCACCAAGGGGGAAGAAATCAATCTATCTCAACGGTCCAACCCATCTTGTCTTCAATGAGACCTGTTTGAATGCCTGTAAGGGTTGGGTACAGTAAATGAGACACAGTCCCTACTCCAGTTTTGTAATCAATCCTGCACAAACATGGTGAATATCTTGTAACATGAGTTAACACTTGCATCATCCATAACGATATCATAAATTTAATGATGTTTCAATCTGAATGTGTGGATTGCTAAACAGTGCATAAAGCTAAATTTTGCACGTATTTAGAATTACTCTTGTATGTATGTTGTCATGATTTGAGTTTTTATTACAAATAAATATCAAGGAGAAGCGCAATCAGTTGGGGAATTCACCTTTTACCCTGGTATGTGATACTGCCTACTGGAGCAACAACCACTGCAGTTCCTGTGCAGAAAACTTCATGGGCATCAGCCAATTCGTCGACTGAAATAGGACGTTCTTCAACCTGATCAAGATTGGGAATATTGCTTAGAGTTTTTACATGAACGATCATGTTTGTGTTCAATACATTCTCAAGATTAGACCATTCCAACCAAAACAAAAAAAAAAGTTCAAAATATTTAATTTTTCATCTGAGTGAAGGTGAACAATGGTCTTACGTTAGAAGGAATTTGCAAGTTTAAGGTAATAAAAGAATGAGAGGAAAGTTCGAAAAAGTCGTGGATTGAGTTAGTGAGTGGATATTATCGTAATTCGTTAGGATGATACCAAACTTTTGGGTAAGGCTTTGATAATGATGAAAAATAAATAAATAAATTCCATACCATTTGGAAAGGGAATACCTAAGAAAAATCCTGCATTATAAATTGGTTGGAAGCCAACTAAATTAAACATAAAATGAGTGCATGTGGAAAATCATCGTAATCCTTACGGAGACATCAAAAAAAGAAGAAAAAAAATCTAAAAGATTATGGAAGGCTAAGAATATGTGGTATTCTTTGGTGGATGTTGCATTCTTGGCCTTGCACCACATGGCATATACAAGCCTAACATTACATGCATGCCTAATCTTGTTTTGATGTCACTATGCACAATGACATGTACCGAACCAAATTGGTCACATGACACATCATGAAGGATGCTATGCATGTCGAATGTGGACCTGTCTATTTTTCAACATTTATATGTTGTAGGTTGGTTTGTTGTCGAGAATTTTTTTTTTCCAGAAAAATCGTTCATGTAAGACTCAGAGCTATCTGGTGCAAGATAATGTACCTGGTAACCACAATCACGAGCTATGGTGATGATGCTTTTTCTAGTGATTCCAGCAAGAATTGTTCCCTCTATAGCTGGAGTTGATATTACATTACCCTGCAAGAGAGTGGGAGAAAAATAAATCTAGTTTTGTTTTTTTTGTTCTGTTTCATAATATTAATTAGTAGTGTTTATAGATTTCAAATATTTTTTTGGCGAATTTTAAACCCATTTTGATAGTTCATACTTAATGAAACAATTCAATCATGTTTGCATAGATCAAGGAACATTTTCACATCCAAAACCTCGAAAAAGCAACATTGATGCTAAGAAATAAGTTACAAATAATGAATAAATTAAACTGTAATTATGAACTAATGAATAAGTGATACCTTCACGATGAAAATATTGCAAGAAGAAACCTCTTCTAGATTTCTTTTATTCGTGGAGTCAAGGTATAAGACATCAGAGAACCCTTTACTCTTTGCTTTAGTTTGTGCTTTGAGAACCTACACATTGGGACAATATCATAATAAAAACATCCCACAATAAACAGGAACCCAAAAACTTATTTTCTAAATTTGCAAATTATTGATAAATTGTAAGAGACAAACTTGTGAATGTTAAATGCACGAAAGAATCAAATTGGAGACATAGATAGAAGAATCCTCTGTCCTATATCTGCACCTTTCAACTAATGTGGCTTAGAAAATAAGCTCATCTTAAGAGTCACCTTGACATTATGAACTAAAGTTGTAAAACACTTAAAAATTATTAAATCATCATCGTCAAACCTCCCAATAAGTATGAAATAATCCAGTCAAGTATGAAAACGAGCAACATTTTAAAAACACTTAAGATTATTTATTAGTGGAATCAGCAATTTCAGTTAAATTAAAATTTGAAATTTATGATAACTTACCGGTGCATAGTTGGCAATTGTTTTGATACCCCCGGTTCCACCAGGGATGGCACGTTGGAACTCTTCCTGAATAATCAAGTTCAAGGGTGCCATTCCCTCCTATATAGAGAACCAAAATTACCAACAACATCCTTTTTACTAAAATTAAACCACTCTTAAACAGAAACAAACAATCACCTTGAAATAGTTACCGACAGGCGAAGCATATATGAGGAATGTGTACTCTGGGGCAGGAGCCAAACCCAAAACAGGTCCACTTCCAATGAGCAATGGCCGTATATATAGAGACCCTTTCCCTGGCGGTGGTACCTATTTTCGACCCGAAATATAAATTACAATTGAAAGTAAGAAGAAATTAAAGAGTAGATAGGCGTAAAGAGAAATTACCCAACGCTTGTTAGCTAGAGCAGTTTGCTTTACAGCATCGACAAACTGCTCAATTGAGGGTGATGGCATACACATCCTCTCGGCACCCATTTTTAAGCGCCGAGCATTCTCTTCCGGGCGGAATAGAAGGATAGCATCATCTACTTTCCTGTACGCCTTTAGACCTTCGAACAATCCCTATTTGGATTTTTCAACCAACAATTGTTTATGGCACTAAAGTTAGTTATAGAGAGAAGGTTTCAATCAGTTTCCAGTGTAAATCTAACACAAAATAAAAATAAAAAGTTCATGTATTAGAAATCACGGCTAAATGCAAGTGGAGCACATTTTCCTCTTTACAAATATTTATTTATGTAAGATGGACATGAAAGTGAATTTTAAACAGTAATTCCTTTAAACCAATAATTACTTGTTCACCTTTCTGTTCAAATAGAAAAAATTACCTCCCCTCATCATCGCCGACTACACCTTGTACCATCAATTTGTGGTTTGCAGTATAAAAGTAAATCTATTTAGCATAGCTTTTGAAAAGAAATTTTGATACAAACCATGCTGATAGAAAAAAAAATGTAAGATAGATGCCACAATTTTTCTATAACTAACCAAAATGGTCAAGATTCAAGAATATTTTTCTCTACTTTTTCGTACATTCCTCTGTTAGTTCAACTCGGACTTGATAAAGAAAATCACAGTTTTATCCTTTCTTAGAAAGAGAAATTTCATAATAGATATCCTCTCAAAACCAATATAAAATAACAGTGAGAGCAATTTCATAACAGACTCACAACGGTTTGAATTTCTTAGAGAACAAACGAGTGCTACTTACTTGTCCATAGTTTAGGACTCCGGATGATGGGCTCAACTCAATGTTTCCATACAGGTTGAGTTCACCACGTGAAAAATTCCCATCTTGAGAGCATTTCATGACATACATGTAATCAGTTGGCATTAAACCAAATCCAAGTTGATCCCAATTCACATCTGCATACTCGTCAGCTGCCCTGATATTTGTAAGGAAAAAATTAGTTCCATTAATCTAACATTTAACCGTGAAGTTGCAAGTTTACGATGACAGCATAATACATATCGAACTGAATGAGAAGCATACAATCTCACACATTGCCTTTTTTTCATCACCCATATAAAAAATTTACGATAGAATTCGTTAAATGTCTACGATAACAACAATAATATACGATTTCATAGCTTGAATTTGCAATGTTAAATAGTCACCTGTAAGAAGTGGGTTCACACATTGGTTGCAAAGAAGACGAAGTTTGAGATGTAAAGCTTGCATTTGATCCGACCTGCAAAATACACAAGAAGATATTAAGTTGCTTGAATTGTTAATAAATGAATTTTACTCTGTTTGACAAGCGAGATAGGATCGATTTTGTGTCATTTTATCATTTTTTTCTCATTCAACCCTTGTTAATCAATTTAAGGTGTGTTTGTTTTGTTTCACTTGTATCAATATCAAAGAAAAGCAGTTTTTTATTTATTTATAATATTGGGAACCCAACATGGAGAAATTTTTTAAAAAAAAAGACACAAAACCCATCAAATAGAGAAGCCTAAAATTACATAATTTTAATGTGTCAACAACTTCCATGTCCAACACCGGAAATAAAAATCCATCAAATTCCTTACAACCCAATATAAAGAAAAATCAGTTTTTCTTGAAAACCCAATACTAAAAATTATTCTTAAAAAAAAAAAAGAAGATAAAATCCATCAAATTGAGGATCCTAGAGTTACATAATTTTACAGTCGTATCAAACACCAAATATAAGAACCCATCAAATTCATTACAACTAAATCAAAGATAGAAAAAAAAAATTAAAAAAAGTTGGGGAGGTTCCCTCTAAATCTTGATAAGCTTCAGCAATAAAACAACAAAATTGAGAAGAACAAAATAACCTTGGAAAAAAAGGAACGAAACATCGAAAAGTTCATCGAATTTCGAAGGGTGGTAGTCCTTTGAAGAATCATGGTTACTCTCTTTCCCTTCCCTTTGAAAACTGTTATAATTAATTCCCTCCAACAAAAATTCAAAAATTCAAAACTATGCAGAGAATACAAATAGATCAATATAAGAAGAGTCCTTAGTGCAGAGAACTTGAGACAGAGAGATATTAAAGGAGAGAGAATTTAAAAGGAGAAGAAGATCAGAGTTACAACTTCTAAAAAGGTAAGAAAATAAAATATTAATCATGGTCGTGTACCAAACAAATCTATCCTTTCATCTTAAAAAAAAGGAAGAAAAATAAATAAATAAATAAATTTTTGGGGATCCGAAGAAACCGTTAGTACGACCCATCCCTTCCAACAATAATCCCAAAACTTGTTACGTCAATGACACGTGCGGTTGTCAGTTTATCACGACTCTTAAGTCAGATTATCACGACTCTTAAGTCAGATTAGCTGACAAGATTTCCACGCCGCAGCAGCGTCAGCTTGGATTTATCTCAAAACACTCTCCTTACTAACTTAATAATATTTTAAATCTTACTAAGGTTGTTTGGCCCACATGATTTACCACATTGGCAATCCAACATGACAGCTCTAGATTTGATGGGAAAACTCATACTCTAAAGAAATAAACTCTTCAAAAAATACATATGTTGTGCGTTTTATACAAGATGTCAAAATGGATGATTACGAACTCCCAAAAGTTAAAATTAAAATTCAACAATGAAAAATAATATTTTTTCTGAAATATTTTTTTCAAAATTCTTAAAATTTCTTCTTTTAAAATCTTGTGTTATCGAATCATGTTTTTAGATGCCAAGATATGCACTCTCAACCCTTAGTAAAATTTGAAATCTTATTAAATTAGTCACATTAGTATTATTAGTCTTTGTCCATATCTCTGGAAGTTGGTGGCCGACATGATGAGCCACTAAGGTTATCTAATAGCTCCACATGGTATTCTTGTTTGAATCCGCCTAGCCTCACTAAGTTAGTAAGATTTCACCCTCACTAAGGAGGGGTCGTTGGTCTCATCTTGTGGCATTAAAACAAGATCTGATGCTTTAGGATTGTAGAGGATAAAATTCTATATATTTTAAAGAAAAAAAAATTATTTTTTACCATTTAACGTCAATTTTAAGTTTGGAAGTTATATGAAAATTCAGTAACTATTCATTTTAAGAATTTTGGATCAAATTTAAAAGAATTTTTTTTCCTTTTTTTTTTTTTTAGGATTTAAATTTTTTGAAAAAACTTAGAGGACTGTGGTGTTGGATTGATGATGTAGTAATTCATTTAAGCAAAACAATCCTTAGTAAGACAAAATCTAAGTAAGTAAGGAAAACATTTCTCTTCTTGTTCATATTTGCTTGGGAGTCCAACCTTGTCTTGGCTGTGGGGAGTGGATGAGGTCAAATAATCCCACTTTTGTTTTTTCCTATAAAGGCGAGTTCCCAAAAGACTCTGTCCAAGGAATCTATCACCATTTCTTTGATAGATAAGGATTCAACATTTTCCATCTTTAATGTCTAATTAGATAGATTCATATCAAATGGATTAGGAGACATGATAAGGATTAATTAACTTGTTTTTTCATCATTATTGTCTAATTGATAAGGATTTAACATTCTCTATCATTATCGTCTAATTAATTAGATTCGTTTCAAATAATATAGGAGATCAAGAGGAATCATTTTAAACGAAAAGAAGGGTACCAAAGTGAAAGCCAACTACTACATAACGACAAATTGATGCAGACGTCATTTGCGAAAAATGAAGGTATGATATATTAGGTACCTAGATATTAGTATTAGGGAGTATAATAATATAATAGGTCATGTTTCATAGTAGTATTACTAGTTGAGATTAGGATTAAGATTATGATTATTAGTTGAGATTTTGATTATGATTAGGATTGGATAAGGATTAATTTGAATTTAATTAAGATTAAGATTAGTTGGTTTTATCTATAAATACTTCATGTATTTTGGTTTTAGGTATCAATGAGAAAATTAATCAAAATCCTTTTTGATTTAGGAGATTAGGAGATAAGAGATTAACCATCTCAAATGGTTCAAGGTCCGATCTGTCTCTAATCAAATCAATCTCTAATCTCATTCGTCTTTTATTCTTTATTTTGTAATTTGATCATCTCGATACGATCTAGGATGGTATCAATGATATGATCTAAGAATGGACCTAACCTCATTCGTCTTTTATTCTTTATTTTGTGGTTTGATCATCTCGATACGATCTAGGATCATATCAATGATATGATCCAAGAATGGACGTATCACCACTATCTAGGAACTTTTTTTTATAACAATTATTTAGGCACTTTTGGTATATTGGTTGCGTTCATATTAGAATCACGTGAAGTTTGATTGCGCATGGAAAATAGAGGAAATTTTTATTTTGTTTGAAAAACACACATTCTTGGCATTTGATTTCCTATTTTTCCTCAAATTTCACTTCTCATCCTTCACGATTTTCACTCTAAAAGGATAAATGAATTTCCTTCAAATCCACTAGAAAATGATTTTCCCACAATAGTTTTAAAACTACAAAACTCTAGGAGTCAAGTCAATTAAAAATATATTCAATTTATAAATATATTTAATTATTATAATAAATAAAATCCTTTTTCTCTAGAAAATATTATATAGCCATGATAGAGTTTCTGACCGAACACGATTCATTTTTTGAGTTGATTCGTTCAAGTAGACAAGTTGATTCCATTAGATTTTGGGGTCGACTCACCTCAAAATCCAATGGAATCATGGTTTCAAAACTTGGTTTCACGTCTCATCTCGTTCAGGCCCGGTACCAAGTCGTCTTGGAAGAGTTTTTCGATACGTTTGAGATGTCTCGTTCAAAAAATTAAAAAATTGAACATGTATTAAATTTCGGTCAAAAAAAGTAACTTGTGAGTTGGTATCGCTCAACTCTGATACCGAATTAACTCGCACGATACGTCTCGATCTCGGATGAGTTTTAAAACCATGAATGGAATAGAGACAGCTGGGCTGAGTTTCAATTTGAGTAGGCGAGTTTTAAAACTATGCTAAAAACCTACTCTCTCTCTCTCTCTCATATTTTCCTCGAGCAATAAAATGGTGGAATTCACTTTTCCATGAGATACATTTTCTAAAGAATTCGTATGAAATGTACGAATTCCCTGCAATTTGACTCTCGGTGGAGAAAATTGGATATAACAAAATGAGTCGTGCTGTAGTGACCTCAACATTGGATCTTATATTGCACATCTTGACATGAAAGTGGATAGGAATCATAGATTCTTTTGTACTCATATCTCAAGGAAAGTATCATGGTTCCGATAGATTTTCACGTTAGGTTGTCCGATGTAAGGTCACTTTAGCATTATTCTTAAAAAAATTCATGGAGAAATTTGCGATAACCTCATTTTTGGCTGAATTTTAGATCAAATTTTTTAATTTCAAAATCGAATAGAACTCGAATTTTTCTAAAATTGATTTTTGCCGTATTCCGAATTGCAAACAAGGCTCAAGATACAGTCAAGATTCATGTGTACTAGCAGAATTTTTTGTTATCTTCTAAGTAATCTTTGAGCTTTTTGATAGAAAAATTCGAAAGGTTCCAGGTCCTAACACCTTGATGAGAATTATAGATCTCAGATATTTAAACATGAATAAATCAAGAAATAGCAAATTTTGTCGATGAGAACGGAAGTTATAATCGTTCAAAAAACGGATATGCTCATGAAACGATCTTTAGACCTTTTCTTAGAAAAATCGAAAGGGTGTTCTTAGCTCCGACTCCATGATGAAAAGCATTGACCTTGGAAAGATAAGCAATCTAAAGCCAAGAAACATTGAGTTTAATTAACGAAAAATGCGACTAGAAGATGATACAGAGATCATGTTCTATTACAATTTCTATTAAAGACTTGTGATATTTGAACAATATTTTAAATACTCTAAACTTCTAATTTTCAACACTATTTCTCATGGATTTGAATTAGTTCATAGTTAACCCATCAAATGAAGATAAAATAATAAATAAATAAAAATTACTTACCTTGAAAATTGTTTGTTGAATCTTTAATGAAACTAAGAACTCCCCTTGTGCCCTTTGATCTTAGTGTCACTAAACTAATCAAATCAGAGAAAATAATTAGTGCTCCATATTGGAGAGAAATGGAAGAATTTATTTATTGAGAGATAAGAGAGAGCATACTTTTGATAGATGGAGAACTTTATATAAGAGTTGTGGGGTTACAAAAATTGAAATTCATCTACGACATTTATGATTTAAGAGAATTCTCTTTTTTCCTAATTTCACCCCCACACATGCATTCAAGCTAAAGATGTCAAGGTCAAAGTATTAAATACAAATTAAGTGAACCAAACAAATAGGTAACCTTGGCCTGTTACAAGATAGGTCCAACTAACGTCCACATACATAGGATGGGAGGGCCCTTACTTGATTTTATTTCCTCTATTTTTCCATAAAGTATAAAAGGACATTAAGAGATGGGAAAATCATTTTTATGGGGGTGAGAAATCATTTTTAAAACTTTAGCAAAAGTCACGGAGAAATGAATTCGGCAAAAAGTACACTACCATATACATGAAAATCACATTTTTCAGCTATACAAGAGTCACATTAATGACGTGTTTGATTACACGGCAAATATCATGAAAAATCGAGATTTGAAAGTGTTTGACGCGTCCAAGAAAATATTTTTGCGGGAAAAGATATTTTCTCATGCACATAATTTGTCGAAGTGGAAGGTAAATCAATTTCTTATCTTATTTAGGATCTACTCTTTGTCTTCATCATTATCTGTCAAACCATCAATTCCCTTTAAAAATAAGAAACACTCTCTTTTGCATTTAATCTAATAAAATTAAAAATCAAGATTATTGTGGATATGTCACAACTTGTACATTGAATAATTTAAGAACATTGAAAAACATTTATAGAATCATAGAACTAACAAGTGAAATAAAATTTTACCCAATAAGAAAACTCCATGAATGTGTCATTTGGGGTGTTAATAGAATATATATATATATTTTTTTTGTTGTTGTTGTTGTTAGATTTTTGTTTTTTAAGAATTAGAATTTTATATGAGCCTAATCATAATTATAAATAGCTACCGAAATTGTTTGAACGAGTGTTCTACTATTTTGCAATGTTGAGATTATAACTTGAGCCAAACTTTTGTAATGTTTGAAAAGTATGTTTTTGGTTTAAAATAATATGTTTTCTATTACTTTTTTATGTCACTTAAACAATATAAAATTATTTTTCATAAAATTTTTCATGATGTACATAAACGGTGAAAAAAGATTTACTTGACCAATCATTTGTCTGGCAAATAATTTTTCAAGTAATATTTCCCTGCAATCAAACAGACCCTAAAAGATGTTAGGCTTTCCCATTCAAAAAATTTGAATTATTGAGACAAGAAATTAAATGAAGGATTTTGTTAACGCACACCATAAGGTGCAATAAATACACTTTGAAAATTGAATTTTGTATTGAAAATGCCCTTAAAAAATTATTTTTTATATCAAAATATCCTCGGAATCCAATTTTCAAAGTGCAATAAATACACTTTGAAAATTGGAATCTTAGGGTATTTTGGTAAAAAATAATTTTGTGAGAAAAAAAATCATTTCCATTTGAGTATGCCATTTGGTGTAGCCAGACTATTCCAACTCAAAGGTAAATGATTTCTTATAAATAAAATAAAATAAAAAATTTGACGTGGCTATCTCACTTTCAAAATTTCAAAGGAAGCCTCTCCTTTGTGTTACATGTGGCATTTTAGGAGTTTTTTTAAATATTATCATAAATATAAGGGTGTAAAATAAATATAAAATACCATGCGTATTGTAACGAGAAGGGTTTCTTCAAAATTTTGAAATGGGCTGGCCTCTCCAAAGTCAGACTCCTTGTCCTCGGGGTAACGCATGCTGAAGTGGGCCCAGCCGTTACCCCCATGGTGATCACCCGGACTTGGTGGCCAAACTATTAAATACAAATTAAGTGGACCCAACAAATTGCTCTACCTTGGCATGTTACAAGATTGGTCCCACTAACGTCCACATACATGGGATGGGAGGGACCTTAGTTGGTTTTATCATCTCTATTTGCTATATAAATTATATAAGGACATTAAGAGGTGGGAAAATCATTTTTATCGGATAAGAAATTACTTTTAAAACTTTAACAAAAATCACGGAGAAATTAATTAGGCAAAAATTGCACTACTATATACATGTGTAGGCATCAAAATTTCATGATGGTTCTTACAAATTTTGTAAATCAAAGCAAAGTCCTAAAAAATCATAAAGAGGCCCCCCACATTCAAATTGGGCCATTGATAAAAAAATGTGTCTCCTAAAACTTAGGTTTCGACTTTCAAAGATAAAGTCCATGATTCAGAAAGAATCCAAATGATCCACATTAAAGGGTCTTACACTCAAATAAATGAGTTTGATCCCACCAATAATCCATAGAATCCTAAAAATATGATTTTGACTAGTTTAATCTTTAAACAAATCAATCAAAACTCTTTAAGTTGAGACATAATTGAAAAGTTAAATTATCTTTTGGTCTATAAATATCAGAACTTCTCTCATTTGGAGGGGATCGAGAATTATTTTCTCTCAAAAAATAGAAACTCTCCCTTTAGAGAAGAAGAAACTCTCAAGCCCTCCTCCAGAGAAAAAGTAAAGTTATTTAGAGATCCGAACTCCAATTAAAGAGAAAGTCAAGCATAAAGCCTTTCTCCGGAAGCAAAGAAATCATTCTCAATCAATAAAGCATGAAATCTGGAGAGAAGAAAATCTACAAAAACCTCTACAAAAGATCAAGCACAAACAAAACCACTATTTAAGCAACTTTCTCAATCGATAAAGCGTGAAGTCCGAAGAGAAAAAAAACTACATACATCATCTTTATGTAGTTGACTATTAATTAGAGGAAAACATTGAGATTTGTATCTCCATTTTCATTAAGATAAATAAAATCATTTGTAATCTTATTTCATGAATCTCAAGGTAAATTTGTTAAAATTTATCGTCGACAAATTTCTAGCATGCCTGATGGGACAACCTCTGCCTCTCATCTTTCAATCAACTGCAAAAAAAAAAAAAAAAAAAAAAAAAAACATCAACCAAAGCATCAATGGCATCTCACAACGTTAACGTTATCGCATTTGTCTTTGTTAAAAAAAGTAAGAAATTATTTTCCTCTAACCTTGAATCTATGCAGGTTATCGATTGCGATCATCATATAATATGAACAATGATGAAAATTGATGGTTCCAAACTAGTTAAGTCTCTTCAGCATCACCCAAAAAATGTGCCACAAAAACGACACTCACAATAAAAACATTGTGGGCAGACGTTGTAGAAAACGACTCATCGAATTTTGGATCCGATTCGAAGTCAAGCTAGGAATCGTCCGAATCTCTATCAATTACTTCCCTGTTGCAAACTCATACCTCTACCAAAGTAGCGATGACAACTAGAGTGCTAACAGTAGAAGAACAAGTTGCCCAGATGACAGACACCATAAATAAGCTTACAAAAACGATAAAAGAAAAAGACTTTCAAATTGCAACCATTGTCAATTGTTTGAAGTAGAAGAACAAAGAGAATGAATCAAGTATTGGACCCTCGCATCCTCCAAGATTCACTCTTGAAGCGAACACAACTCCGAGTGAAAAAGAGTAACAAAGAGACTATTCTAACTTGTGACATGCTATGCTAGACCCACCACAAGGATCTATTGCCTCGTTTTCTATTCAATAATTGCATGCAATGATCACTAAGATCATTTACACTTAGTATAGAGGTGTGTCATAGTCCTCATTGGTCTACTCCAAATCCTACACTAAACTCATTAAACAAATGCGTCTTCCGATAGGATATCAACAGCCAAAATTCCAACAGCTCGAGGGAAAATGCAATCCAAAATAACACATTGCCTGCTTCATCGAAACTTGCAACAATATCGGTATATTCGACGATTTCATGGTGAAACAATTTGTCTGCTTCCTCCGTGACAATGCATTCAATTGGTACACCGATTTGGAATACAACTCAATAAACAATTGGGATTAACTAGAAAGAATATTCATTGGCCACTTCTACAGCACTAGAAGAATAGTAAGTATGTTAGAGCTCGTTGCCATCAAACAAAGGAAAGATGAACAGGTCATCAAGTACAGTGAACGCTAAAGAAATATTTTTCGCAACTGCATGGATCGTCTCTCTCAATCTTCTGTTATCGAGATGTGTATTCAAAGGATGCATTGACAACTCCTCTATATCCTAAAAGGAATTAAGCCACACACTTTCGAAGAGTTAGCTATTCGAGCCCACGACATGGAACATAGTATAGTTGTGCATCAAACTTCACGACCAAGTGAACCTAGAAGATAGGATAAGAAGGATGACAAATCATTCAAAACTAAGGAAGTTTTGTCTACCACCACCAACAAACCTGTCAAAATCACAGGTAAGAGAAGAAAATATCGACCAAGAACTGATTCGACACAAAAAAAGGAAAAGCTTGAAAAACTTTCAAAGAGCTTGAGGTGAAAGAGTACATTTTTCTTGATAATGACATCTTAGGCATGTTCGAAGAGCTGTTGAAATTGAAGCTCATTGAACTTCCAATGTTCAAACGACCTGATGAAGCAAGTTGCGACAATGATCCAAAGTATTGTCATTATCATAGGGTGATTAGTCACCCAATAAAAAAATGTTTCATCTTCAAGGAGAAAATCATTGATTTGGCGCATCAAGGAAAGATTGAATTTGATTGTGTCGAAAATGTTGTCACTTCTAATATGACCTTTGTCACATTTGAATCTTTTTGTCCAATATTCTTGTTAAGTCTGTATGCAATGCATACTCCATATTCCCAAATCACAAAAGTTTTACCTCAACCACCACAACCCATGTCCGTACGTTTTGATGTTGAAAAGGTCCATCCCAGATTGGGAGCATGGCCAAGTCAAGGTAAGATCATCACATTTCCCACTTCACCTCAACAAAAATAATAATTTCATTCGGCTTCAAATTTAAAGTCGAGTATCTTGTAATGCACTTCAGTTGATAATGAAGGGTGGACAGTTGTCACTCGTCGAAAAAGACGTTCTGCGTACGTGCCGACTCCTCCAACTCTAAAGTCAAAGAGAAAGAGAAGAAAGTCAAAACCAAGTATAGAGTCAAAAAAATAAAAGAAGGCAATAAAGAAAAAAAAATTTAGAGTTCCGCCCGCAGACCACCAAGGCATCCTTTAGCAACCTCCCCATATGCCAGTTATTCTTCTAGAATTCTTACCTAAGAAGCTCTTGAAGGAATATGCACGATTTTATGTCACCAAGTGGAAGCAAAAGTGCTAGAAGGTGATGTTGATGGTAAGTCTGAGGAGCATCTACTATATCCAGTTATGGAGGTCAGAGACTTGAGGAAGACAATATCACTTCGAAAATAAAAGATTCACAGGTTTACTTGGGTTTCTCCAATGAACTCCAAAAGGTTCAGCACACTTCAGAGCAAAGCTCAACTGAATCAAAACAAGAAGTTCAACCTGACATAGATCTACAACAAGGTAATATGTACATAGCCACGGTTATCTTCACTGATGAGGATATCCAATTGGGGCTCGAACTAACAAAAGGCCTCTTTACGTCATAGGTTATGTGAAAGAAAACAAAGTTTAAAGAATCCTTCTTGATTGTGGTTGTATAATCAACATCATAACAATTCATACCATGAAACAAGTTGGCATCTCATCAGATCAACTTGCTCGCAATAAGTTAATGATTCAAGACTTCAACTTGGGTGGTCAAAGAGCTATCAGCAGAATAAGAGTCAAGCTTTCTATTGTAGATTTAAAATCAACGAAGCCCTTCCATGTGATTGATTGTAAAACCTCATATCACTTGATTCTTAATCAACCGTAGTTGCATGAAACTGGAATAGTATCATCCAATACTTCAAATTTTATCAAAACGGTGTGCACTTCAAGTATAAACGACTCGAAGAAATTCACAAAAGGCACAAGATCAATTCTGAAAACGTCCTTGAAAGAAGAGGCAATTGCAGGCATATGAAGAGATTACCTTTTTTCGTAAAATTTTCCATGATGTACACAAACAGTGGAAAAAGATTTACCTTACCAATCATTTGTCTGGCAAATGATTTTCCAAGCAATATTTTCTCTGCAATCAAACATGCCCTAAAAGATGTAAGGCCTTCCCATTCAAAAAGTTTGAATGATTGAAACAGGAAATTAAATGAAGGATTTGGTTAACGCACACCATAAAGTGCAATAAATACACTTTGGAAATTGAATTTTGTATTGAAAATGCCCTTAAAAAATAATTTTTTTTATCAAAATATCCTCGTATTCCAATTTTCATTGTGCAATAAATACACTTTGAAAATTGGATTCCAAAGGTATTTTGGTAAAAATTAATTTTGTGAGCAAAAAAATCATTTACATTTGAGTTTGAATATGCCATTTGGTGGAGTCCGATTATCACAACTCAAAGGCAAATGGTTTCTTGTAAAAAAAAAAAACTTTGACGTGGCCATCTCGCTTCAAAATTTGAAAGGAGCCTTTCCTTTGAATTACACGTGGCATTTTTAAGGAGCTTTTTCTAAATATTACCATAAATGTAGAGGTGTAAAATAAATACAAAATGCGGCGTATATTGCAATGAGAAGGGTTTCTTCAAAATTTTGAAATGGGCTGACCTCTTCAAAGTTGAACTCCTTGTCTTCGGGACAAAGCAGTTGAAATTTTTTTGAGTCATGGTGTAGTGACCTCAAGATTGGACCTCATATCACACATCTTGACATGAAAGTCGATAGGAATCATAGATGCTTTCACATGTGTATCTCACGGAAAACATATATGGTTCTCATACACATTCACGTCATGGTGTGCAATTTGAGGTCCAATCTTGAGGTAATTTCAGCATTATACAATTTATTATGCTCATAGTGCTCACAGAATCTGGGATCCACCAATCACATGAGCCTGCCTGTATTAATGGTATCCCCAATTTACAGTAATTATAGGCTTGACGTGGCACGCTCGCTAGCGTCTGTGAGCACTGTAACCAGAAATTTTGTGAGCAAAAAAGAACTCATGGTTCGGCCCTTCCATGTTTCTCCTACATCATTTGAGATATTGTGGGCCCAGCACTTACCCGCATTTATGGTGATCCCATGTTATCCACATGTCTCCCTTGTCTTTGACCACTCCATGCACCTAATTAAAATAGTATATCACACATGTTTCTCATTGTATCCACTAACATCTACACTCTAGTGAAAACTGTAAAGTAAAAAACATTAAAATAATAATTTATTTTAATTATAAAATTGTTTCTTCTATATATTCGATACACCCTAAACTCAAGTCCCTCCACATCTCAATGTTACTCTTTGTCACGATAAACATATAAGATTGAGCATATATATTCAATATTTTTAATTAAGCAAAAATATGAGTCATTACATTTTACAGGCATCAAACACGATAATCACATTTAGATCTCATCCCTCAATACCTCTTTGATGTGAATCCAATGAGCAAATGAGCCTTTGAATCACTTTTGGAACTCCATTGATCCGATCCGAACACAATCCATTGAAGGTGACGAGCTACCAACAAACTTACAAGCTTCTTATAGTTAAATCCATAAACTCTTAGGCAATGTGAGACTAAAATCCAATATCTACCGTAAGTTCATTACGCCTAACATAACACTAAAAATTGTCTTCAAAAGTTATTATTAACTGTCCAAAGATCACATAGATGAAAGCCTGAAAACTAGACAAACATAACATCAAATATAAAGATGGTTCAAGGTTTCCTAAATGCATATTAAAATGAGATAAATAAATTGGAGCACTTATTTCCATTCTAACTAGTTTAACTCGACAGTCCAACCCATCTTATCCTCGGTAAGACCCATCTGTAGACTTGTAAGAGAGGAATAGAGTTGTTGTGAAACAACACCCACTCCGCCCTCTCCATAGGACACCCTGCAAAAAATAAAATGAAAAAAATGAAAACCAATGAGAACGTAATTTAACTGTGTATCCATTATAGTTGCAATCCATTGAACCATCCAAAAAAATGTATACTGTCTCTTGATATTTCAACTCCTATCATGCAAATATTGTGTACAAAGTCACAGAACTGCAAATCTATATGCTTGTTCAAAGAATGGGAATCAAAAGAAACCCGAGACCGTTTCAAATTGTTGAGCTTCTTAGTCTATGCAATTCGTGTGACCTGAAAGGTACCGTTGAAAATGCCCAAAATTAGTGGTTATTTCACACCTAAATGAGATTATAGAAGCTTTCCTGTCAAACATTTCCTCCGAACAAGAGTGTGGTCATCCAGCTAAATGTTATATATGATTTCTTGGCCGCAGGAGACTTAGGACTCTAAATCACATTAAAGATTCAGAACCGTAAGACCAACTTTTCATTATTTTTGGAAAGTCACACTCTTTTCAAGGTCACATATCTATCATGGCCATTCTCTCAAGAGGCCCCTAACAATAATTCTATGAGCAACACGCCTCAACATCTCCAGCGTTGGCTAACCACAAAAGGTCTTTTAATCTATCCATTTTCTCTTGAAGCACCAATAAATCTCACAATTCTGTTAAATTATGTATCAGTTCTAATTGGAAAGAATTCAATGGGAAAGAAAAATAATAATTGAATTCAAATTCATCAGGAGATCACGATTTATATGTTTACAACAAAGAAAAATGAGGGTGGGGGTGGAAGACAGAGAGAATAACTATGAATTTCAACATTTGAACCATCTAAAGCATACTATGCCATTAATACACACTCACCATTTATAACCAGTCACAAAGTCGGAGTACAGGTTTAAAACAGCAAGCAAGGGAAAACTTCAGAAAAAATGAGAAAGAAATGGGAAAAAAATGATGAAACATAAAATATAAAAAATATTTTTAAAAATTCTGAAAAATGTATGTATCTAATAATACATAAGATATTTATTTTAATTTATTCTATATTTCAAATATAACATGTTCTCAAATATAGTTATACATGTTATGATGCCAAAAAAGTTTACTCATCAACATATCTTTTGTTCAAAATAATCAACTATTGAAAATAAATGAAAACCATAACATCAAGATATTATCATCAAATCCCATATTTCTACATTTATGAATCACCAAATTATTTTATGTATCAAATCCCACATTAAAAAAAAAAGTGTTGAGTTTATTTGAATTTTGTGAAAAAGAAAACAATAAAAAAACTTGTTTAAAACATAAAAAATGCATTTAAAATGCGGGCAGGGGGGGGGGGGGGGGAGAGATGGATGAGACGAAGCTCTTTCAAAAAGTTGCGCTTTTTTATTGTTTCAATAGTCAGGTGTACAAGACAGCGTTATTTTTATTTTTAAAAGGCGTTTTTTGTTACTATGTTTATATCTACAAGCAGCATGGGATTAGCCAATCAAGAAACACTTTATATCAGTTAAAAAGAAGGAAAAAAATTAATCAAAAGATTCAAAACCATAAAGCCATGACAAGAATTTTACTTTTTTCCGAGGTAAGTTATACTGCCCACAGGTGATACAACCACCGCTGTCCCCGTACAAAAAACTTCATCAGCATCAAGCAATTCCTCCACTGCTACAAGGCGCTCCTCTACCTGAAGTGCCAAATGAGTGACCAAAGAAAACTATTGAATCTTTCTCCATGGGAAGAAAAATGTAAACCCTTTTATTTCTGAAAAGCTAGAATGAGCCATGTGAAGAAGCAACACATGTGATTTTGATAGTGAAACCAATAAAATTTACGTCATAATAACAGGAAAACAAGGACCAAAATCATCTTCAAGAAAAGAACATCCAAGATATAAATGCATAAAAAAAATCAGAAATTATTAGTAATCACCCACTCTATGCCCTTTATTTGAGTGATAGTAAACCCCGTCACTGCTTAGAGATGTATAAAAAGGTAAAACACATACCAATTTAAGTAAATATCAGTTTGCCATAGCATTAACATGTTTCTAATTGTGGAACCAATAAGTAAATAAAATTACATCAACTGGAATCATTAGGTTAGAGATGTCAAATGCCACATATTCACCAGTGACATTCAAGTTGCAAAAATACTGAGAATTTAAGCAAAGTAATAGCCAAATAAATACCTGGAAACCTTGGCTACGAGCAACGTCAATTATACTTTTGCGAGTAATGCCTGGTAGAATCGTCCCTTTAATTGCTGGAGTAGAAATAATATTATCCTAGAAGCGCACAGTCAGTGAGAACACATTACAGTAGTCCACAATGGTGTTGAAAATATTTATTCATCATGACACTAAGCAAATGATTGCAAGTTCTGCAAACAATTTAGAACCTATTGACTATTGATTCTTGTCTATATAAAAACTAACCCTCGTGTTGATATTCGCATCATAACATTTTTCATTTAATGACCAAATCAAACATAGAATAAAAATGTCAAAATCAACTAAACACAAGATAGTATCGATGTACAGTGAGAATCGGCAGTAAAAAAATTGGTAATACATCTTCAAAGAAGAACTCAAATGTCATCTAATTGATAAAATGACTTTGTAAATGCAAGATCCACATTGCAACAAATGAAAGTGACATCCTACAATTAAAACTAGTTCCCAAATAAATAAAGAGTCGCGATCCAGAACGGTGTCCCATTCCTATAGCAATGTTAGTTGTCTACGTGGCATATTTTTCTTAGAGTTCAAACACATCGGGCTACGTGCACAGCTTCGTTAAGAGCCCTAGGTTTTTCAAACTCCAACAATAATGCGCCAGGTAGACACCTTACCTTCATTATAGGAACGAGACACCATTCTGGATCCTAACCCATAAATAAATTGATGGTGAGCTAAAACTACAACAATTCCTCAGTCAAAGAATCCACTTTCCTGCAGAGTACCAGACAAATGACAACACTAATTCCACCTTTCATGATTTACACTTTAATTAATGAAAGTCACTAAATTGAATGCCAAGGGAAAATGCTGCTAAAGGGTCCTCAGATAGGGACTTCCACAAGAACAAGTCATTTTCATGCTATCAAGAGATTCTGTGTTTAACCTACGAATGAGACATCTGCATTGTAGGCATTGTGATATATTTGTGTTGATTTAGACCATAGTCTTAAATTTCACTGTCAGAAAGTTTTCAGCAAAGGAAATCCTTAGAAGAAAGTATTCAAAATTGTACTTTTTATATAATACTAAGTTATCCATGTGGAAACATCATTCACGGGTATTAATTAGTTCTATGTATTCTAAAATACAAAAAATTAAAAATATTGTCTGGAAAGAAAGTATTCCAATTACAATCATTTTGGTACCTGTCCAAATGAAATATGTTGGTATACTTATTGGAAATATGTCGGTATTTCATAATGGATCTTAGGTATAGATCTCCACGTTTAAATAGACTACCAACTCATACAAGGTTTGGCTAATGAATAGGCAGTATCAGAACCTTTCTTTTTAAATAATAAAAAAGGGGAAACGTGTGCAATAAAGGAACAATAAGCTCAATATCTAATATACCTTCACAACAAACACATTACAAGAGGAAACCTCCTCCAGGTATTTTTTGTGAACAGAATCAAGGTACAGAACATCAGAATAGCCTTTAGCCTTAGCTGCAGATTGTGCCTTCAGAACCTATTAGAGAAGAATATCAATTTGTAATGTCAGGGATGCAATCATATAATTGAAGATATCAGACCTGAACTCAAACAATAGTATTCCTAATCCAATTGGGTTTATCACCAAGGCTACTTTTTACCACATAGAATAGACTAAAGAACAGTTCAATAACTAAGCACACGCACCAGTATCGGACAGTTGTTACAGGGTTTCATTGTCATTGTGGACAAACATGTGACGTAAGAAAGATAGATTACCTCTGCTGCTTCTGCTTTATTGTACACTTACCATTTAAATCCCAGAAATTTTGACTCTAAAGAGGATTTTGAACATGCATAATATATATACAAGTTACAGGAGATGGTATAGATTCAATGAACATGCAATAGATGAGCCTCAAAGATGTGTATGTAACAAGAGCCGTTGAGGATATATGTCCATTGACTTGGAAGGACCAATGTTACTAGCCTTATTTGTAACAAAAACAATCCTTCTCAAACTGACAATATATTGTAGCCTTGTAGAACAAGTAGATGTTCAAGAAACTAAGACCATAAGGAGCAATCAGGCATATTATAGCCACAAAATTTAGCCTTGCAAAAGTAGCTCACCGAAGCGTAGTTTCCAATAGTCTTTATGCCTCCAGTTCCACCAGGAGTTGCACGATGAAACTCGTTCTCAACCACCAAACTTATTGGTGCCAAACCTTCCTGTCATCAATTAATTAAATATGAAATTGTTAAAGACCGTGATGGAATACCTGCCAAAAGTAGCTAGGTAAAATGGAAAGAAAACATAAATACCATAAAGAGAAAATGGTGCAAATAATCAAGGACCAAAACAAGTAGAGAAAATCAATCAAGAACAGGAAATTTTATGTGGGGTTAAAATTAAATAAACAATTCCAGTTAAACATGAAATTGCAGGAGCATAACAACACCATTTCAAAGTTTGTACTTCACAAAGCTCAGAAAAACTACCCTTCACACTTAGCAGCCAAAAAACCTGAGTTTCACTCCATACAATAGGTATGGTACATATCAAAGGTCAACATCATAAAAATCCATCCCCATATCACCTGGAGACTTCAGAAAGGGTGCTGTCTTCTTCTCTGATACATCAGAGATTTATAAATGTTGTGTACATTCCATGGCATACATAGTCAAGCTTAAAATGAATCAAATGCTTCAATTGTTACAAGTTACGTGACATCACTACGATTATCATAAATTCATCATTGTTAGGCCAATTGCCACCCAAATGGTAGTTGTTAGTTTGTTGCTGACAGCAAATTCAATGGCTTCACTGTTTTTTCCTTCTTACTTTGGTAAGAACTTCACTGCTAATAGCCTTGGAAACTCATCATGTAGCCATAGATTTATGCAAACAGGAATGATGATCAAATGTGTAACTCGATAAGTTTTCTAAATGCTCTAAGCAAACATACAAAAAAAGACCACTTTGCCATTTTATTTTCTTTAGACAATGAGAAGAAACCAAATAACAAAGCAAATGAAAAAGCAAAAGACAAAAGAAGATTGAGAGGATGGGTGAAAGGGTGAAAGGGGCAAGAAACAATACAAAAACAGATCATACATGTGTTGCATAGATACAACCCCTCTCCTGAAACAAAAAGAGACAGAGAAGTGATCATATCTTTCTTGGACAAACACAATCCCTATCAAAAAGATTGAGGAAGAAGGCTGTCTCTGTGTTTCAGAGACAAAAGTGGGAGAAAGAAAGGAAGGACTTCCTCTATTGCACAAAAAACCTCTCTCCTATAAAGAAGGGGAGAAAGATGATTGTTTCTTTGTTGCACGTGTTTCCTCTCAAAAAAAGAAGAAGGTGCCTCAGCTAGGCCTTCAAAACTTGATAGTTAGGACTCCAAAACATGAATGAAGAAGAGAAATAGGTGGAAGACAATCTATTGGAGCTATTTGTACTTCATGTTACAAGAGGTTAACTAGTAGATAGAAGATACATCATATTAAGTAACACGTAACGCCTAGCCTAACACCTTAACACTTTGTACTTCAATGCCTACATTACTGCCTTGTGCTAAATGCTCGCCTAGGGCTGACCTAGGCGCCATGGGTACTAGCTAGGCAAGGTAGTTGTCTAAGTGGTGCCCCACCGAAGCTTTAACTACAGCGATGGCAAGGTTTTGTTGGTAGGCGACATGATGATATAGCTTGGCAAGAACAAACCATTACTTTTTTGATAAATAATTATGAATTGTTGTATTACAAATGGTAGGCATACAGCCTTAACAAAAAGAATTCCAAAATTAAATGAGCACCAGTTTAGGAAAGGGAATTTGGGGTGTCATTTGTGTGCCCACGATGCTCCTTAAAAAAGACTTTGTTTCAAAATCTATAAAAATGCATATAATAATGTGACTACGATTTCTCAAAGAGGTGGTATAATAGCATTAGTTTTGCATCACCTAATAAAAATGAATATATGCCATAATTGAGGTAAGAAAAAATCCAATGAAAAAGAAGTCATGGTAAACTGAAAAGAAAATAGTACACCAACGAAATAAACTTGTTTCAAGATACTAAAAAGGAAGATCCATTTATTAAAAATGAAAAAAAAAAAAAAAAAGTACTAGAAAGGAAATGGGATATGAACATATGCTGAAAAAATCACTTCTAAAACTACAAAATGCAACATCAAAGGAAGAAAAGGCAATATATTGAACCATTACATTGAAACAAAGGGAAGGGGAGTACAAAGGTGAAGGAAACCATTATCTTTAAGTGGCAATGTAGACTTAACAGCATGCATCAGAAAAATAAAATAATAAAGAAGCTAAATCAGTTGGAAAACAACCTTGAAGTAGTTCCCAACAGGAGAAACATAAATCAGAAATGTGTATTCGGGGGATGGTGCAAGGCCAAGAACAACTCCACTTCCCATGAGGAGTGGCCGGATGTACAAAGAGCCTTTACCTTGAGGGGGAACCTGCAGTGAAGCATGGAGGTTGGTACTAAGATATGAAGAATATAAGTAAATACCCGCTGCAATTAAGTGAACTATAAATTGGAAATGGCACATTACCCAACGTTTATTAGCCAACACAGTGAGCTGCACAGCTTCCACAAACTGTTCAACAGTTGGTGATGGCATGCACATCCGATCTGCACCCATCCTCATCCGCAATGCATTTTCCTCTGGACGAAATAGCAAAATGGAACCATCTTCTCTCCTGTATGCTTTCAAACCTTCAAATAATCCCTAAAGCCCCCCCACCATCACCCAAAAAAAAAAAACCTAATATTGTTATTGGTGGCAAACAAGCAATAAAAAAATAAAATATATATATGAAAGAAGAACTCATCATTCTCAACCCCAACAATAACAAGAAAGAAATGTTACAACTCTTCGACAATCCTCCCCTTTGTGATTACAAAATGATCAAAGCTCAAATCCCAATATTATTCATGTGATATTGTATAAGCAAATTATTTATTCGACCGTGTTATCGGTCTCTTTGTTTGCTTGTTTTTTTTCTTTGTTTGATTGGTATCTCCTTGTAAAATCCAATTGCAATCACTTGCATACTATCTTTTATATAGTCCACCTTTTTGTTTCTTTTGTTGGAATAGAATTCATCTTAGTTGAAGATAAATCAAATCAATAACACAAGAAACCATTCATATACCCTCCCCAACCTCTTTTGTTCGACTAAAAGGAAATTACCTTAGAGGAAACTAAGCTATTACTAGTTCAAATACATCTGCAGATCATTCCATAGTACATCATACAACATCATCTAGTTTCTGGTGGTTATTGATTCATACTCATTCCGTTCCAGTTTTAGGAATCTAATTTCTAATTAAAGACCTTTCTTTAGTTTGTTTAATTCAGACAGAATTGGATCTTGAAATCAATCAAAAAGTTGGCTTTGTGTTTCCTACTTTCCTTTATAAATAGTTGTTAACATTCAACTTCAAAAAAAAAAGAGTAATTATGTTTGTACAGGATCAAGTTCCGTGATACTGCAAAACCACATTAAGAGATCTTAATAAGAATTTCAAGCAGCCCCAGTCATTAAATGTCTTACTTCTAAATGCCCCTAAAAACAAATATCCCAGTTAAAGAAGAACGACAAGTACTCAGATACCCAGATACAAAATCTGACTGGATTAATAAATAAAAAAGTAATATTGTTAAAACGAGATGATTCAGAGAACTAACCTGCCCATAATTTAAGACTCCAGACGATGGGCTCAACTCAATGTTCCCAAAACTCTGTAATTCACCTTTGGAAAAGTTTCCATCTATAGAACATTTCATGACATACATATAATCGGTCGGCACAAGACCGAATCCAATGTCGTCCCAACATATATCAGCCAATTCAATCGTTTCCTTGCTGCATTAAATTGATAGATGTCAATACTCATCTAAGATCAACATATAAGTGTAACAAGCATTAAAGAATGGGAAACTAAAGTACCTGAGTTCTAGAAACAAATCTAACTATTTCAAGTGCTTACGAAAAAACCAACAGAGTGGATATGCCCATGTTCATTGCAACGCACCAACCATAAAAGTGCAAACAGGGTGATAAGTAATCAGCCCTCCAATCTATGAGCTTTTGTTTATGAAAATGACAGCTTGGATGGAGTTGGTTTAGAAATGAGATTAGGAGATGTTGGTTGCGTGTTTTAATTCACTAAAATGCAATGAAAATTGTTGCAGTTTTTTCTGATAAATGTTATATTTGTTAATGTGCAAAAAGCGGGTTAAAGAAGGGGATGGAAGCTATTTTTTCTCACATTTTTACATGTGACTTGTGAGCATTAGAGGATATCAAGAACAGTTTACTATTCCTCTTGTCACTTCTTTCTCTTCAAAAAACCAAACCCTCCCCGTCTCACACACTTTCTTATTCTTACGCCGTGACAATCCAATCGGGATTCTCTAATTTTTCAAAGAAAAAATTGGAATTTAGATTCAATTGAGGAATAGACCTATTAATTTCTGGTTCTAGGGCGGGCAGGCACACACACACACACAATATGACTAAAAATCATGAATAGGACCAAAAATCTCGAACATAACCCTTTTTAGAATTATAAACCATAGACTAAATAGAATAATAGTGCTAAAACATGTTGTAGCACATTAAAAGAACATATAACATACATAAAAACATATTATAATATGCTCTACATAAGAAAGGCAACCGAGCACAAACTTACTGATTCCATCCATAAAGTGACAACAAGTGATGGGTATGGCTTGATTCGGGAAAAACTTACAATTCGAACAACGTACCCATTTTTACATTAAATCTCGCATAAATGAGTTTCAAAAAGCATCTTAATTTAGAATCTTCATAGGTCATTATCTTATAAATTCCTTTTTTTCTCAATAAAGTTTAGATTTTTGAACAGTGCCAGAATCGTACAAATCATAGGTAACCTTAATTGAAACAAAAATAAATGTAAAATTTAAATAAAGACCATATTTTTGAGGAAAAAAACAAACCTAACAGTACTCGATGTTGTCGCCGCTTCACGTCTTGTGGTAGAAGCTGCTACTTGAACAGGTGAATAGATGTGAGGCAACAGATTTTGAAACTGCATACATTAATTCAACATTTTATATAGCAAAATTTGATTCCAAAATTATAAATTATAAATTACAAAATCAAGGAAACAATATTAAACAAAAAAAAAAAAAAGAACCATAATCACAAATTATATCAGTTTGATTCATGAAGAAGAAAATGCCTTGAGAGAAGAAGGAGAAGAGCATCTTTTGGGAGTGAAGAAGGTTAGGTTGGTATTGAGAGGAGATGGAGAGAGGAGATGTTTGGTGAGAGATCCTCCTCCCACAAACACGCGGCCGCCGCTGCTCTCCATTTCTTTCTTTCGTCTGTTTGAGTCTGAGTCTCTCTTCGTCTGTTTATAACTCAAACTAGTACGAAAAAGTCATTCGGGCCAGCCACATTTGAGCTAATATTAGAGATTTCCCTTTTATTTTTAAACTCAATAATAATATGCCCCCCTTGACTTGGGTTTTGTATTAGAGACTCATAAAATGACTTAAGTACCTTTGTCCTTCTCTCATCAGCCATCATCATCAATCTTAGAAAAATTTTAGCTTTACGTTGTTAAAGACTATAGAGTAAATTACTTATGATCTATTCAATCTTGATTTTAATATCTTTTAGAAATCTCCTTATTTATTTATTTTATGTTAAACTTCTTATTAAGGTTAAAGACTTAGAGTAAAATACTTTATCATAAAAATTTGTCATCTTCAAACTATTAAGAATAAAGTTGAAGTGACTTCAAGATTGTACCTCATATAGTATATCCTAATGTGAAAGCGTGTAGGAATCATATATGATTTCATCGAGATACAAGTCAAAAAATATTTATAATTCCTACATATTTTCATGTCAAGATATGCGATATGAGATACAATCTTGAGATCCTTCCAGCACGACTCAACTATTGATATTTTCATCCGAAAAATCCATCTTCCTGTTTTCCTAAATTTGAATTGTTGAGTATGAAAGTGCTTGGGAGTGTTTTGTTCAAATGTTAAATATGAGGAGAGTTTGGTCATTTATGCTAAAGATCGGGTCATTTATGGTCACTTTAAAACACAAGTGTTTCTCCAAATATATATTGAACAAAAGTGGAGGACCATATCTAAACCACCTTTCCACATTTTGGATATGGACACAAATAATTAACACGTACGATCATGACAAATCAAATCGGTATGGCTTTCCAAATTGATAACATGCTCTTTGACCTTGGACTCTAATATAAACTAATTAAATAATTTAAATACCCTCATCTTCACCTCCCAACCACAAACTCTAGATTTATTTTCAAAAATAAAACAAAAAAATCATCAATTATTTTAACACCCCTAAAGAGGCATGGGACTTAACTCAGAGGCAGAGTTGGGGGCAAATTCCAAACCCCCCCCCCCCCCCCCCCCCCCCACCAACAACTTTTTTGAACATTTTAGATACCTTTGAATGTATGCTTAAATTCAAGATACCTTGCATTTTGAACTATTGAAATGCTCGTTTGACCTTGTTCCCCCCACTCCCTCATCTCCCTCCAATTTTTGCCCCCTCCCCCTCCAATTAACTATAAGTTTGCCCCCACTAAAAGAAAATCCCAGTTCTACCCTGGCTTAACTTTATGGCCCCACCAACAAATATATACTTTTGGTGTATTGATTGGGCTTGTATCATATTCAAGCGCTTAACCGTGTCACTTTTTCACTCACTCGGTCCATACAATCTTTTCCCTTTATAATTTGTTTAATTTAGAAATATTTGTTTTTTCATTACTTATTATTAGTAATATTATATTTTTATTTTTTAGATTTTTTCCAACTTTGTCAACTTTTACCTAATGTTTTTCGAGTGCGATTTTGTTGGCGCACATATTGTTGACCCATGGTGACCGCAATCCTATTGGAGGATTGCTTAGAATATTTTTGTAGCAGTCCCTCCATCTTAAATTTTTTTTTACAATCCTTATACTCTTTATTAATTAAATACAAATCCAAACACCGTCGTTTTCAATTGAAATAGCAAAACACTTGTCTTACTAATGTAGTAAGATTTTAATCCTTACTAAGGGTCGTTTTACTCATATGGATAACCACATCACCAATCCAATATTACCACAGCCCTCTAAGTTTCATAAAAAACTCAAATAAAAAACAAAAAAAGTTCAAGAAACAATTTTTTTTTTAGCTTGATCTAAGTTTTTGAAAATTGATGGCTATTGAACTTTCAAATAACTCTCAAACTTAAAATTAAAATACAACAGTAAAAAATAATAATTTTTTGGGATTTATATTTTCAAAGTTCATATACTTTTGTCCACAAGGTGAGCCCAAAGTTACTTGGACACAATAAAGTATTTTAGAAAAGCACTTTTCCTACTAACTTAGTAAAATTAAAAATCTTACTAAGGGTCGTTGAGCTCAAACAAATTACCAAATCGGCAATCCAATACCAAGGTTTTCGATTATGAAAAAAAAAAGTAATTAATGTAAAAAAAATTATGCTTTTTGAATGAAAATGATTTCTTTGAAAATTCAAATAAAAAAATGAATAATAATAATAATAATAATGAATGAATGAAAAATATTTTTCTAATTAACCTGTAAAAATAAAAGGAGTTTCGATTTTTTACTATAAGAGATATTTTAAGATAGGTGTTATTAGCACCCCAACTTTCGCTTATTACACCCCAAATAAAAATAAAGAAAACAATTGAATGGTTGAGAATAAGTAAAAGTTAAGGTGCCAATAGAAACACTCTCATTTTTTTTTCTTTTCTTTTGCTTAGATTCTTTTGTTTTGGGTTTAGGATTTTATATGAACATTTTTTTAAAAGTAAAAAATTAGTAAAATTATTTGAATGAGTGTTATAATATTTTATTACGTTGATATTGTAATTTGAGGCAAACCTTAGTAATAAATAAAGAAAATAGGTGTGATTGAAAATAAGTAAAAGTTGGGGTGTCAATAGAAACTCTCATTTTTTTTTTTTTAGATTCTTTTGTTTTAGGCTTAAGATTTTATATGAACCCCTTTTTTTTAATTGTAAAAAACTATTGAAGTTGTTTAAATGAGTAGTATAATATTTTATTTTATTGAGATTGTAATTAGAGGCAAACCTTAGTAATAAATAAATAAAATAGGTGAATGGTTAAGAATAAGTAAAAGTTGGGGTGCCAATAGAAAGTCTCATTTTTTTTTCCCTTAGATTATTTTGTTTTAAGTTTAGGATTTTATATGAAGCTTTTTTAATTATAAAAAGCTACTGAAATTGTTTAAATGAGTACTATAATATTTTATTATGATGAGATTGTAATTTGAGACGGCAAACCTTAGTAATATTTGAAGAGTGTGTTTTGATCTTTAATTGGGGTGTGATTTAAGTAATTGGAATGTAATAAGTAAAAGTTCGGGTGTCAATAGCCCCTCTCTTAAAATATCTCTCATAGTAAAGGTTGGGGTGTTTTTATTTTTGAAGGTTAATTAAAAAAATATTTTTCATTTATTATTATTATTTTTATCTGAATTATTTAAGGAAATCATTTTCATTAAAAAATATATAGTTTTTTTTTTCTTTAATTTTTTTTTTCAGGAATAGAAACCTTAGTTTTGGATTGCCAATTTGTAATCCATTTAAACTCAATGATCCTTAGTAAAATTTCAAATCTTACTAAGTTAATAGGAAAAATGCTTCTCTAAAATATTTTACTATTTTCGACTAACCTTCGACTCACCTTGTGACATCCAAAAACATGATCGAATGCTTCAATATTGTTGAGGACAAAAGTATATAAACTTTGAAAAAATAAATCCCAAAAAAAGTTTTTTTTCACCGTTGTAATTCAATTTTAAGTTTGAGAGTTATTTGAAAATTCGGTAATTTTCAAAAACTTACATCAAGCTAAAAAAAAATTTATTTCTTGAATATATTTTTTTGATCTAAGGCTTTCGATGAAATTTAGAGAGTTGTGGTAGTGTTGGACTAGTGATGTAATCATCCATATGAGTAAAAAGACCCTTAATAAGGATTAAAATCTTATTACGTTAGTACGAGAAGTGTTTTGCTATTTCAATTGAAAATGACAATGTTTGGATTTGAATTTAATTAATAAAGAGTATAAGGATTGTAAACAAAATTAAGTTGAAGGGACTACTGCAAAAATATTCCAAGAAACCCTCCAATGGGACTACGCGGTTATTATGCATCAACAATATGCCCGTCAACAAAATTGCACTCATTTTTCCCTTGCTAAATTTTCTCGAATAATAACTTTATCACCAAGCGTTGAAGAAGTCACAACCGTTGAAGAGTCTTGCTGGAGTGACACGAAGGGAGACACAAGGGTGACACAATGATGTGGTGGCGTGCACATAATTTCCATGACAATATGTTGATAAAGAAACAAAAAAAAAATGCTATAAGTGACGTAGAATAGCATTAGAAGTAGCACTACTCATGATGAATTTTATGAGTTGCAATTCTAACACGACTAAAAAACAACACGAAGTTAACAAATCTAACCCATTTATTAAATTGGTCATATCAAGGTCAGGATTGTCGACAATAAATTTCTACGGATCTACCTTGAGATCCTTGAAATAAAGATCGCAAATGATTTTATTGATTTTTGATGAAATGTGGATACAGATCTCAGTGTTTCCTCTGATTAACAGTCAAGTACAAAGATAGTGATGACGTATGTAGCTTTTCTTCTCTCCGTGCTTCGCGCTTTATCGGCTGAGAAGGTTGCTTGGGCGGTGGCTTTGTTTTGTGCTTGATCTTCTGTAGAGGCTTCTGTAGATCTTCTTCTCTCCGGGCTTCGCGCTTTATCGGTTGAGAAGGTTTTCTTGGCTTCCGGAGAAGGGCTTTATGCTTGATCTTCTCTTTAGTCGGAGTCCGGATCTCTGAAGAACCTTGCTTTGTCTCTGGAGGAGGGCTTGAGAGCTTCTTCTTCTCTAGAGGGAAAGCTTCTGTCTTCTGAGAGAAAGTGATCCCGATCCCCTCTCAATGAGAGAGACTCTTGTATTTATAGACTTAAAGGTAATTTAGCTTTCCAATTATACCCCAACTTAAAGAGGTTTAATTGATTTAGTTAGAAGGCTAAATTTGTCCAAATCCCATTTTAAGATTTTAATGGATAATTATTGGGCCAAACTCATTTATTTGGGTATAGGGCCCAATATTCAATGTGTAGATCACTTGTATTTACTGGATCATGGGCTTTATCTGCGAAAGTCCAAAACCCAAGCTTGTAGGAGGCACATTTCCAATTAATGGACTTAATTTGGATAGGAGGCCCATTAATAAATTTATGAATTTTTATTTATAAAATTTGTAAAGGCCTCCTCAAAATTTTGGTGCCTACAAATGCCCCCTCAAGGATGTGTTATTGAAAACGTAGTTGAAGATGGTACATCCTTGACTATGTTGATAGCTAAAATTTGGAGAGCATCCCCAACCATGTGTCCTTGAAATTATGCTTTAGAACTACCGTATGTGCTTAAGAATTTGTAGTTCGGTTTGGACAATTGAGAAGCTCAATCTTTTTTCTTTTTTTTTTCATGAGATATATTTGGTAAGGAATGATGACGGAGTCTCATTGAAACAAATAGTTTGGAGTTCGGACCCTACACGTAGAAGGTTAGGGCCCATCACAAATTTGGCTTAGAAAATTGCTTTGGTAGTAGGTACGTGTCATATAAGAATTGGACTGAGATTCGCTTAAGCCCATTAAAATGTTATTTGTACCCGATTACTTAATCCTCTAAGGTTGGGTATGCCACGTACATGAGAAGTATGCAATCAAAGCCCTTGAATTCTTATATTTTTTAAAGAACAAAACCCATTAAAATGTTTCTGTATTGACTTTTTGTTTTTTTTTTTTTTAACCATTCCAGCTATCACAAACAGGCACGTACTTCTCACCTCCACTACTTTCAATTTGGGCTTTAGATGTATTGGGCCACCTCAACCACTTTCAATGTGGGCAATGATTTGGGCTTTAGATGTATGGGCCATAAGGTGAGCAAAATTGCTTAAGTAAGATTTGAATCTTACTAAGTTAGTAAGCCTAGCTTACTATCTCTTTTTTTTTACTGATTTTTTTTTTCACGCCTCTGTACTTCTTCTTCTTCACGTCTCTGTTGTGTTCAGCCACGTAGAATCCCACTCCTCTTTCACCGATTAGTTAGGATTCTCTTTCAATTTGGAGGTTTCTCTAGCTAAAATCCCATAGATTATTATGATCTCTCTACGGATCCAAGAAGTTGAGTTTGTTAGGGAAACTCCTTTGCTTGGGGATTAGTGATATAAATAAGATCTGGCGGAATGTTATCTTGGTTTGTGGATGGTTTAGATGCGCCAAAACACTGGGCTACCATTGTTGGGTTGCAACATTAGCCGATCCAAGCTTATGTACCAAAGAGAATCGTCAAAGTACTCAAGAGTATAATGGCAACAACAGCAGTCATGGCAGAGATGAGGTAGATTCGACATGATAATACCTGCAACTAAGGTGCACGGCATCTCCAGCAATCACTTCTCTTTCTTCAACTCTTCTTCATCAAACCTTATCCTTTTCCAACTCCTTCTCATTATTTATTTATTTCAAAATTTTTTTTTTTTTGTCTTTACAACCATCTGCTTGCAGGAAATCCTTAAACACCTTTCCAAAGTAGATAGGAGTTTGTCTTCATCCCAAACTCAGAGAGTTTGATCTTTAAAGAAACGCCACACCCTATATAATAGTGATTGAAGATCACTATTGGAGAGCAAATTCTCTGAAATATTGGTGGTTATGACTTCTCAAGAAGGATAAATCTCTCTACTCTTTGTTAATGTCAACAGGTTTAGGTGGGTTTGCCCAGCAGATGAAAAATGGAGAATAGTTGATGTACTGTTGAAAGAACCTAGTGACCACAACAACGGGAGATTGGCTCATGGCGACGTCTTGAAAAAATTCTTAGAGGCATCTAATGATTGTGTTGATCAAAGACAAGCAGCAACCTCAGCAGCCAAGAACGTTATGATAACCACAGAACGGTGGTTGTTGATGGCTTCAATTTCATCAATATTTTGCTTTAAATCATCTTCATCATAGTACCCTGAATCAGATCTTACAATCTTTGGAGTCTCGGCCTCCTGGAGATGATTCCCATATGTTGGATGCAAGATCATTTCTGCAATGGAGTGCATAGCTTGCTTTAATCTCACAGTATTGAACTAAATCAATGTGTTTGCCCTTTCTATTAAACAAAGAGGTTATTTTAACTTCAACAAAGTCTTTTCAATAAGGTCCACAAGGTACTATTGTGGTTCTGATTTGGATTTTCTTCACGGCCTCATGCATAGATCATTGTTTTTTTTGATCCGGTTCATGGTGCTTGAAAATTTGATATTTTGTTTATCTTACTTCATTGGATTCTTTTTATGACGTTGCTCTAACATACAGTTTTTTTTTTTTTGCAGTAACTTTAATCTTGGCAACTAACAACTTCAATTTTCGTTATCCGTTATCCTCCCAAGATTTGTACACGTCGAAGAACCATGCGACGAAAAACTTGTCCAGCTAGTTGGCCAATCTCTAGCGTAGCTGTTCATCAGTAGTGCTTAGGAGGTGACAACGTCAACTAGCTGACAAACGTCAATTAGCTAGAAAAATCACTTGACGCCGGATTTGTTCAAGCAGAAGAACCATGCGACGAGCTATTTATCCAACTAGTTGGCCAATCTCTAAAGCAGCTGATCATCAGTAGTGCTTAAGAGTGGACAACGTCAACTAGTTGACAAACGTCAATTGGCTAGAAGAATGACTTGACATAAGATTTGCTCACACAAAATAACCATGCGACGAGTCATTTGTCCAGTTAGTGGCCTGGCCAACCCCTCTAAAACAACTGTTTATCAGTAATGTTTAAGAGTGGATGACGTCAATTGATGACAAACGTCAACTGGCTAAAAACCGTGGTACGCAAGCTTTATGATCATAGAAGATCCATGCGACGAACTATTTGTCCAGCTAGTTGACTAACCTCTAAAGCAACTGTTTATCAGTAACGCTTAGGAGTGGATGACGTCAACTGGCTGACAAACGTCAACTGGCTAAAAGAATCGCAGTACGCAAGTTTTCTGCACATAGAAGATCCATGCGACGAATTATTTGTCCAGCTAGTTGACTAACTTTCTAAAGCAACTGTTTATCAGTAACGCTTAGGAGTGGATGACGTCAACTGGCTGACAAACGTCAACTGGCTAAAAGAATCGCAGTACGCAAGTTTTCTGCACATAGAAGATCCATGCGACGAATTATTTGTCCAGCTAGTTGACTAACTTTCTGAAGCAACTGTTTATCAGTAATGCTTAGAAGTGGATGACGTCAACTGGCTGACAAACGTCAACTGGCTAAAAGAATCGCGGTACGCAAGTTTTATGCACGTAGAAGATCCATGCGACGAACTATTTGTCCAACTAATTGACTAACTTTCTAAAGCAACTGTTTATCAGTAATGCTTAGAAGTGGATGACGTCAACTGGCTGACAAACGTCAACTGGCTAAAAGAATCGCGGTACGCAAGTTTTATGCACGTAGAAGATCCATGCGACGAACTATTTGTCCAACTAATTGACTAACTTTCTAAAGCAACTGTTTATCAGTAATGCTTAGAAGTGGATGACGTCAACTGGCTGACAAACGTCAACTGGCTAAAAGAATCGCGGTACGCAAGTTTTATGCACGTAGAAGATCCATGCGACGAACTATTTGTCCAACTAGTTGACTAACTTTCTAAAGCAAATGTTTATCAATAATGCTTAGAAGTGGATGACATCAACTGGCTAACAAACGTCAACTGGCTAAAAGAATCATGGTACGCAAGCTTTATGCACATAGAAGATCCATGCGACGAACTATTTGTCCAGTTAGTTGACTAACTTTCTAAAGCAACTGTTTATTAGTAATGCTTAGAAGTGGATGACGTCAACTGGCTGACAAACGTCAACTGGCTAAAAGAATCATGGTACGCAAGCTTTATGCACATAGAAGATCCATGCGACGAACTATTTGTCCAGTTAGTTGACTAACTTTCTAAAGCAACTGTTTATCAGTAATGCTTAGAAGTGGATGACGTCAACTGGCTGACAAACGTCAACTGGCTAAAAGAATCATGGTACGCAAGTTTTATGCACATAGAAGATCCATGCGACGAACTATTTGTCCAGTTAGTTGACTAACTTTCTAAAGCAACTGTTTATCAGTAATGCTTAGAAGTGGATGACGTCAACTGGTTGACAAACGTCAACTGACTAAAAGAGTCACGGTACACAAGCTTTATGCATGTAGAAGATCCATGCGACGAACTATTTGTCCAGTTAGTTGACTAACTTTCTAAAGCAACTGTTTATCAGTAATGCTTAGAAGTGGATGAGGTCAACTGGCTGACAAACGTCAACTGGCTAAAAGAATCACGGTACGCAAGCTTTATGCATGTAGAAGATCCATGCGACGAACTATTTGTCCAGTCAGTTGGCGAAACTCTAGCGCTAGAGCATTATTGAGCATGATGATTTTTTTTTTGTTGATGTGGTTGAACCTGAAGTAACTTTACAGGCTGTCTACGTACCCAAAAATGGGATCAAACCATAACGTAGTTCAGATGGATGCTCTAAGTTTTGCCTAGACCGCCCTCTCGGATTTTCAATCTAGCGAGCTCAATTCCTTTTTTTTTTTTTTGGACCGTTCACAGTTTTAACTCATGCGGGTCAGGAGTATCATGTAGTTTAAGCTCGTACGATAATGAGCATTGCTAAACAGTTTAGGCTCGTGCCGATGAGCATTGTCAAACAGTTTAGGCTCGTGCTGGGGAGCATTGTCAAACAGTTTAGGCTCGTGCTGGGGAGCGTTGTCAAACAGTTTAGGCTCGTGTTGGGGAGCATTGTCAAACAGTTTAGGCTCGTGCCGGGGAGCGTTGTCAAATAGTTTAGGCTCGTGCTGGGGAGCATTGTCAAACAGTTTAGGCTCGTGCTGGGGAGCGTTGTCAAACAGTTTAGGCTCGTGCTGGGGAGCATCATTCTTTTAAGCATAGTATCTTTTTAGGAATTTCCCGTTGATTGGACCAAGACGTAATCCTTCTGGTGTTACAAGAAGATATGCACCATTAGTGTATACTTCTTTCACTACATGAGGCCCATCCCATTTTGGATCAAACTTCTTTCCAGAACGGTGTGAGAGGATGATTGGTCGTTGTACAGCGAGAACTAAATCGTCAACTTGAAAAGAGCGTGGTCGAACTTTCTTATTGAATGCACGTGACAGACGGGCTTGGTAACATTCTAGCCGTTGTTGTGCTTCCAATATTTTTTCATCAAATGCTTCAAGTTCAGCCAGACGTAACTTAGCATTCTCATCGCAGGTCAAACCTTCTTGGATCGCAATCCTTAAGGAAGGTATTTGCCGTTCCAATGGGAGAATAGCTTCAACTCCATAAACCAATGAGTAAGGTGTGGCTTGTGTGGAGGTGCGGTATGAGGTTCTGTATGCCCATAATGCTTCTCCAATTCGTTCATGCCAATCTTTTTTAGATTTTGAGACAACCTTTTCAAGAAGTTTGCAGAGAGTTTTATTGAAGGCTTCGGCGAGTCCATTTGCTGCAGCGTTGTACATTGTAGAACATCTCTGCTTAATGTTAAACTTCATGCAGAATTGATCCATTAGCGTATTGCTGAAAGATTTACCATTATCTGTCATGATATATCGTGGAATGCCGTAACGGAAGACGATATTACTTTTGATGAAGTCGACTACCGTTTCTTTCTTGACCTCTCGAAGGGGAACTGCTTCAACCCACTTAGAAAAGTAATCAGTTGCGGCGAGGATATAAAGATGTTGTCTTGAGGATTTTGGGAGTGGTCCAACGACATCAAGTCCCCACCCGTCAAAGGGCCAAGATGCGATTGTAGGATGCAATGGCTCTGGTGGTTGACGAATGTAATCTCCATGAAATTGGCATGCTTTACACCTCTTCGCATGGTTTAAAGAATCTTTCACCATAGTTGGCCAGTAAAATCCCATCCTCTTCAGACTGTGATGGAGTTTCGGCCCTGACTGATGTGAACCGCACACTCCAGAGTGTGCTTCTTCTAAAGCATCTCAGATGTCATCATCTCCGAGACATCTCATTAAGACATCGTCGAAAGAGCGACGATATAACTTATCATTGAAATATAAAAATCGAGGTGCCCTACGACGTATTTCGATTTTGTGCTTTAGGTCATCTGGTAGCTTCCCATGCTGTAGATAGTCGATAAGTGACTGTCTCCAATCTTTGACTTCAGCTATTTCAACAACGTTTGCTTCGTGAGACTGACAATTTTGATCTATCAAAGGAGGTAATATCCACCGGTGGCAGATAGGGATACTCATTGTCTCTCCTTCTGGCATAGCCAAACTTGCAGCAAGACTAGCTAAAACGTCAGCCTGCTTGTTTTCAGCTCTTGGTATATGCCTAATGATGACGTCTTCGAATTGTCTTAGTAGTTGTACAGCATAGCAGTGATAAGGCACTAACTCATGCTTTCGAACGTCATACTCTATCGAGAGTTGGTTAATGACGAGTTGTGAGTCCCCATACACGTAGAGTTGGTGTAACTTCATCTCTAGCCCGAGTTCTAAACCAATGATCAGAGATTGGTATTCTGCAACATTGTTTGAACATAACTTCGTCAAGGCAAACGAGAATGGCAATACTTCATTTTGTGGGGTGATAAAAATTACACCTGCCCCCGCTCCATCTCTTCTAGCTGCGTCATCAAAGAACATTCTCCAAGCTGGAAGCACATCAATAGAGAATACTTCTTCGTCGGGTAAGTCGTGAGACAATTCCCATTCAACCGGAATAGGATGATCAGTAAGAAAATCGGCTAACGCCTGTCCTTTTACAGCCTTTTGAGGGATGTAAATAATTTCAAATTCTGATAAGAGAAGGACCCATTTAGCTAGTCTTCCCGACAAGACTGGCTTTGTCATGATGTACTTGAGTGGATCAGCTCGCGCAGTGAGTCGGATTGTGTGCGACAACATGTAGTGCCGGAGTTTCTTTGTGGCAAAGATGAGCGCTAAACATGTCTTCTCGATGGGTGAATAATTTACTTCTGCTCCAACAAGAGTTCGACTCAAGTAGTAGAGTGTAGACCCTTCTTTTCCTTCATCATTTTCTCTTGAGCCAACAATGCTCCTAGTGACATTTCTTGTGCACTAATATAGAGAATCAGTGGCCTTCAGGAATTGGTGCAGAAAGAACGGGAGGCTTGAGAAGATACTCCTTGATGCTTTTCAGAGCATTCTCACAAGTTTCATCCCATTCAAATGATGTATCTTTCTTCATCAATCGACTGAAGGGATGACAACGCCCAGCTAAGTTTGAGATGAATCTACGAATGTAGGCAAGTCGACCTTGTAAACTTTTGAGTTCATGAATGTTCTTTGGTGCTGGCATTTTTTGAATGGCTTCAATTTTATTTCGGTCAATTTCAATACCACGATGCTGAACCACGAATCCCAAAAATTTACCTGAGGTAACTCCAAAAGCACATTTTAATGGATTCATCTTGAGCTGATACCGCCGTAATCTGTCGAAGGTATCACGTAGATGTTGTAAGTGATCTTCCCTTTTCTTAGACTTTACTACTAGGTCGTCAACGTAACATTCGACTTTGTCATGTAGCATGTCATCAAAGATTTTCTGCATAGCTCGCTGGTAAGTGGCATCAGCATTCTTAAGTCCAAAAGGCATAACTTTGTAACAATATATACCTTTTGGGGTACGAAAGGCTGTAAGCTCTTCGTCTTTTGATGACATTCGAATTTGATTGTAACCAGAAGATCCATCCATGAAAGACAAAGCTTCATGTCCTGTGGTTGCATCAACCATAAGCTGTCTTCAGGGTCTGCAGGCGGAACTTGGAAAGCCTTCTTCTTTGTTGCTCTCTTTCGTTTCTTTGACCCTGTACTTGGTTTTGACTTTCTTCTTTTTCTCTTTGGCTTCGAAATAGAAGGAGTCGACACATATGTAGGACGTCTTTTTCGACGAGTGACAACTGTCCAACCTTCATCATCAACTGAAGCAGACTCTGAGATGTCTGACTTTGATTTTGAAGCCGAATGAGATTGTGGTCCTTCTTGAAGTGAAGTGGGAAAGGTGATGATTTTTCTTTGATGTGGCCTTGCCCCCAGCGTGGGATAGGCCTTTTCAACATCAAAATGTACGGACATGAGTTGTGATGGTTTAGGTAAAATTTTGGTGATCTGAGGAGATGGAATCTGAGTAGCATACTGACTTGTCAAGAGTATTGGATCAAAAGATCCAAAAGTGACAGAGGTCATGTTGGAAGTAGCAATATTTTTGACACAGTCAAGTTCAATTTTCCCTTGACGTGCCAAATCCATGATTTTCTCCTTGAAGATGAAACATTTTTCAATTGGGTGACTAATCACCCTGTGATAACGACAATACCTCGGATCATTGTCGCGACCTGCTTCTTCAGGTCGTTTGGGTATTGGAAGTTCGATGAGCTTTAACTTCAGTAGCTCTTCGAACATGCCCAAGACATCAGTATCAGGAAAAGGGTACTCTTTTGCCTCAAGCTCTTTGAGAGTTTTCCAAACTTTTCCTTTTTCTTGTGTTGAGTCAGCTCGTGACTGATCTTCTCTTCTTTTACCTGTGATTTTGACAGGTTTGCTGGTAGTGGTGGATAAGACTTCTTTAGTTTTGAAGGACTTGCCATCATTCTTTTCTTGCCTTCGAGGCTCGCTTGGTCGTGGAGTCTGATGCACAGCTATACTCTGCTCCATGTCGTGGGCTCGAGTAGCAAGCTCTTCGAAAGTGTGTGGCTTGATTCCTTTCAAGATGTAAAGGAGTTGCCAGTGCATCCCTTGAACACACATCTAGATAGCAGAAGATTGCGAGAGTCGATCCATACAGTTGAGGAAAAGATTTCTCCATCGTTCTATGTACTCGATGACTGGTTCATCCTTCCTTTGTTTGACAGCGGCGAGCTCCACCATACTTACTGTTCTTCTAGTGCTGTAGAAGCGGCTAAGGAACACCCTCTCAAGTTGATCCCAACTGTTTATTGAGTTGGGTTCCAAGTCAGTGTACCAATCAAACGCATTGCCGCGGAGGGAGCGAACAAATTTTTTCACCATGAAGTCTCCGAATATACCGGCATTGTTGCAAGTTTCGATGAAGTGGGCAATATGTTGCTTTGGATTGCCTTTTCCTTCGAACTGTTGGAATTTTGGTGGTTGATATCCCGCTGGAAGACGCATTTGTTCGATACGTTGAGTGTAAGGTTGGGAGTAAACCAATGAGGACTGTGGCATGCCCCCATACTGAGCACGAATAGTGTCAGTAATCATTGCTTGCAGTTGTTGAACAGAAAGTGAAGCGATAGACCCCTGTGGTAGATCTCGAGTAGCTTTTCGTGAACCAGAATAGTCTGCTCGTTGTTCCTCTTCGTGCGGAGCCATGTATGCTTCAGGGGTGAATCCTGGAGGATGTGAAGGTCCAGCACTCGACTCATTGTCTTTGTCTTTCTGCTCCAAACGACTGGCAAGAGTTGCAATTTGAATATCTTTTTCTTCCATTGCTTTTGTTAACTTGTTGATAGTGTCTGCCATCTGAGCAACTTGTTCCTCCATCGTTAGTGCGCCAGCTGTCATTACTGCTCTGATGGATGTGTGAGTTTGTGACGGAGAAGTGATCGATAAAGATCTAGATGATCCCTCGCTTGACTTCGAATCAGATCCAGAATCTGACGAGTCGTCTTCTACCATGTCCGCCCATGATTCTTTCGTGGTAAGTGCCGTTTTCGTGGCACTTTTCTTGGAGTGATGCTGGAGAGGCTCCATTAGCTTGATTCCACCAGCCTTTGTCTTTATTCGTGTCACATGATGATCGCGACTAGTAACTTGATCAGATTCGAGATTGGAAGAAAGGATTTTCTTACCTTTCTTAGTAGTGGCAGATGCGATAGCGTTGATGTTGCGAGATGCCATTGATGCTTTAGGTGATGTTCTTGCAGTTGACTGAAAGATGAGAGGTTGAGATAGTCCCACCGGGCGTGCCAGAAATTTGTCGACAATAAATTTCTACGGATCTACCTTGAGATCCTTGAAAAATAATCGCAAATGATTTTATTGATTTTTGATGAAAAGTGGATACAGATCTCAGTGTTTCCTCTGATTAACAGTCAAGTACAAAAATAGTGATGATGACGTATATAGCTTTTCTTCTCTCCGAGCTTCGCGCTTTATCGGCTGAGAAGGTTGCTTGGACGGTTACTTTGCTTTGTGTTTAATCTTCTGTAGAGGCTTATGTAGATTTTCTTCTCTCCGGGCTTCGCGCTTTTTCGACTGAGAAGGTTTTTTTGGCTTCCGGAGAAGGGCTTTATGCTTGATCTTCTCTTTAGTCGGAGTCCGGATCTCTGAAGAACCTTACTTTGTCTCTAGAGGAGGGCTTGAGAGCTTCTTCTTCTCTAGAAGGAAAGCTTCTGTCTTCTGAGAGAAAGTGATCCCGATCCCCTCTCAATGAGAGAGACTCTTGTATTCATAGACTTAAAGGTAATTTAGCTTTCCAATTATACCCCAACTTAAAGAGGTTTAATTGATTTAGTTAGAAGGCTAAATTTGTCCAAATCCCATTTTAAGGATTTAATGGATAATTATTGGGCCAAACTCATTTATTTGGGTATAGGGCCCAATATTTCAATGTGTAGATCACTTGTATTTACTGGATCATGGGCTTTATCTGCGAAAGTCCAAAACCCAAGCTTGTAGGAGGCACATTTCCAATTAATGGACTTAATTTGGATAGGAGGCCCATTAATAAATTTATGAATTTTTATTTATAAAATTTGTAAAGGCCTCCTCAAAATTTTGGTGCCTACAAGGATATCTACCCGTCTAACCTTTTTTGATGCGTTTGGTTATCTTATCATACGATTTGTGTTGTCGTGTATATAGATGCATTTAATAGTTTGGGTATTTTTATGGTAAAATTTAACTTATGTTTTATGATACTTAATTTATGTTGATGGTAGGTTGGTAGATACAGATTATAATATGTTTGGTTTGTAATCCTATTTATGATTTATGTTCGGTTCATAATTGTGTCCTTGTTTGAGTCACAAATGTGTCATGTTCCTCATCCAGTAAAGTTCTTATGTACCAAATAAAAATCGTGGATTTTATGCCCTTTTGTAGCAGTTTCCCAAAATATGGGGAGAGAGTTTAAGAGATGTTTCTATAATTTAAAAGTTGGAGTTTGAGAGAAACTTATTTGGAGAAAAAATCTGCCCCTATCAAATTAATTTGAATAATCATAGTTAGGCAAAATCGTGAATTTAGTATTTAAGGTATTTATGTAGGTATACAACGTTTATAATCCTTCTATGTTTCAAATACTCACAAAGAGTCCGACTAGCCTACTAAGTGAGTGATGATTTCACCCTTACTAAAGGTCCTTAGGCATACCTTGTGGCATCCAAAAGCATGATCTCATGTTTCAGGTATATATATATATATACTAAAATTTATTTTTAGCCGTAGAATTTTCTTTTTAAATTTAAGGTTTCTTGTCCATCCATTTTCATAACTTGAAGTCCAAAAAAAATTGTTTGTTATTTTTTTTTTTATCTGTTGTGTTGGATTGGAAATGTGGTAATCCATTTTAGGAAAACAACCTTTAGTAAGGCTTAAAATTTTACTAAGTTAGTAAGGAAAGGATTTTTCTTAGATAAAATCTCATCGTAAAGTTAATATGCAACTTAGTAAAATTTAAAATCTAATGGTCATTGGGCCCTAATGGATTTTGGAAATCCAACACCACATCCTTCAAGATTTAATGGAAAATCTTAGATCTTCAAAAAAATTAACAAGTTTTTTAGCTTTTCTAATTTGTTGCAAATGGATGATTATCGAACTCATAAATTTAATTTAACGTTTAATTCAATTGGAAAGTTAACTCTCTTTCTAGATTATTTTTTCAAAGTTTATAAAATTTTGTTCTCTAGAACTTGGAACACGAAACTTTCCTTACTCAAATCAAACAATAGGCCATAAAAAAAAAATTCTAAAATTGTTAGTTATGATTTTAGTGAATATTATTAAAAAAGTAGAAGATGATTTCTAATTTATTTGGGATGAAGAAACAAGGCTAACAATTTTCGAAATAGAAACTTTCAATTTCTAGTTCTTGAGCAATTTATGCATAGAAGGAGGGAGAGCAATTTATGCATGCATGGAGAGGGAAAAAAAAAGAAGAGAAAGACAGAGTAAACTAGAGTAGTTTTCCCCATCAGGGGTGTGCCTTAGTGGTAAGACCAACGACTAGAGTTTGCTCTTCTAAGTTGTGAGTTCGAAATTGAGGATTATTGACACATGTGTTGTGTGGGTTGGTGCATGTGGTCATGAATTAGTCTTGTCGGGTATGACAAGATATCTAAGTTGGGCCTGTCGTATGGCCTGCCTGATGGACCAGGTCCTAGTCCTCTACCAACGGGAATATATCATGTTTCAAAAAACAATAGACTAGCTTACTATGGTCCACATTGTCATTTTTTTATTCACTCGGTCCAGGCTAAGTGTGGTCCTTCAGTTAATATAACCGCATTTCAATCATAAAACTTTATATTATAAATATAATGCAAAAATGTATTTTTCAAAACTTTTGAATAAATTATAATTAAATCATCAATTGAAAGAATTGTGAATTAATTATGATTTTTTGGAAAAATCAGTGAATTTCGTCTCTATTCAACTAGGTAAACAATGACGAATGTTATATTAACCAACAACCAATAAAAATAAAACGTGAACCTTATTATAATAAACTCATAGGCTTGATCTCATTATTTTAATGACAGAAAATGTGGCTTTGGATAAACATTTTTTTTTCAAACAAAATAATTATTTTGGGATAATGTGTCGGCCATGATGATGGCTTGTTCTCACCACATTTATTTGGCAATTTAACGGTAAAACTCGTAAATACATTGTTTATGGCCGAAGTATAGAAAATTATCAAAACAATGTTGATTTTTTTTAATTATCTAAAAATATAGTAATCTTTTAAAAATTACCAAAATCGATTTAAAATATTGGACAGTTGCAAAATGATCCTACTTCAATCATTTGACCATCTGAGTCCAGTATTTTTCTAAAATCATTGGACATTCCAACCTTTTATATGAAGGGTTTTAAAGATAGAAAGGTAAAACGTTAGATAGTGCAACGATTTCAGAAAACGTTGGACAGTCTATCTAAATTACTCTTGATCATTTCTTGAAAAATTACTATTAATTCGACATTAAACAATAAAATATTATTTTCCTACCAAATGATTAAATAGAGCAAGACATGAGAGATTGGGGGTAAAGTAGAAAATAAAATAGAATTACTCACTTCTATTTCCCGCGGGAGGGATTTGAAGAAACCCTCTCCAATGGATTACATGTGGCATTTTCAAGGAAGTATTTAAAATTTTTGGGAAAATGGGTGTAAAATAAATTCAAAACGTCACGTGTTGTGTAACGAGGAGGGTTCCTTCAAATTTTAAACCGAGCTGCCCACTTCAAAGTAGAACTCATTTTCGGGATAGAGATCCCAATTCCAAAGTAGAGTTTCATATGAATTGAGTCTTCATATGAATAAATCTTTTAAGAGCAACTCCAATCTGGCTTCAAATTAATATATTTTCAAAAATAAGTCCTCCAAACCACATTTCAACCAGACTTCATTTTGAAGATTTTAACTCTATTTCACGTCTTCATGTATAGAGTTTAGACAGAATTTTGAAGGTCATGTTTCTATCTTTGTTTAACTTATTAAAATACATGTTATATCCCCATTTTTCTTTTTTAAATGTCAATTTTGACCTATTTTTTTCATGGAAATGTTTTAAATAGCAGAACAGTTTTCTAATTAAAAATATTTTTTTTTTTTGAAGGTCATGTTTTTAACACTGTTTATCTTTTTTTTAAAACCTATTATATCCCCTCATTTTTTTAAAAAAATGTCAATTTTGACTTATTTTTTCATGAAAATGTTTTAAATAACATAACACTTTTCTAATTAAAAATAAAACATTCAAAAAACAATTTATTTTAAGCTTGATCAAAGGTTTTAAATATGGACAGTTACCAAACTTCCACCGGACTCCCAAACTTAAAATTCAATGGCGAACAATAATATTTTTTGAAAAAAAAAAATCCAAAGTTCACAGAATTTTGTCCTTTACAACACTAAAACAACAGATCATGTTTTTGGATGCCACAAGTGAGCCCAAGTACCCTAAGTAAGTGTTGGAAAAAATCTGCAGTTTTTCCAGATTTTTGTGATTGAGTGAATCTTTTTGAACTACGATTTAAGTAGGTCCATTATTTATTTGAGGCGGGACCACTTGGAAACTTATTCTTCTCATTGAAGAGAATAGTTTCATGTATTTAGTTGTCAAAAATCCATTTTGAGTGAATGACAAATCGACTCCAAACAACTCCTATTAGTCATGATTTGTTGTATGTGGTTTGTAGAACTATTGAGTTTATAAGTAAAACTCTTTAGTCCCACATCGGATAGGAATAAGAAAGTAGTCTAGTTCTTATATAGAATTTCTCATATCACTTAAGTGAATAAGAGAGAGAGACTTGGATAAACCAGAGACTGAATATTGATTTTTTGAAGCCTATGCTGGTTGGAGTTCAAAGTGGTTGGGAGGCTTAAAAATAAGAATATGCCAATTTGTAGTCCCGGGTTGAAGTTACTCTAAACAAGACAACACCCTTAGAGCAACTCCAACCAAGGCTTTCAAATTGGCATCTCCTTCATTTTGAAACCACCTTTGAACTCCAACCAACTCAAGCTTTAAAATCACTATTAAGTCTCTAAAGCACCATACAATCACTCACATAAATAAAAGGGGAATATAATAAGGTGGGGACAAAAATAATATTTAAAATACGTTTCATAAAATAAATAAATAAATAAAGGTCAAATTTGGCATTTATAAAAAATGAGGGAATAATAAGTGTTCAGAAAAAGAAAAAAAAAAAAAAAATGTGAACAGTGATATAGAGCCCAAATCTTCAAAATGAAACTTGACTGGAGTTTGGTTCAAGGACTTCACATCTAAATTTAGAGATTTGAAGCTCGGTTGGAGTTGCTCTTGGTACAATATAAAAATGTAGATGATAAGCTCTTGGACAGATTACTCCTTTCCCTCTAATATTCGTCTGTCTATCCTTCAAATCGCCCCCACAAGTTGTATAAGGTAAGCAGATACCAGAGAATCCTCAACCGCTTTGGACCTTCAAGCAAACTCCAAATTGTTGACTCTTAAGCAATCTCACTCTTGTTTGCTTCATCTCACCAAAATGTCAGAGCCATGGGTAATGCTTCTTACTGAATTCATCACAATTTCTTCTTAATACCAATGAGAAAGGTGGAGTGGCAAAATAAGTGGATCGACTTGAGCTTGCCACCTCAAGATTTCTCTGCTATGTATGGAGAGAACACATTTCCAATTTAGTAGGATAACTTTTTCTTATAAAAAGAACAAATGAAGTACCTGAAATATAAGTGTGAATATGTTATAAGAAATGGAAACCAAATGAGGAGTCAACGAAATTTACTTATGATTAAAGGACTGTTCTAAACTTTACAATAAACAAATAAAATTTGACGTACGAAACTATAGCCAATGATTCAATCATATGACACAAATAGTACATGTCCAATTACTAAACACTAAACGAGTACGCATTTTCAGCTCTCGTCAAGGAAGGATGCATCTCTAAAAATATTTTGGTCGCAAAAATGTGAGTTCAAGAAATGATTACCAGTGTCCTGTATTTAAGATAAGAACATCATGAAACCTTGAAGCCTCTGCTCATGTGCCTTCTGGAATATCAACATTGACTCTAAAACCTTGTTTGTATCCAAGTGATTCTAGCACACCCCCATTAGCATTGGCTGACCACCTATATAGATTAGGCATGAAGCAGTATCCATCAAATGAAATCAACATATGAAAGTCGTTTTAACCCAACTACTTTTGTTCAATAATGTGAACCCAATGAAAACCCAGTGACCAACTTAAGAATAACAAATGAAACAAACTATCAAAATCAAATCAGGCCCAATATGCATCGTAACAATATTTTACAAAAATCCTCAGGTGCGTCATGATTCGGGACTTCCACCCAGATCCACCAAAAGAAAGTTGATTCAACCATGGTTTAAAATCTCATTTTGTTGCATATGTTCGGTTTTCTCAAAAACTGAAACATTGTTGAGACACTATCAAATCATTTTGAGACTTTTAAAATGTCTTTTAAAGGAGACCAAGGTCAAGGGGCATGTCATCAGTTTGAAAACACAATGGTATCTCACATATTTACCAAAACATGGAGAGGGCTTTTCAATATCATCTAATCTTCGAGAGAAGACTAAAGCCAAGGGCATGTCATCAGCTTGAAACACTTGTATCTCTTGTATATCCTAAAAAAAAGGAGAGGAGACAAGAAGAATAATTGACTTTGAACTCCGGCACAACTCTGACAAATCTAGGTCTCTCTCGGCATGTTGAAGAACTGAGATGCTTGAACAATACATTATGAGATTTTGAACCATGGATGCAACATCAAAATTGCTGAATCAAACCAATTATACAATGGTTTAACTAATCCTAATGCAGCGTGAATTGTAGAAAGGATATAATCAACATCAATATTCAATGAAAAGAATAGGAATAGTGGAATCCACCACAAAATAGAGAACTCTTGAAGAAATTTTATTGAATCAAAGATGTCTTTGTATTAGACGTTACAATACTACTTCTAAGGGGGGAAAAAAGTTTTATTTGTAGAAAAACATGGAAATAGGATAAAGTACCAAAAAATAGTAAATTCGACCTAAGAATGAAAATAAATCATACTAAGCCCTAGAAGTAAAACAGAATTGATAGCGCATGATTCTAACATCTATAACTAAAGTTATTAACAAAACTTTCCTAAAATAGCAAAATTACCTAAAAAATAGGGTAAATGAAAGAATAGGATCTAAAAGTGAAAAGTCCATAGCGAAACTATGGATCTTGAAGATCAATTCCATTCAAGAATGGGTCCTGTCGCATGATTCCGACCTCAGGGTCCATGATTTCTATTAATGTGTTAACACTTTCTGTTGCTTGGACTTTTGGCAATCCAAGTGCTCCACGAAATCTTTTGCAACTTGTCCTACATCAAATCCCCATCAATCATGAGGTCATTGAGAAGCACTGATCACTATGGCTAAGGAAACAAATTCCTAGTAAGAAATCTGGATTTTTTTTTTTCCAACATGAATCGCCACTAGAAATATGTTGGTCAAATATATTTTTGTTGGGAGATTATTTCCTCAATTATAATTTCATCAAAGACCCAAATACCTGTCAAAAAATAAATAAATATATTATATATTTTTAGTGTTGATTCAAATAAATTATTCTTTTTTATTTGGTAAATTTTAAATTATTTTTTAGTTTGGCGTGGTTTTAAAATGATATAGTTTATATCATTGGTTAGGAGTAACTTATTAAGTTACTCTATACTTATGAGATAACTATCTAATAGTTATAACTTTCTTTCCAACAATTATTTTCAAGAGACGTCATTTGGGATGCCATTTGATTTCAAGACTCTAAAGATGCAATAGTTTGGTTCATTGGGAATTTTCCAGAATGAATGATTAACTTGAACTCATTTTTGTCTAACATACAAGCAAAAATTAAATTTTTCTTAATTTCTGGATCATGAAGAACATCTTTTAATAAGAGAATTTTCCTAGAAGTTAATTTGAGTTCCATAGTACCGGATCTCGCAATCTTAATGGTAGAAGAATTTCCCATGTAAAGTTGTTCTTCATCTTGAGCTTTGTAAGATTTGAAAGCAGACCTATCAAATGACATATGTTGTGTTGCACCTAAGTCGATCCACCAATGTCCTTTTGTTTCAACCATATTTACTTCAGACACAACAACCATTACATCTCCTACCATGTTAGATTCGATTTTCAATTTCTATCCTTTACATTTTCTACAATTTCTTACAAAATGTCCCACACACATAACAGTCGCCTTCATTCTTTTTAAATTGACTATGATCATTCTTATTGATAAATTTGTTAAATGATTTTCTGTTAGTAAAAGACATGTATCCCTTCCTCTTATCTTGAATTACAGATTCAACTACATGAGCCTTTAGAAATTCAGGGCAATCACCATTTCTATCTCTGATCTTATTTTCTTCTTCTATTTTCAAACCTATGAAAATCTCATTCAGAGTTTGCAAATTCTTGTTGTGAGACAGAGTTTTTCTATAATCTTTTCAACTTGGTGGTAATTTGAAAATAATTGCACCCGCTTGGAAACTTTCGAGAAATTTAATATTTTCTTCCTTCATCTTAGTAACAATAAATTGCAATTCCTGAACTTGTTCAAGGATTGACTTATTTTCTGTCATTTTAAAATCAAAGTATTTAACAAATCATACCCATATCCTCGGTTATATATTTTTTTCTCTAGGGAGTTCCATAATTCTTTGGCAGTGGTGCACTTTATAAATGAGTTGAAAAATCTATCAGCCATGGCATTGAATACACGGATTCAATAATCCAGATCATCATCTTGCCATTTTCGTTGAGTGTCCATTTGTTCAAAGGTTGCATTCGTCGAGATAGTTGGACATGGTGCTGTGAGGACATACACAACCTTAATTTGAAAGAGCATAAAGAATACCTTTTGTTGCCATCGTTTGAAATTTGACTCATCAAAACAATTAAGTTTCACAAGGTCTTGATTCATAAAATTGATGATTTGTACCATTAGAGTAATACTCTGTTATCTATAAATTGTTAAAATAAATAGAAAAAAAAAGGGAAAAAAGAATAACAAAAGGATTGCTTTGAGGCACGTAGTAATCTACGTTGTCTTATAGACATGAGACGCTCCCACTCCGATTGAAATCAAAGATGTAAATGTGTTGCTAGCGAATTTGCCTTCAGAATACAACAGAGCCCAGTTGTGCCAAAACTATATATTTTCTCAAAGTTTACACTAATCTTGAGAAAATTTGTCACACAGAGTTTTGGATACGCGAATGCTTCTTTCTATAGAAAAACATGAAAAAGAATTTCATTAAGAAGAGAGAGAGAGAGAGAGAGAGATTAATTTTTTATTAATTTAAAAAAAAAAATTCAGATCTACTCATATTTATAAATATTGAAGAAGTTCCAACATTTTCCAAGAGGTATAAACCTTGGGACGTCAATAGCATTAATCAAGAGTTATAAACATTGGGGTGACAATAGCATTAATGGGTGTCAACCAATGTACTAAACCATTGCATCTTTAGAGTCAAAATCAAACGACTACCCAAATGACGTCTCTTGAAAGTAACTGTTGGAAAGAAAGTTATAACTATTAGATAGTTATCACAGAAGTGTGGAATAACCTAATAAATTACTCTCAACCAATGATATTAACTATATCATTTTAAAACCACCCCAAACTAAAAAATAATTTAAATTTACCAAATAAAAAATAATAATTTTATTTGAATCAACACTAAAAAAATATAAAATATTTTTTTTTATTTCTTTAACATTACCTAGTTGCTAGCAGAGTAGCAGTACAACAAACAAGATGAAATTTTTATTGAAAAGTCAGGAAAAAAAATAAAAAATTAAAGAGAGAATGGATAAGTAATCAACAACAACACTAACTCGCTAAGCAATACAGCACAACAAACAGAACCTACCTACCATAATGTGCCAAAAGATGAGTCCGATGGTAGGCAACAGTAAGGTTATAATACAGAAGGGTAAACCGACGGTCCGCCCCCGCAGGGCGCCATTTTCTTACTTCATTCGACACTTGTTTCAGATTGCACACAAGAGAACAAACATATTCCTATTTAACTAATCGCCAACAAATCCTGCACTGTTTCAAAGATTCATGATCACATTTTTTAACCTAATTTGAATAAAATCTCAAAAAACAAATTATTTAATTCTACACCAACAATTTCACTACGATCAAACAGAAGCAAGAAATTTACCAATGGTGGTGCTTCTGAACCGCTGGAGAAAATTGAATAGGATCGAACGGTGGAAGATCACAGCCGTTCGGCTTCCAATGCCAATTGATGATATCTCGAGCGTTGGATTTGTTGCTGGAAATGCAATTCCAGCCTTTGAAGATCTCCTTGCAGGTGTTGTCATATAGAGTAGATCGGACCGTTGGATCGTAGATCCATGTCCCATCGGTGTAGTCATACAAGCTAGTTTTTTCTTTAGGTTTCGATGATCTTCGAAGGAATGAGAGATTTTCGTGGAACCTTTAGAAGGTGAGAAAATGAGTAAAAGAGACACGAAGCAGAGAAGAGAGAGAGTAAAAGAGATGAAGTTTTGCAGAAAACGAGAGGTTGGTGTTCTTCTTCGCGTTCTGGTCTCTAATGGCTACCAGCAGGGGCGGAGTCAGGATTTTGTTTTCGTGGGGGCAAATTACAAATAGAAAAATTTTCTGATTTTCTATGAGGCAAAGTAGTAGAATGTTAAAAAAAATGTGGGGGCAAATTACAAATAAAAAAAATTCAAAACTTCTATGGGGGCAAAGCAGTAGAATGTTAAAAAAAAATTTAAAATTATTAATGCCTCCCTATAGATTTTAGAAATTCTTGTGGGGGCAATTGCCCCCACTGCCCCCACTGTAAATCCGCCCCTGGCTACCAGCGATGCTCGCAAACGGCTCACTTTAGCATCCACCACTGCGCAAAACTATAACTACAAAACCAGTGATGATTAGAAGATTTTGAGGGAATTATGATGGAATTGTTTTGAAATTTAGATACAACCCCTCCAATTTTAAGTTAATTTTGAGGTACATCATTTGCATTTTCAAAATGGTAACATACCCCTTGATAGTAGCCTTCTATCAGAGACTAAATGAAGAAATGACAGAGATACCCTCATCTTCAACCTCTTCCCAAAACATAGTAACAAATTTCTACCATTTTTTGAAAAAGTCACGATTAATATGTAATTCTGTCAATCCACGATTAATCCCGACTCATTTACAAATTTTTGAAAATTACATTTTTTATATTATGTTTAATATGAAATTTTGTTTAATAATATATTTCATAACATGGAAATTTATAATTTTGTTAATATTTTGTCTAATATATGAACCATACACCTCCATATTGTCCATGAGTAAAAATATTTTTGCTTTTTTTTTTTTTCTTGATTTTTTCCCGACTTAGCCAATTTTTCCCTTGTCGAATCCTTCCCAGACCCCAACTTTGTCACTATGTCTCAAAACCCTTGATATCTCAACAAAAAACAATCCATCATCTCATAATTTTTGCCATATTTCTCACTAATAAAAAAAATATTTAGTCATTGATGGTGCAAAAAAAATCAATTTGTTTTCATTAATACAATTCTATTATTATTTTATAATATATATATATAGCTAGATATTATCAATGCAAAAATTAAACTCCTTTATGTCTCTGATGCATGGTTTGAAAACTCGTTTTGACATCTAATCTCGTCCATGAATGAGACCAAGTCGTCTTGAATGAGTTTGAGTCGTCTCATTCAACAATGAGAGAAATGAACCATGGTTTTAAATCCCATCTGATATGTTTGACCTATCTATTCATATCTTTGGTGGATGATACTTAGACGTATTGGACGAGTCTTCTTGATCTCAGATGAGATTTAAAACCATGCTATGGTGTGGTAACATATATAAGCAATTGATTGAGGACATGGTCAGGAACAAATCTATCACATTTCCACGTAGTGGATGGATATAAGAAGTGAATAACAAGACTTGATATTGGTTGGCACTTTTACATGAGTCAAGAGGGCCCCTCTATTTGTGAACCTAGTAAGTAGATGAGCCAAATCTCATGGAACCTCCAACGGTTTCGATACCTTTTAAAATCTTTCATTGCCGAGAGAAATCTATTAAAGGGCAAATCCCTTCAAACACTCTACATAAAGTCGCTCATCCCTCCTTCAACCTACTTTTCCAACCACTTCATCATCCTCTACTCCAAATGTGGTCGTCTTGCCTCTGCTCGAAAGGCTTTCGACTACACCCAATACCCAAATGTCTTCTCTTTCAACGCTATCATCTCTGCATATGCCAAAGAATCACAAATCCAAATTGCCCACCAATTGTTTGATCGAATTCCCCAACCTGATCTTGTCTCTTGGAACACTCTCATCTCTGGTTATGCCGATTGCGGCGAGAGTGCATTGGTTCTCCAGTTGTTCTCTGAAATGCGAGAGATGGGTCTCGACATGGATGGGTTCACTCTATCTGGTGCGATCACCGCTTCTTGTGATGATGTTGATTTGATTAAGCAAATTCACTCGGTGGCAGTTTCAGCCGGGTTTGATTCTTATGTCTCTGTGGGTAATGCCTTGGTCACTTATTACAGCAAGAATGGATTTCTAGAGGAGGCAAAGCGGGTTTTTCATGAAATGGGTGTGATTAAAGATGAGATTTCTTGGAATTCTATGATCGTTGCTTACGGGCAACATAGAGAGGGATCTAAAGCACTAGCTATGTTCCAGGAAATGGTCCGCAGGGCATTGAATGTCGATATGTTCACGTTGGCAAGCGTTTTGACTGCGTTTACGTGTTTGGAAGATCTATTGGGTGGGCTTCAGTTTCATGCCCAGTTAATTAAAACTGGGTTTCATCAAAATTCCCATGTGGGGAGTGGTTTGATCGACTTGTATTCGAAATGTGGGAATGGTGTCTCAGATGCTAAGAAAGTGTTTGAAGAGATTCGAGAACCTGATTTGGTGCTTTGGAACACCATGATTTCAGGTTATTCCCAAAATGAGGATTTTTCCGAAGAGGCTCTTGATTGTTTCCGAGAGATGCAATGTGTAGGTTATTGGCCTGATGACTGCAGCTTTGTTTGTGTGATCAGTGCATGCTCGAACCTGTCATCTCCGTCTCAGGGCAAACAATTGCACTCATTGGCACTTAAATCTGATATCCCTAAAAATCGAATATCGGTGAACAATGCACTAATTGCAATGTACTCAAAATGCGGGAATCTCAAGGATGCTAGACGATTATTTGAGAGAATGTCAGAACATAATACTGTTTCATTCAATTCTATGATCGCAGGTTATGCACAACACGGGCATGGAATTGAATCAATACTTTTGTTTCAACAAATGCTTGAATCAGAGAATAATGTGCCCACAAGCATCACCTTCATCTCTGTCCTCTCTGCATGTGCCCACACTGGAAAGGTCAAGGAAGGTTGGAATTATTTCAATTTGATGAACGAAAAATTTGGGATTGAACCACTCGCAGAGCATTACTCATGTATGATTGACCTTCTCGGCCGAGCGGGCAAATTGGACGAAGCCGAGAGACTGATTGAAACAATGCCATTTGACCCTGGATCGATTGGTTGGGCGGCGTTGCTTGGCGCTTGCAGGACACATGGGAACGTAGAGCTTGGAACTAAGGCAGCCAATCAGTGTCTTCAGCTCGAGCCTTCCAATGCAGCCCCATATGTCATGCTTGCAAACATGTATGCCGGTGCTGGCAAATGGGAAGAGGTCGCTACTGTAAGAAAATTGATGAGAGATAGAGGGGTGAGGAAAAAACCAGGTTGTAGTTGGATTGAGGTGAACAAGAGGATCCATGTGTTTGTCGCCAAGGGTAGTTCACACCCAATGACACGTGAAATATACAAGTTCTTGGAGGAGATGTCTAGGAAGATGAAGCTCGCGGGATATGTGCCTGATTTGAAGTGGGCTCTGGTTAAGGATGATGGTACAGTTGAAGGGGAAAAGGAGATGATGTTAGGGCACCATAGTGAGAAGCTTGCCATTGCATTTGGGTTGATTAGCACTCAAGACGGGGAGCCTCTACTTGTGGTGAAGAACCTTCGGGTCTGTGGGGATTGCCACAATGCAATTAAGTTCATTTCTGCCATTATGGGAAGAGAAATTACTGTTAGAGATGCACATAGGTTTCATTGCTTCAAGGAAGGCCAGTGTTCTTGTGGAGATTATTGGTGATAATAGAGGAATAATCTTAGACTTGACCTATGAATGCTAAATAGGCTCATAGCGAATCAGTGAGGCGACATGTCATCCCCTTCAGGGCTCCTAAATGGCAAGGGTGAAAGATTTTGTAGTTGAACACATGATAAGCGATGAACAGAGATCAAGCCGGTGCTAGCGATGAGTAACCCATTGTGTAGAGCAGGCACTTTATCTAAGGTGGTTGCAGCAGGAGTTCACAGCACCAAATGAAAGGATGGTAGCACAGACTTCTCTAACAATAACACTACAACTTCCCATTAAATAGAATGGATTGGTTTGGGTGATACATACCAGAATAATTTTGCTTGCTTGGACAGTTGGGTGGGGATCATTGAAGGTTGAATGCATGTAAGCTTGTGAAGTAGGTGCTCCCAGGACTCCATAATGGGTCACTTGACAATTTGACCATGGAGAGAGAACCTGCAATCTGAAGCCCCAGAGGTTCATCGAAGGTGGTATTTTACTTTTGGTTAGCTGTTCTAGATAGGATTTTGACTGTTGACCATGGCATTGTTCGGGGATTCATTCATTTAGATTTCTGTTTTATGTGCAAATCTAGTGGAGAATTGGTCAACTACATTTTATTTCACTGCTCTTTTGTTTGAGACGTTTGATCTCTTGTTATCTCTTTATTTGTTCTTTCCTCAGATCTGTGTCATCTCTATTTCCTATTTAGTATGTGAAGAGCAAGAACAAAATATACGATTGGATTTGAGTAGATAAAGTGTCTGTTCAGTTACAAAACAGTGGAATGAGAAAATATAATTTAGCCAAATACATCTTGATGGAAATCAATTCATGCCAACCTACAAAACTTTCAAAAACAAATATTTACTTTCTAAGGCTTGGAGCACAATTTAAGATTGAAGTGACCATACTGATCTCATTCACCAAATTTAGTTCACCCAATCATTGATGACAGATAAATACTATTTTCACTTCTGACTAGAAGCCCTGAGAGCAGCGAAGACATTTGGTTGTGACTTGTGATTTAATGGTACGAACTGAGATGAAAAATTTGGCAGCTCGGTGTGTAGGACCTCTTGTTTGCAGCCTGTTCAAACTTCTTGATGGCAGATTCGTTCTCCTCTAAGCCAGTCTGAACGAAATACCTTATCCACCACGACGAGCTCCTCAATTTGGCCTTAGGAAGGAAAACATTCCAAAATGTTACTAACAATCAAACCGGTCCATGATCTTGGAAACTCACACCTGCCACACCAAGTGCATCCATACAACAAAACATATTGAAATGAAGAGCACCATGCGGTTGGTCAAGGGAATTTGTGCTGCACAACTGTATTCTACACTTGGTAGTCCGAGGTATCAACACCTCGGGAACACCGTGAGAACATATGTACGGAACAGATTCTTCTGTTGCACTGAACTTGGTAGGCCTTGGGTAGGCACTATAACAGCAACAAAAATTAAAGATTTGCGAAATGGAAAGGACCATGGACAAAACCGGAATTAAGTACAATAGAAATTAAAGCCATTGTTTGGGGGACCATGGCCATATTGAATGGTGAATGATGCCACACTCCCCCAGAAGCCCTTGGATTCTCATCATTACTCAATCTGGTATAATGGACACAACAAATTAACAATAGTGTCTCCAATTAAAAGAGCACATTGGATACTTCGTGGAATTTAGTTCCATGACAATATAATTCTGAACATTGAGAAGCCCGATGTTCTATTGGCATATATGGATGTAGCCCTATATAATGAAGTATTTATTGCTTTTGTGATGATGATGACTAGAATGGCTTATTAGTGCTTGCCGCATTTAAATTTCATATTAACGATGAAGTGGCCTATTTCATATCAAAGATTCCATTTTTAACAAATAAAATGACCCAACGATGAAAAGTTTACTAAATTTTCACAAAAAGCACATAACCACTTACCGGTCTTCCAAATTTTGATAGCTCTGTAACTTTAGCTCTCTGTTTACCTGGATATCCTACATATGGAAATGGAAAAGCAAAAAGTTCTCCTTATTATCATTCATTTAAAATAAAACAACAAATAAAATATTAGCAAAGTAGCACCAAAGTGATATCAGCATCAAAACCTTAATTTATCCTAAAAGGTTGGGTTCAGCTGAACAAATAATGTTCTATTCAATTCTCTCTAAATCCATGCGTTCTATTAATTCAAGTGTATCTATATGTACTCTCACTACCTCAGTTCACATATTTTTTTGGTCTTCTTCTTGCTCTTTTAGAACCTTCAACCTGCTGTTGAGTTTAGTCCCACATCGGACACTCATTGCCTTGTCTCTCTCCTTATAAGCTCCTGGGCCTCTCCACTCATTGCCAAGTGGTTTTGAGTTCGACCCCCAAATTTATCACTTGCACGTTACATTCTAACTGCGGCTGCCTTTGTTCTTTGTTGCACATGAACAAAACACCTCAATCGACTTTCCCTTAGTCCATCACCTATTGAGGCTACTATCACATTTCCACGAATAAATTTATTTCAGATTTTATCCTTCTTAGTCTTCCATTTGTCCATCTTAGCATCCTCATCTACAATAGCAATAGCCAACTTGAGAAAATTTATTTAGAGGTCCTCTTATTGCATTGGATCCATTCCTCAGATAGTGGTATTGATAATAAATAGAGAAACGGGGAGAAATTATTAACAAATTTATAACATAATGCGTCATGTTAAGAATGGAAGGAAGGAGTGGGTTCTAAGAGGACGCTAAACTGAGTTTATTCATCTTTAAAAGCTAGAAGTTGCTGATTACAAAGAAGGCTAATCAGCTGTTCATCTCATTTACTCACCAGTTCCAAAAGATTCTAAAACTTGTTTAGGAAATTACCGGCAAAAATAACAAGACCGTCATTTGATACCCTTGCCAAGTCTGGAAGTGTCTTGTTGAGGTACTTCGGAGACAAGTAATCCAATGCATCAGACACAATCACAAGGTTAAACGATTTCACCTTGTAGGGCAGAGGAAACTTGATATCAGCCACACGCACAATACCCTTGCGAATGAGACCCTTGCAGTTACCATCAGCATCCTCTATGTCATATGGTTCCACACCCCAAGCTTCAGTGTCTTCTTCCTTTAGCAATTTAGAGACCACTGAACAAGTGTCAGGGCCTACATGCAAAATTTTGTGCATGGTATCACCATATGCCTTCTTTAGAATTGGTAATGCTCTCTGTACTTCTAATGAACACGAAAGATCACCTGTATATATGGACATATATTGAGATCTAAATAGCAATAATATCACTTAAATCTTATAAACTTTGGCATACTAACTTGTAGCACTGGAAATAGAAAAGAAATTAATACATTGTTGAACATATATCATGAGCATAGCATGTAAAAGCAATTTATGTGTCTGTTCAAACCAGGAAATTCAGACCAACAAACTAAATTTGGATGGTTCAATAACCACAATAATGCCTGTTTTGTCCTTCAGTTAATATGTAAAACCTTGATGCTGTATAAAGCAGATAAACTTCACATAAACAAGTTCTTTTCTGGAAAGTTATATTGATAATTTTATTAAATTGCTACTTTGGATCAAAAGAGTCTCCATTAGTGGAACAACTTTGGAAAATCTGGAGAAAAAGTGGGATGTTTTCACAGGGAGAGGCCTCAATTTGCAGTATGTCTGGCCTTAGATGCACAATTCATGAGCAGGAACAATTGCAAATTAGAGTGGGAGAGGGAAAACATTTATTCTCAAAACTAGGAAGAAAGCAGCAATGGTTAACAAGCATAGGCATTAAAAAAATATTAAAGTCTGTGCTTCTATAAAAATAAAATACTTGCATTTATATTAATTTTGGGGTTGGCTAAGCTGAACATTAGTTTTGGAGCTGAGGAAAGGAAAAATGAGGGCAACAAGGATACCTCAACCATGATTTAGGGTTTAAGAATAAGGAGTAAGCTGAACATTAGTTGAGCTTTGACTCTCACATGCAAGAGATATCCTTGATTTTAACACCAAAGATTCCCTTAAGCTATTCTTTCAAGAGAAATAAAAATGGATGCTAACCATAGCCTTTAGAATGTGAACTTCAACAGTAAACAGTTGAGGAGAAGAAGCTTAAGTATTTAATGTAACTATTGTCATGGTACCATATTAACACCAAAAACGATCAAGGAAGAAGCATGCCCTCATTGTAAAGACCAATGGAGAGAAGGGTAGGGTATTTGGAAGGAGAGGAATATGAGACTTTTCAAGGGAATGATGGGATTGTAATTGTTGGTGTAAGTTGGTCGAAAAATTCAAACGAAGTCTAAACCAGGCCTAAAGTTTTTTTTTGATAGATAAAACCGGGTCTAAAGTTGAATTATCACCACACAAAAAAAAAAGATTCTCAAATGTTGATCTACTACATGAAATAGTACCCAAAGCATAAATTCTTACCTTCAACCTTACTAACAACTTTAGCATTGCCAAATCCACCTGGAGAAAACTGGAAAGATCAGTTGGTGTATGGTGAAAAAAATATATCTAACATATGAAATTCGGATCTGTAAATTAAGCACTACATATACAAAAACTGACAGAAATGTTGACCAATAGAACCAAATCTAGGAAGTAATGTCCACTTAGTTACCTATGGCAAGAAGAAGATAATAAAGAAACTAAAAAGTACTCCAATCATAAAGGTTGACTTTATTAACCCTCTTTATGCAATAATGGAAGATATGACAGCAATCAAATACCAACCTGACCCACTATAGGAATAACCAATAAGAAGGAGTGCACCCTGAAAATTTCAGAAACAACATAATCATGATCTGAACTTATCAGCCTATGCCATGTTATATAATCTTTCAACTCCAGACCAAACTAATCAATAGAAAGAACAAATACCACAAAGACCAAACCAATCGATAGATAAGATGAAGAGCGTGATTTCTGATGCAATGAACTTGCAAATGGAACACTTCCACTGTCGGCAAAGCGTCGAGAAGGATTTACTGGCCTCCTTGACATCTTTATCAGTCTAAATGGTGATGAGCCTACGAGAGTTTATGCTAATAAAAAAGAATGAAAAATAAATAAATAAATGGAAAAGTGTTAAAATGTAAATGCAGCCAACAAAAAAATAAGTTCATACATGAGAAATTTGTTCAATAAGAACAAACAGGTCAAGATCATACTTGAGATCAAAAATAACATTAGCAGCATGAGAAAAGCATTTGACCTCAATCTCCTCAATACTCCAAACACAAGAGAAAACCGTCAAACAAGAATACATTGCCATCATCATTATAAAAGCCGTATCCCAAATATCCAGATTCTGTTGAACAAATCATGTTCTCCCATTCAATCCTAAAGCAATGTTTTATGTTAATTTAAGTGTCTTCAAATTTACTTCTACTACCTCAACCGATGCCCTTTTTAGGTCTTTTTCTCTTTCTTTTAGAACCCTCAACATGCATATTCGTTCTCACTGAATTTGTTATCAGTCTTCATCTGAATCGATTTTTCCTTAATTTATCACCAACTATGTCAAACACATCAAAATTAATAATAAGCCGAAAGAATCCAAATTCCATGGATCTACAGCGGATTAAGACTGCTAAGCAATATGATCTCAAAGTTTGGAAATTTCAAACTGGGCGTAACTCTACACGTCAACTTCACAAAAAAGAGTTCAAATTCAAGAAACGTTCAGCAGATGTACCAGAAATGAGAAGATTCATCTAACTATATTAGCATCGGAAGCAGATCCATAAGTCATTTAATAAATCATCTCATTAAAAACACCTAAAAAAGAAAGAAAAATATAAATACATACAGAAGTTCACCGAAAAAAACACTAAAAATTCAGATCAAAACACTTCAGAGAAACTCAGCAATCTATAATAATCAAGCATTTAAGCATAAATCTCATACAAAACCGAAATCCGAATTTTTTTCCATCGAGTCTCAACTAGTAAGGGAGATAAACAAACAGATCGAAATATTGATTGATTCATCATAAAGAACTAGAAAATCCAGGAATCAAAACACAACAAGTAGTTAAGAAATACCTGATTTCAGTGATTCAGGACTGCATTTGGAGAACTGAGTTTGAGTTCTTGCTAGTTTGGATCTAGATCTGTTTTCCTACACTAAGCTCACTAGTTGCTTCTAATAAATTCTGGAGATTTTATCTCTAGTTAATGAATTTACCTTTAAAGGAACCTGAGGTGATAGAAAGCTATTGGAAGTGTTGAAAGACGAAGCGGTTGGCTAACGCGCGCAGTGCGCACGATAATAGACGAGCCAACGTGTCGGTGGTGACGGTGACACCGTGATATACGCAGCCTTTCAGTTAATAAGGCGTTAACATCCCATAATAATTCATTCTTGTGGGATGACCCCCAACCCATTAGGAAGGGACACGTTCTTTGCACGTGATGCTGCGTAAGTACTCAGCATCTTGGCTCTTTTGGGCTAGAATTGGAGTTGCACACTTGCACCTAGGACTTTCAATTCCTATATATCCAATTGGAATTAACAGCATTTGTAATGGAATAGTTAGTGTTAATTGATTTTATTACGTCAAAGGATTTGTCTGACTTTATCAAATTTGTTAAGGAAAATGCCCGAATGACACAGGGCATTTACTGCGATTCTCACAATTCTGACATGAGATGTGCACATAACCATAGATGTATTTTCTCACGATACGAGTAAAAATCATCTACGGTTATGTTTGCATCTTCACGTTAGAATTGTGAGAATTACAATAAATCCTGTGTCACCCTAGTATGACTCATTTGTTAATTGTGACTAAAACTTTAGTTAGTTACGTCATAATGGATCCTTCACGTCCATTCTCCAATTCAATGAATATTTTAAAATTCTTCGGAGTTTAACATGCACAATGTAATATTAGGGGGGTTGCTTGTAAATGCTCTTAGTGGGTAAGTAAAGGTGCTTACATGGAACCCTTTTGTGGCTGGTTTTTAAGGGCTCCATTGGAATTGCTCTAAGTTTTATGTGCCCAAGGCTAATCCTAACAAGAACCGATCAAGAGCGAGTAGATTATAAGGGTTTTATAAAAATTAAATTCATTCATTTATTATTATTATTATTATTATTATTATTAGAAGTCAACTATTAATTGTTTTTCAATAAAATAGAGGCAGGATGACTATCCTAATTGAAAAACGGTTAAAGATGAACGTGGACTTTTTTTAAATATAATTCATTTATCTTTGGAAAATGCTGAAATGACACAAAGTATCTATGCGATGTATACATAACCATAGATGTGTTTCCTCGCGATATGAGTAAAAATCATCTATGGTTATGTATGCATGTCCACGTCAAAATTGTGAGAATCACAGTAAATCCTGTGTCACCCCGGCACGACTCGTTATCTTTTGTCATGAAATTATATGAAAAATGTTAAAATGATAAAAAAATATTTATTGCAATTCTCACAAGTCTGACGTGAAATGTGCGCATAATCATAGATGTGTTTCCTCACGATACGTGTAAAAACCATCTACTGTTATGTATGCATGTCCACGTCAAAATTGTGAGAATCACTGTAAATATTGTATCACCCCAGCACGACTCAAATTATATACCTATTACATATAGAATATACTAACGGACTGAACCAAGTGGGCATTATTTATGCCCTAGCCCAACCAAGATTTAATTGGTTGAAATTTTTTGAATCTGACCCTGCCTTAGTAGGCTCAAGATTAAGGTTCTAACGTTCCTTGTTTGAGTGGATCAACATGCTCAGCTGACACCCCTAGTCACACCCACATGTTCTCAAAATGCATCCCACTTGAATAATAATAATAATAGGATTGTAGTATAAAATTGTAACCTCCTGCCAAATTCATTCATAATCAATTAGTAACAGGTTGTCAAGTGGATTCATTTTTCTAGGTGACTTGTTATTAATTGAGGTGTATTTCGAGAAAGGGATGGTTCAATGAGAACGAGTCTTCTTAATTTACGAAGAGTTTTTCAAACCCATAAGCCTGACTAGTAGGGAAAAGTAATTGCCCTCTTAGAACACTATATCTCTTTCAAATCCCCCGAATATATGCAATACCCCCCCCCCCCCCCCCCCCAAACAATACATACCAGGTAAGGAGGGATAAATCCCTATAAGTGACTAACTAGGGGGCTTGAACTCAAGACCTCTCTCTTTTTAAAAGGATACTTTGGCCATTGTGTCAAATGGTCATTGATTTTAGGGAGACAACGTTGGGAACCATAATTTATCCTATATGATTTAAAATTTTCATATTGGACTAATTTTTTGTGAGGGTGATCTCTATGGTGAGAAAATCATCACCAATATAAAAAAAAAATCAGTACAATCTAAAACTTCTAACCCTTTCAAAATTGATTTACAAATTAACGGTAAAAATTTGATGGTCCACAATTCTAAACCACTGTTGATAGGGTTAGAAGTTTCAGGTTGTGCTGCTTTTTTGTGAGGATGATCCCCTCACCATAGAGATCATCCTCATAAAAAAAATAAAAAAATTCAGCCCGTTCCAAAACTTTTGACCCATATAAGACAAAAGGTATTGGCTCCCTCCGTTGATTGTCGAATGAGACCCATTAGTTTATCATATATTATAAGAAGGTGCTTTATGGATTTATCTAAACATAATTGTATGATTTAAAAATATTAATTAATGTGCATTTGGGTGGTTCTTCCATTTTATTGGCATGTACTAGAAAAATAGTCTCCTTTCTTTTGTTCCAGCTCATGATCTGAACGAGTCGCACATACACCCTAGTACATGTTCCTCGACGCTGAGGACATCCCCGAAGAGCGGGGGATTTTGTGACATTTCTGATTGGCTGTCTTGTGTTTCTAATAAGTTGTTTAATAGTTGGCATATTGAATCGTATACAGAATGGGCTGGTTTAGATCGATCCTAACCGGATAATTATGAATTGAATTATTTCCATTTACAATTAAAATGAAAAATTTTACCGCATTTTATTCCTGATTTTCTTCCGGTTAAGAAGATAAAATATCAAATCGGGGTTTATTCGGCGATTGAAGTGTCTTTGTGCGCACCAGCAGCACGGGCAGCAAGCACCCTTTATGACTATATTGATAGCCATAACCCATACGGTTGTTGCTGATTCGACTCATACCGGACTCAGTCGATCTTGTCGACCCAGCCTTCACAAGAAGTCTCCTAGAAGGGGGTTCACCACTATCGGCGTTAGGGACAGAGGCGCCGGAAGGGGAGGATAAGCATATTCCCTGCTTGTAATATGATACGCCCGAGAAGGAAGGTCACCCATTTCATCGAGACGGGGCACTCTAAATCGGTCAATAGGTAGACTCAGCTCTCCCATCACGCGCTTCCCCCCATACACTACTCGGCTTATTCATTTTTCTCTAAGGGTGATTTAGACACGCTCATCCATGTTTTGGTGAATATTTAAGATGCTCGTATATTTCAAATTGATGAAATGGGAACATTTCATCGATCTTCAACTTATAAAATGATTCAAATGCCCTATTCTTCTTCACTTTATAGTACAAAATTCTTTACTTTTCAAACTTTATCTTCACTTCGTTGTTTTTCAGCCTAACCTTAACATTTTGTAGAGATTCCCTTTTGTTTTTCTTTTTAATAAAAAATTCTATCATTTTTGTTTTTTCAAAAAAACCATGCTCAATTTTTCTTCCCCAAAACAATCACTTTCAAGATCTTCAATCTTTACAGGAAATTATTTTAAATTTGACCTCATTTTGACGTAAATGAAATAAGGAAACAACTTTACCGAAAGTGAAGAGCAAAGGAGAAAATATAACATTACGAAACTACACTATTATACTTTGTTTTCCCATTAAAGAAATTTAGTCGATATAAGAATCTGCAAAAGTCGAGTAATCATATAAGCCAAGTCACAAGCCTCATAAGACAAGTTCAAAGTATCTTAAGGTTTTGAATGGGAATTTAAAGGGAGTTCTATATTTCACAAAAATATTAAATATAATTTATTGAAAAGGGACATCTGTATTATTGGGATAGGCATAAATCTCAAGAGTTGGATCTATTATTTTTAACAGTTAAGATCATGTGTTTTTCACGAATTATTTTTCATAAATTACATGGAAATATTCGATTTGCTTAAATTGCATCAGACGAATCTAGTCAAAATCAACTCGAATCAATCTCAAAAATAATATTTTTGAAATCATCGTGATTGTCAGAAATCAAAATCACTTTATACTGATTGGATTCAAGTAAATTTAGATGTTGCCCTTAGAAAAGAAAATGAAAAGAAATAGAGTAGTTTTTGTTGTTCGGGATGGAAAGCTCAGTGGTATTTTCTATGATATGTCGCATGTGTCACTTGAAATGGTACGTACATACATACATACATGTATATACACATACACATATACACTAAAGTTTGCTCGTACCTACGAACATCCTCTTCAGGACTAATGGGGTAGAAGAGTAAATTACTAATATAAAAAAAAATAGTAAAGACAATAACATTGGAGGAGTGTTATTGAAAAATGGGTAGAAAATGAAAGATAACAAAATTGAAAGGATACTCTTGGAAAATGGACAAAAGAGGAAAGACAATAAATTTAAAAATATGTCCCTATAAAAGGTGAGAAGGAGGGGGGGGGGGGTCATATATAAAGTTGATGGGGGTATTATTAAGGATTTGAAAGAGGAAATGTAATATAATTGGAAATATTCTTAAAAAATTAAGAAGCGGAAATGTAATAAAACTAGAGTTCACTTACGGGGGTAAAAAGGAAAAATAATAAAGTTGAAGGGTTATTATTAAGAAAGGGTATAAAAGGGAAAGACAATGAAGTAGGAGGGAAGGATTGGAAAAATGGTAGAAGAACTAAGAGAATAAGGATAAGAGTACATTTGAAAAGAGAATGAAGAGAAAAGTAAAACAGGTAAAACTAAGACTATCAATGGATCATATCAGACCCGAAATTCGATCTATTTAGATACAATAACTTTAGGTTTAGATTCCGACAAGGATTCGATTTGATATCTTATCATATTGAATCTGAATCAACCATATCCCGATCTAATAAGGACCTGATTCGATAATATGTTGTATATACAAATAGGGTTTGGCTTGATTCAAACTGGATCTGATTATTAATGGCTTTGAATCTTAAAATTAAGACCTAATAAAAACTCGATCTGCTACTCATCTGTTTAGACTTCAGACCCGATATGATCAGATCCCAAATTGACCTCGATCCGATCCATTGACAACCCTAGGTAAAACATAAATTATAAATCTTGAGACATAGATATAATGTAATGAGAAATGCTAAATGAACACTAATTTTAGCCAACTCCCCAAACTCCCTATGACATGTTAGCTAATGGCTCATTAAACATTTGATAAGTAGCCCAATGACATTAGCAATACAAATAACTTCTCTCTCTTGCCTACTGCCTACATATTTATTTTTTTAGATTTCAAATCTTAAAAAAGGTTGTTGAGCCCACATTGATTATTACATTAACAATCCAACAATAGTCGTTTAGATTTTATGAAAATATTCACATTCAAAAATATAGAAATTAAAAAAATATTATTTTGTGAACTTGATCCAAGGTGTTGAAAATGGACGTACACCAAACACTCAAATTTAAAAATAAAATTCAATGGTGAATATATATATAGGATCAGGATCAAGGGACATATGTAAAAACAATGTAACATTAATAAATTTTCAAAATATGGGTAAGAAGTTTTGAATTGAGCTGATTTTTTGTGAGGATGATCTCTATGATGGGAAGATCATCCGGAAAAAAAAATAATCAGTCCAATTTGAAACGTCTAACCCCATTAAAAGTGATTTAGAATGTTGACCGTCGATTTTTTGTCAAGTTTTGTCAATAATTTGTAAATCACTTTTGATGGATTTAGAAGTTTCAGATTGAGCTAATTTTTTGTGAGGATGATCTTCTCATCATAGTGACCATCCTCGCAAAAAATCAGTTCAATCCAAAATCTCTAACCCACATTTTGAAAAATCATTATTTTACATATGTGTTTTACACATGTCCCTTGAACCGCCCCCATATATATATATTTCGAGTCCCGTTCAGCACCCTAAGCTTTACCACACATTTTAACAAACGTGTTTTGTCTTACATGGGTTAGAAGTTTTGGAATGGGCTGATTTTTGGTGAGGATGATCTCTATGGTGAGGAGATCATCCTCACCAAAAATCAGCTCATTCCAAAACTTCTAACCCCATCAAAAATGGTTTACAAAAAATGGACGGTCCACGATTTTTCAACGTGTAAACATGGGGCTAAACATTTCATAATGGGCTGATTTTTGGGGAGGATGATCTTCTAATCATAGAGATCATCCTCACCAAAAATCAGCCCATTCAAAACTTCTAACCCATGTAGGACAAAAAACGTTTGTTAAAGTGTGGGGTAAAACTTAGGGTGCTGAACATTTCCCATATATTTCATTGCATCATATCTTGTTTTGAAATGTCTCTAGCTGATCAAATCATGTTTTTTATTTATTTTTTTTTTTTTTTACTATGGGCAGGAGAGATAAAAGGGCGTTGGCCACTCTAATGTAATTAGTGTCATAGATATAGCGGGAGCGCGGTAAATTGGGACAGCGAGTCAGAGATAAAGAGGGAAAACGAAGGATAAGAGAAATAAATAGTTGTTCTCTCTACGGTAGAAACATGAAAGTATGCTTCGTTGTCCATCTCACAGGGTAAGAAATCGCTGTGTGTGTTCGAGAGAGACGAGAGGATGGTCTCCGAAGAGAAAAGGAGAGACAACAAAGAGAACAACAACAATAACAATGGTGCATCATCATGGCCCAACAGAAACGGACCCTCTCCGTACCAAGAAAAAGAAGAGGGGGTGAGCGTTTGGGGAATTCTACTGTTCGGTCTCATTGGCGCCACCGCTACCACTTTCCTTGTATGTTATTACATCGTCCTTTCTCTTATTATTTCTCCAAATATTTTAATTTGGATTCGCATCATCTTATAGTTGTTGAATTGTGGCGTTTGATCGAGAAAAAAAAAAAAACTTAGGTATTTCAGTGTATAGTATGCTACCCAATAATTCTCTTTGTTTTGTTCACAATTTAATCTGTTAAATCTGAATTACTGTAGTGAGTTTGATTGACATGGATGAGATTATTCACCTAGGTTTGGTCCATTTTGTAGTAATTGCAAGTCAAAATTCAGTATACGAGGTGAAGGCGAGAGATGAGAATATTGAAATGTATGAGTGATACAATTAGGGTAGATAAAGAAATTACAAATGGATATTTTCGTGTGAATTTATGGTTTGCCCCCAATTAGATGTAAAATATTGGAATGTCACCAGATGAGTGGTGGAGCAGTGGTTTAGCAACTCGGGTGTGCTCTCCAGGTTTGTCAGATCGAGTCTCCCCACCCACAACTTTATCTTATATACTTGTTTGTGGTAACAGGGCATATCTGTGGGGATTACGGATTAGTTCCATTTACATCAAAACTTAAAATAAAATATAGGAATGTTGAGTGAGATGTTTGAGCATAGTACAATGAAAACTTATAATGATACCGGAGAGATGGAGCTTTTTTGTGTAAGTCGAAGGTTATAAAAGGCGAGAGTAAGGCCAAAAATGGCGTGGATTAACATATTAAGAAAATATAAGAAGACATGTGCTATATGACTCAAAATAAAGTTGGACCTAAAAATAGGATTCATCAAAAGAAAATCCTTTGGAACTTACTTCCGTTTGCCATGACCTGGGGTTTATGGTCGAAAAGGAACAAGAGGATTATCAAAGGCTTCTTCTACTAGAGATACTGTGTTAAATGTTTTAGGGCTGTTATTTTTTTGGTGTAAACTCTATCCCGACTTTGAAGGGGTATTTTTGGAGGAGCTCGTGTGTCGATGGGACTCCTTGTGTGATAGTTGATGTTTTGTTTTGGTTTGTCATCTCGACCGATTGTTGTATCTTTCTTCTCTTTAATGAATTTATATTTATATTAAAAAAAAAATGTTTGGGATTGGACATTGATGAAGACAATATTAAAATATTGTTAACATTGAGCACTATACTGGGAATGTGGGCAAGAGTGTTTTTCATTAACTTGATTTGAGTGACAATGACTATGAAGATGTCTTGATGCTCCAAATGTCAACAAAACATAAAGGAACAAGTTGTGATGCCTAATGAAGAGTTATCTAAAAAGATTGGACTAAGATGCTACTGTGATGCAACCTCCGCACTCTATTGTCGTTGTTTGATGAGGGATTGTATTCCTTTCCCGAATAAGATAAGAGGCTAGAGATAGAATCCATCTCTCAGTCATTCTAGTTATCCCTAACCCAGCTAAACAAGTTTTCACTAGGCATTCCTTCCTACCTGAAAGCACAAACAGGGCAGAATGAACAATCTTTAAGGGAGTACTTCTACTGATGGTACTCCTCTTTCATCTCTCCCAATCTTGAAATGTATGTACTTTCTGAGCTCAAAGGTGTCTTCTTTGAGGATCTTCTCTTTAGATGGGGTTTGGTTTGTAAATGGCAGATTGGCAGTAGTTATCCAAATATATATATATACATATATACACACCCCAACTGGACTTGGAAATAATTGTCCGGATTTTGGGTTTACTTGTTTGACTACTGAAACCAAAGCCGTTTGAACATAGTAGGTTCTCTTATGGGTATTTGGTATTCAAACACAATCAAAATGACCTTAAACATTCTTTTTTACATAGGCAAAACAGTAATCCTGTTTAGAATTAAGTGGAAAAATAAGATTCATGTTGCACTGACACCAGTAGTTGGGATAAGGTGTAGACTATGATTATGATTTACGTTCCATCATTCTCCTCCAAAGACTTTTAGAAGGATAATTGAACATTCAGATCCATTTCTTGTTAGGATCTTTGTTCGCATCTTTTAAATTCCTCACTGTTAGAACCCTCCCCCCAGGAGGACACACCTTCCATTTCACTAGGTCATTTTTCTCATTCTCCCAAGCCTTTCAACAGGATGTTTCCCATCAACTTGTCTGAAAAGAGATAAATAGTGGACTAGCACATTTGATAAAAGTACTTATGTTGTTTTGTCTAGTATGAATTAAGAAAAGAATAGATTTATCCAACTACTTATGTTCTTCAGGATAAAAATATGTATGTTTCCTAAATCAATATTTTGCTCATCAATGCATTATATTCTGGAATATATTCAACCACATAAGAAATAGCTGTACTTGTGATATTTTCTAAACTGAATGTATGAACTAATATGTTTGTGATTTCACGGTAAAAGCTAACCAGGTTACAATCATCGCTGAAGGGTGCAATTAACGGTTCCAATCGTTCAAGTTTCAAGGAGGGAGCATGGAAAAGGTATAATCAGCGAATGCAAGAGGAGCATGAAGAAGAAATGGAAAGAGTGGTGAGATCAGTTTTCATTATCCGATTTTGTTCTCTTTTTATTCTAGTTATTTGAATGAGATAATGGAACTTTGTTGATGCAGGATGCCATCTATAATTTGAAACAATGTTTAGTTACTTTCTTAGTATGGTATTTAGACAAATATAATTAGTTTGACATTCTGGAAAAAGATTGATAGGTGTATGCATTGGTCCTGATGAAATTGCCAAAGATCGATGAATCTTCAATGATCAGTTTACCAATTTCTTAGACCTTTTTTTTTTAAATTTCATTTTGTTTGTTTCTACTTCAATGCATTTCATCAATAAGATTGTTAGAATACATAACTCAATGGACTATATAAACTATATATTGTATTGAGTATATGTTTGTTTATCTACCCAGATAACTATATATGACCAAAGTACAAGCATCGGTGAGATGTGATACTGATATGAGTTGGGGCACTTAAGGTATTTCTTTATGACATGAGCCGTAAAAAATATTAATATGAACTTAGCTTAAATAGATATGCCGGTAGTATTAGTAACTTAGCACGAAAATATTTGAGAGCACTTTTTTGTTGTACGTTTTCAGACAGACACTATTGTATTTGTAACTTAGCACGAAAATTTTAGGACATGGATAATACACTCCTACCTGCATCCTCATGTCTCAGATTTTCAAAAAGTCGAGCCGCATTTTCACTTACCGCATCCGTTTCCCTATCCACATAGATCCTGGCATCTTAGATGTCGGTTTTGCTCAACTCAGTTACTGTTTGGCCTTGCTTCTGGTTGACAACTTTTAGCTTCCTGCCCACAAAAACACTTTTTGTTTGAAAATTAATGTTTAGTGGCACTCGGCTTTATATTGCTAGTTTGCCACAAGAGTCAAAATCCAAAAGCGGACTAGAAGCCATAGGTGCCTGGACCTGCTTTTTTTTTTTTAAGGATGGGTAAAATGCAAATTTTATTGAGAGAAAGTGGATGAGTGGCCACTTGCCAAACTACAAAATAGAAAGGACTGAAGAAACAAAACAAAACAAAAACATGAGTAAATACAAAGAGACTACTAATGCCTCATGAGACACACAAAGAATCCCATTTAAACAAAAAAATCCTCAAAATATGCTTCTCTAAAGACCTTGAAAATCTTGCTCCAATAAAAAAAATCGGACCCATAATGGATAAGAGAACCATTTGTAGCTGCTTGGACCTGCTTTTGGCTTTTGGAAAGGAAGTACGGATGCTATTGGCCTTTGTAACAGCACCTAGATAGAAGCCTTTCTCTATCATTATTTCAGAATTTTAAATCCTCAATCCTCTGCTGATTCATATCTTTTATTCCGCTAGAAGCCTTTGTAACAGATGCTATTGGCCTTTGTAACTGTACCTAGATAGAAGCCTTTCTCTAGCATTATTTCAGAATTTTAAATCCTCAATCCTCTGCTGATTCATATCTTTTATTCTGCTTCACCAAAATCCTCATATTTACTATTATAATGAGAGAGGGCGGAGTAGAAGTCGTTTGACACCAAAATTTGTATCTCACAAACCCCACCGTTATAATCAGGGTTATTTTGGTCAAAAATCAAGAAAATACAAACCTACGATCCTATTAATCTTTGGTTTTCAAAATTATAAAAATATCCTTTTTTACTATATAATCTTCAAAACACCCTTTTAATCAATATTTTAAATTACAAATAAGCCCTTTTGATACATGTGAATTTGCACATGCCACCTTTTAGTTAAAGTTAAAGAAAATAGTTCTTGTTTTTTCCCCCTTTGGAATAGCTGATCACTTATCATTTGTAATATCTGCTGTTCTTGCAAACATACCAACCTCTTATGTTTTTCATAATCGTATTTGTCCATTTTTTATGTTAATTGGTTATTACTATTTCTTTAGGAGCGTATAAGGCGTATGCAGAGTGTATTCAACAGAGAGAGAAGTAAACATAAGAGAAACTATGAGAGCTGGAGAGAAAGTGGTCCAGGTGTGTATCATCAACATTTCCAGCGAGATGATTGGTATTGGAAGACTGAGACATCCTACAAAAATCAAAACACTACTAATTCCAGAGCAACTCCCAGAGAAAGTGGAAGTTATATGCTATCGCATCACTACTCAGTTTTGGGTCTTGACAGGTAATGATCAATGTCTTATAGACCAAATTGAATGCCAAACTGGCTTGCAACTGTGGGGATTGGTCCTCATCCCAAAAGGATGTTGGGATACCCTACACTATTGAAAAAAAAAGAATGCCAAACTTGCAAGATCATTCATTTGTTTGGTTGGACTAGCTGTGTTTGGAGAAAATAAAAATGAAGAAACAACTGGAAATCGATTTAAGCTATGTAACTAGGGTACTCCATGGTGAGAAAAATGATAATGGACATGGTAAGAAACCTTTTTTTGTATATGTAGCATTGAAAGAAGACACGGTGGACCAATTCTTGTTTGGCTTCTCCAGAACAGTGTCTGTCCCACCCTGGTTCTCATCAAATGAAGCCTTAATTACAAGCTGAACTAATGAAAGAAGAAATAGAAACAAAAGTGTGATTAACTAAATAAAAATTCATGACTTTTTTGGGAAGTTCGGAAATTATTGACCCCATCTTTTTAGTGTATGATTTGAAAATTTTCTTTCTAAGCTGATATTCAATATTTTTCTTTAGATTTCATCATCCATTGTGGAATTCGTGAGATTTTTGGTTTTGCCTTAGAAACAGCCATGGTCGACATGTTTTTTAAGCTGATTTTAGAGTACCACAAGCAGACACTGTTTTCATTGGAGCTTGTTGATTCCTGCAATTGGGAAAGTGCTTTTCAGAATAAACAAATCTTAATTGTTTTTCCTTTTCTTTTTTCCTTTAACAAAAATGTTTGTATTTTTTATTTTATGCTGGCATTTGGGAGCAGCATATTTGAACATCATTTTCTTGTGAAAGTTGTTTTTGGCACACACAAAACTTAATTGCAAGAATCACTTATCTGATCGCACACCATTGTCTTTGCCCTCTACCACTTCCTCGCAATGAAGAGAAAACTGGCACTTTAAACATATATAGGAAAAGTTATAGGATGTGAAGATTTAATATATTCTTGTATTCATCGACGCACTTCATTAGCATAACTGTTTAACACATTCACTTCTCTCTCTCTTTTCAATAGGTGGAGAAGAAAGCCATACACGGAAGCCGAGATTAAGGTATTTTTTGTAAAATCTCATTTTCGTTTCCAATGAAGTAGTGGAATTAGTATCTGTTTTTTGGTTTTCTGAAATATCTCAATTATAAGTTACTACATTAGGATTTAGGAATTAATTTGCATCTATGTTATTTGTGCGGTGTATTTGTGACCTAATTTGGTACTACATTCATGTACCTTACATGGAATGGTTTCAACCCTCCTCTAAGTGTGACATGAGATGAAAATAAGCCTTTTTCTTTTGGGAGTTTACGTTAGCGATAGTTCTTGAAAGTGAGAAAATACGCACTAAGAAACATGTATAAAGTGAGAATAATTGTCTACACAGTGCAACAATTTTTTATTGCTGTATATTTATGGTAGGAAAACAGCTTCATCTTCCTTATGTTTACTGCAGACAGCTTTCAGAGACAGAGCAAAGGAGTACCACCCAGATCAAAACCAGGATAATAAAGGTGAGGACCGACCCACATACACAGAATGATGTTCCAATCGGATTATTTTGTGCCATCTACCATTGTTTTGGCTGATTGATTCTGAGTGCTTGTGTATTGTTGCAGTAGCTGCCGAGGCCAAGTTCAAAGAGGTTTTGATGTCCTATGAGGCCATAAAATTAGAAAGGAAGAACGGGAAGTCCTAATCTGATCAAAAGTACCAAAGATATCTCGTAAATTCAAAGAAAACCCATACATAAGTCGATCAAACATCAGACCTTGTAGTCTCACCTTTTCCTTCCCAGATGAAATTGATTTCCTAACTCCTTGTTGGCGCTGTGTGGAGGTTTTTTTTACGGCATATTCTTTGTGTACTATTTGAGAGTTTGGGATACCTTGGGTGGGTTTCTTGGAAAGTCAGGCTTTAATGGATCACTATTAGTTTTGAGTATGTAAAAAGATTGCTTTTGCCCTTATAGATAAATGCATACTCAATCTCATGTAAATTTTGTTTTAACTTAATTACAATAATATATAGAAAGTTATTTTTTATGTTAATGTCTTTTTAGATTTTCGGCAGAAAGATTAATGTGTCGATCCCTCGGGCAGAGTACCATGTTCCACAGATTGATTATTTATATGAAATACCACTTCAACTACCACCAAAGCGGCAAAAGTAAAACATTGTTGAAATTGGGCTACAAATTCTTACAAAAAGGATTGAACTCACAACCTCCTTTTTTATAAAATGTTGGCTCGTCCCTGACCCTTACCCCATTGCTGTCGACGAGCCCTCCTCTTCCTTCCATCCTTTTTCATCTTCACTTTTTCCTTCAAGTCCCTCTCACCCCGTCGTTTATACATCTTGAAGGTCATCTGTCTGTCTGCAGCCATTTTTCTCACCTTCTCAGTAATCTCTGCAGCAATCTGTCTATTATATAGTTTTCTCAAACCCCTCATGAGCTTCGCAAAGGTATCTGGCTGCGGCATGACACCATTGTCAAGCATATCCAAACAGTAAGAACAAGCTTCCTTCACATGCCCCTTTGAGAACAAAGCATGAATCCAAATCGTCCATGCAAACACATTAATATCACATCCTTTACTCACAATGCAACTCCAAACATCTTTCGCCATTTCGAGCTTCTCCGCTCTCAACACTGAATTCAAAAGCTCCTTCAAAGTGCCATACTGGGGAGCAGACAGAAGTCCTCTTCCAACCATTTCTTTGAAGTAACTACAAGCTTCAATTAATCTACCTTGTCCAAGAAACCCATGGATCATAATGGTAAATGTGTCGAGCCCTGGACTAAACCCATTGGCTTCCATGTCATTCCAAGCACGGATACCTTCCTCTACCTCCCCCAACTTACAAGCCAAGCGGATCACCGTATTATAAATATTGAGATCAGGAATGCAATCAATCTTCTTCATCTCCTCCACTAACTCCAAACACTCCTCCAATTCTTCCTTTTTCTCATGAGCCACCAATACATGAAAATACGTCATCTGGTTTGGAGTGCAACCTTGTTGGATCATACTATCGAGAAGCTCATAACCCTTATCAATCTTCCCCCACTTACAAAACCCACTTATCAATGTAGTATAAGTGACAACATCCGCAACACACCCGTTCATCCGCATCTCAACAAACACCCGCATCGCCTCCTCCATTTTTTCCCTAGAACAAAGGGCCTGAATCAAAATTGTGTACGAAGTTGCATTCGGGTCACAACCCTTTCTCTTCATCTCTTGCAGGAGATCGAAAGCATCCTGCATTTTCCCCGCGAGGGCATACCCACTAAGAAGATTGTTGTAAACTACAATGTCGGGTTCAAAACCAGCTTCCTTCATCTGAACAAGAATGAATTTAGCCTCCATTAATTTCCCTACTTTGCACCAACCATACAAAAGAGAAGTGAAGTGTTTTACATTGGGTTTAAACTTAATTCTCATATCCTCAAACAAAGAAGCTGCCTCCTTAACACTACCATTCTTACACAGAGCATCCAACAAACACCCAAACACATACTCGTCGGGTTTGCAACCATACTTGGGCATCTCATCCAACACTTCGATCGCTTTCTGAACCATCCTAGCCGAGGCAAATCTCCTCATCAAAACGACGAAAGCATCAACAGTAAGAAACTGAGGATTATCTTTCCTCATCTCTTCAATTAGAGCCCAAACAGCACCAAATTGCCTCATTTTTCCAAGAATCTTTATCATTGATTTGTAAACTTCGTAGCTGTGCCGATATCCGGGTTGCTTAGATGCCCAATTGAAGAACCTAAAACCTAAGTTCCCAGCATCACCACACCGATTCAAGACTCGTTCTACTAAACCAGACCTTACGATAATACCAGATTCTTGCAAAGCTAGTTCTAATTTCGGAACCCTAGAATGAAATTTCCTCAGAATTCTGTAAACCATTTCAACATCTGCAGAGTATTCGTCTGAGTTTAGGTGGTTGGAGTAGATGTTTGGTTTGTTTTCAAGACAAATAAAGCGAGACCCTCGATTTCTATCAGTCGAGAGGTTCGAAATCCTTGTGCCCACCATGGATTCATCTTCGTTGTTTTCGATGGGGACTGTTTGTGGGGATGATTTTTTGTGATTTTCTGTAGTTTGGGGAGAACCCATTTGAGGGGAAGATGAAAAGCTATGGGGTTTTGATGAATTATGGATTGGAGAAGGAGCGGAAATGAAATCTTCTCTGAAAATGAAGTTATATGAGAAGATGAGTTGGTACTTGTTGCAGAGTTGGGTTGTTGCTGAAGAGACCCTCTGCATTTCTTCCCTATTTCCCAACGAAAAGCCAATAAAGTAATATATATAAATATAGAGAGAAACGTTGGGAGGCCTAAGGTGAGCCAATATTTGACTCTCTTTAAAGCCTCCGAACGCCACCCATGTATAGGTGAGGGATTCGTAGGCTTCCTTAGAAGATGTAAAGGTGTGAGCTCCATCGGATGGTCAAAATTATCTGATTGGATAAAGTCTTGATTGGTGTTCTACATGTCAAACTCTGCCACGTGGTACTCCTAAGGAAAGGATCTACTCACCAAGAGCACTCCAACGTAAATAGGCATATTTGCTAGGCATTTCATTGTGAAGAGTGATTTGCCTATTCAAGCGATTTTCACTCCAATCGAACTAGTCAAAATGACTCTCAACAAATTCAATTACAATAAAATATTTCACAACTGTCATTATTTTTTATTGTCAACTAGTAGAGAGAGAGAGAGAGAGAGAGAGAGAGATTCATTATTTTCTTTTATCTTTTTCACTTTCTCTCTTTTCAAAATATTTCAATCTAAAGAGTCACAATTTAAGTGTATTTGAGTACTTTCGAAGAGTTCTAGCTCTATAAAATGGCAATTGGGAGAAGATGCAAAGCTTGAACCCTAGCTGAAGTTGCTCTGAGTTGAGTTGGCACTGTAGGAGTCTTCCAACTTTTACTTCTTTTTTATTCACCATTAGACTTCACAGTTGTATCTGTGGTTCAATTGCTTTTCCACCGTCATATGTGTCTAAATTTATCATAGTAAATATATGAACAATTCACAAATTAAAATGAATCACATGAAATACAATTTTATTGAAAGGTTCAAAAAAAAAATTTGAATGGAATCGAAATGGATGGTAGATTCATTATCTCATTGAAACTCATATTAATCGAACAAAATAAATCATGGATTCAATAATCCAATGGATCTGGTCTCCGGGCAAACTCTTATCAAATAGAAATTGGATACATGTAGTTTAGCCACCCTAACTACAATATTGAAATGATTCAATGTATGATACATCGGGAGCAGATCCTCTATGGTCCTTTTTTTCTTATAGCTCTTGTTCTATTATCCATAGAACATTGAATTGAAGAAAAATAAACACATCAATCTGCTTGTACCCATGATTTAGATCAGCTTTGAGAAAAATTAAAAATTAAAAATTAAAAGTTAAAAAATTTATTTTTTGTTCTAATCAAATGTTTGAAAGTGGGTGTTTATTGAACTCCTAAATTTAAACGATTGGATGTAATCGTCATGATGATGTGGTACAGCCTCAACCGTTGATAATTGCTACAAAGAGCTATCGAGAAAACGAGTTACAAAGGATTTGCTCCCCCATACACCTTGACCCAATGTAACATAACCCCTCCCCCTCCCCACACACATAAACATAATTCATGGTGTTAGATTGTGTTGGAAAGATCCAACAATGGAGAGCACTCCCCATTATAACCAACTCAGCTGTTTGAAACCACCTGAAACAACCGACTCTCCCATCTTTCTCTATTCGATAAATCAAGGAAGATCTAACGATGGATTCTCCTATCTCTCTCTAGACAATAAATCAAGGAAGTTCTAACGGTGGAAACCACTACTACTATAATCAACTCAACTGTTTGAAACCACCTCTAACCACTCACTCTCCCATGTCTCTCTAGTCACTAAAATAAAGAACAATACACAATCCACAGATCAAAATATTGGAAATATCCACCATTATATATATACACACACATTATTATTGAGAAGTTGAAGGAATCCATTTTGGTTTAGCAATTGACCTTAAATGAATCAGATTAAAGTATGTTCTTCATTCTTCTCCTTCAACACATGTAAGGGACACATGCACTTGAGCGGATGGGCCATGTAGTAGGCACGTGCATGCGCTTGTAATCATAAATAATATGATTCGATGTATCTAATATAGCAACATATCTAATCAAGTCCCCTTAGCCTTACTAAGGGTCCTTGGACTCACCACTTGTCATCCAAAAACATGATCCGATACTTCAAAGTTATAGAAGATGAAAATCTATGAATTTTGAAAAAATATAAATTTTTGATCATTTAATTTCATTTTTAAGTTTGGGAGTTATATAGAAGTTCAATAGAGGCCATTTTCCAAACATTGACTCTAAATTCAAAAGAAAATGTTTTTTGATTGAATAATGATGATTGCTAACGTGACAAGGGCACATAACCGCATACCTAACCACGTACCATGACCATGTGCATTCATCACAACTCTTTTTGTGATTTATTTATTTATTTGTATATGAGTTTTTCGATGATGCTTAGGGGAGTGTGGTGCCTTGTTAACAATCTCCCATTTAATTCTTGAAAAATTCATGAATTTTTAAAAAAAAATTTCAATGAAAGTATTATTCTCTAGATTATTAAATTATTCTGAATAAAACACATTTTTTTTAATGACTTTTATGAATTTTTATAAAACTCAGTGAAAAAAAAAATACTATTATAACTTGTTGTATGTAGTAAAGTGTAAACTTGTAATTTTGAAGCGGTTATGCTTCAAAATTTTAGAGAAATCCACATTTTTACATGACAAATGTCTGTTTTATCTTTAATAAAATAATGATAAGATCCTTTACATTTATTTGAGATTACACTTTAATTATTTTTTAAATTGATGATTTATCGTTTGACTTTGATTTTCTTTCATAAATCAATAAAACAATAACTTCAATGCCCTCATTATCACTATCATCAGCATCATTATCAAATTACCGAATATTTGTTTTTGAATTTTTGAAATGAGACGGATAATACAAGGAGAAAGCATTTATCACATATTTTTCATTTATAAAAATTTTACCGGATTTTTGCAATCCAAAATGTCGAATTTTTGCCGTATTCTGAATTGCTCTCACGCGTGTGTTGTAAGTTATTGGTTATTCCCGCCATTATAATATGATGAGAGAGAGTCAGAGAGACCAGTAGAGTAGTCTGGTTGTGTGCATGGTTGATGGTTTAATTAACAAAAGAAAGTGAAAAATGGATTTAGGGTGCTCTGATATTGGGGTGTGGAGAGAAGCTCTATCGTCCTATCAGACTCGCTTAGAGTCTGTAAACAAGCCCCAACTCATTCATCTCGACGATTTCTACCGAAACCAACTCCCTCCACTCTTGCACCAACGAAACCCTAACCCTCACATCACCAAATCCGAGCTCTCCAAGCTCATGCAATGGAAGCTAACCAGAGGAAAATGGAGGTACGCTTAACCCCTCTTTATTCACCTCGCTTGAAAAACAATTTTTCATTAAATTTAATCAATTTTTTAGATACGATTTCTTGATTTCAGGCCGCGTTTATTGGATTTCGTTTCATCTCTAGATGAAACCCTAGTGAAATCTGCCTCATTAAAGGCTTTTCAATCTATCCCCGACGTTTCGAAAGCTATTTCTGAGCTTACGGTGTTGAAAGGTGTTGGTCCCGCCACAGCTTCTGCTATTCTTGCTGCTTATGCGCCTGACGTCGCACCTTTCATGTCGGATGAGGTGAAATTTGATTCATTTCTTTTGAAATTTTAAATTTTGATAGATAATTTGTTCTGTTTGTTTTATTTTTGAAATTGAATTTTGATCGAATTGGTTTTTTTCCCCATTATAAGGCGATGGTTGCTGCTCTTGGTAATTCCAAGGATTATACACTGAAGCAATATCTCACATTCACTAAGAAGCTACAATCCAAATCCAAGGTTCGATTTTATTTTTCTACACAATTTGTTTGTTGTAGTATTTGATCCCAATGTTCCCATCTTTCTAATAATAATTTTGTACGAACCTGTACATCTTCATATCAGTGTATTAATCTTAATAAAAGCAAACAGTTTCCTTTCTTGTATGAGTTATTTATTTGACTTAGAACTTCCCTGTATGAGTTTGTGCACAAGTTGCATAGAAAATTAAGGAGGCATTAATGAATGTTTGTTTATTATTTAAACAACTAACCCATTTATCGTACTATTTTGGATTTTAAATCTGTGGGACACAGGGAATTGCAAGTCCAAACAATGTTGTTGAACTGAAAACAATTGAAACATTCAAAATGATAAAGTTCTCAAGTGAACACACATGTTATCGTTCACTTCTTTCTAATAGGAATCAAATGTAAGCCGCAGTTGATTTCAATGAGAACATGAACCTGGTAACTGTTAATGAGTTCTTTATCCTGAGAAGAGGCAAAGTAAGAAACTGACTCATAAATAATGTTCCATTAAACCCATTTATGGACGAGTGCAACATCGAATAGAATCAGGATCCAAAATTGCGTCCAGGAATGGTGTTTGCGTGGCATGTTTTGGTTGGAGTTTAAAACACATCAGGCTCCTAACCAAGCCATTCTTCTAATCTCACGCAGCCCAATATGTTTAATCTCCAATAAACATGTACCATGTAGACACTGTTGGTTGCTATAGGAACAGGACACCGTTCTGGATTGTGACTCCATTCAATAACTCTTATTACGTAAGTTACTTTTCAAAAAAAAAAAAAACATCTTATTACGTAAGATCTTTAACTTTTCAAGATTTTCCCTCAAGCTGGGAGATTGCACTCCACACATTCTAATTACGCCTAGATTACTAGTAAGAATATTGGATCCATAACTTTCAATGCTTTCTGTGCAGCAGAAAAGTGGTCATCTATTTTTTCCCTCATTTATTTTTTGGTCATTCGTGATTTTTTTTGTTTGTTTGGTTTATTGGTTTCTTCAACCTATTCCAAGCAGTAAAAACAGTTGACTATGTTTACAATTACATATTTGCTTTGCTTAGATTCTTTAGATATTTTTTCATAGTGATTGATGGTCAAGTGACATAGTTGATTATCCTTTTTGGCTATTTGGTACATAATCTACAACTTCCTGATTTATTTTTTCCTACCTTTTTTTTTGGTGTGCAAATTATTAGTCTTCTTTAAGTAAATTAATAAAAGAAATGAATGAATAAATACATTGTCATTTAGGCTCTACCTTCCCTAAACTAAAGAACCCGCATTGCGTCTCCCAACAATTCTGAATACACTGATTTTTTGTATGCATTTGTCTTCTTTTAGCCAAAACTACCAAATGAAAGCTTTATGAGTACGGGCACTTACATCTATCCTTCCTGTTGGGTTACATGCAGGAACTAAGTATAGAAGGAAACTCTTTCACACCATCTGATGTCGAAAGGGCCCTATGGAGCTCTGCTGTGGGTGCCAAGATGCCAGCTTCACCGTCAAATCCTGATTTGAAGGTTAACTCAAAGAGAAATTCAAACAAGAGAAAGAGAAAACCATGAGGTGAATGCTGAGTAGGTTGGACTAACATCACTTTTTGGCTTCTTGTGCTTCAGTAATCTACTACTTTTTCTGAGCTTTCTCAAGAATTTTCGTTCTTGTAGCCTATAATTACAAATCTTGGCTATAAATAATTGAAATCTGCATTTCCTTTTCAGGATAGTTATATGTGTAAACATTTATGTTGTAGACACCAATTTCTCCGGTGTCAACCCTCTCATTTTTGTTTAAGTTATTAACTATTAACCACAAACAACCTTCTTGCGTATATATATTTTTTGACGTCTTATTTGGTACATTACCCCCACTCCCTTGTCACCAATGCAAATATAACCAGCATGATTGTACATGTCATGCATCCAAATTTTGATAATCCTTTTGGACAGTATGGGAAATTTTGATGAAGTCAAATGATATTAAAAAAAAAAAAAAGTTCATAAAACAGAGAATTAATATTTCTCAACCAGGTGGATTTCTTCCCTAGGGGTCTTGCCTAGTAAGACTAGTCTCTCTTACAATCGGCCTGTATTGCCTTACATCTAGGCCCTTCCGTGCGGAAGCCGAACCCCCTATGAATCTGATTTCAGAAAATCAGTGTTCCACATAGAATGCAGATGTTTGCCTAGAGAAATCAATTAGATGGTACGTAAGCTATTGACTAACCCCACCGAAAATTTTGTCCATAGCTTGAAGTAACTGGGAAGAGGTGCAAGATCATGCTTGGGGGTTGTAAAATCAGATCTTACAGGGTCATTGATAAGGCATTGCAGGTTTGTTGGGGCTCAAGGCAGGGGCTTTTGACATGGAGAACATGGAAAATGACGATTTGTTTTGTAAGACAAGTCAAGCTAATTTCTTCAATCACATTCTTCTTCTTAATGATCTTGATGGCTTCGTGTTTTTATTTTTTATTGTTTATGATCATAGTTGGCTTCCTGTGTCGTTGGGTTCGAGGCGTATTCAACATAAAATGTCAGTGAGTAAGAATAGACTTTTTGTTCAGCTCTTTATGATGCTTCAGTAGTAGACCTGTTGTTAATGGGTCCCATTCAGCACCAAACATTTTGGCCAACATTTTAGCCAATCATTTTTGTCTTACATGAGTTAGAAGTTTTGGAATGGGCTTATTTTTGGTGAGGATGATCTCTTCGGTGAAGAGATCATCCTCACCAAAAATCAGCCATTCCAAAACTTCTAGCCCCATGTTTACAAGTTGAAAAATCATGGACCGTTCATTCTTTATAAACCATTTTTGATGGGGTTAGAAGTTTTGGAATGGGCTGATTTTTGGTGATGATGATCTCCTCACCGTAAAGATCATCCTCACCAAAAATCAGTCATTCCAGGAGATCATCATCATCAAAAATCAGCCCATTCCAAAACTTCTAATCCATGTTTTGAAAAATGTTTTGCCAAAATGTTTGGTGCTGAACATTTTCTGTTATTAATAATTTGAATTCACATCTACGACTTAAGAAAAGTAGGCAAAACATAGCAAATTACGTAAGGCAATTGGATTATCTTCAAAACGACAATTCAACTTAGAAAGTAGTGGCTACATTTGTCAAGGAAAGAAACCGAGTTGTAGAGCCCAAAAATATTTAATAAAAATGAGAGATTCTATTAGAACACCAACTTGTCCTCATGGCACACCAATCCTTAAGAAATTATTATGTTCAGCCTTCACCTCTACTAACTACTAAGCACATATCCCCTTAATATTTAAAAAACATAAAAAAAGAATAATAATAATAATAATACTAATATCAACCCAAACTATTTGATATTTGAGTCCGCCCAGCCTTACTAAGTTAGTAAGAATTTCACACCCTTACTAAGGGTCCTTGGACTCACCTCTTGGCACCATTAGTTTTCAAAGTAGGATGGTTGGCATGTATCCATCCACATGATAATAATACACCATTTTTGTCTAGGGAGAATGCACGTGTAGGGCCGGAGTCAAGATTTTGCTCACGTGGGGGCAATTAAGAGTGAAATTTTGTTGGGGGGACAACTAAGAAGAAAATTTTTATGTGGGGACAATTGCTCAATAATCCTTTGGATTTTGAAAATTCTTGTCGGGGCAAGTGTCTCCAATATAAATTCGTCCTTTGTGCACATGTTTCCCAGTTAATGGCTTTACTTTGTTTATTTATTTTTAAATGATTAATAAATTGTTTTAAATAAAAATAATTAAAAAGGCACATGCCTAAGTAAAAAAATCGCATATCATTATTAGTTGTAAATTTTAAATCAAGCTTATGAGTACAGCATAGAACACTTTGTATATATATATATATATACTTAAAATAAAGACTTTTTTAATATTTCATTGCATGGATATTAGTATGTACTTTATTTTTTGGTACTATTAACAAATCAACTCGTATGCTAAGTTATGTTTTTTAAATATGCTAAAAATTATTCGTTAAGAGAAAACATGTAGAAAAGCCAATGAGTCAGATTCCAATGACTTATAAAGAATAATTGGTGAGAAAACACATAATTTGGACCATGTAAATACATAATCCGTCAGAATTTATACTTATCTCATATTTCATGATTACAAAAAAAAAGTTTTCAAATCCCACGTGCACCAAATTATTGAATTTATTAAAAATAGGCTTATTGATAAATAAATAAAGTATAATAGTGTCTCCTATAAATATTTTATAGGATTATTAGACTTGTATATTTAAAGATTCCGAATCAGTACACGCATGGAAGAGGTCTGTCTCCTGAAAAACACTTTCAAACCAATTGAAATATTAGAGACAAAGTCATTAATCTTAATAGGAATCTGACCGTATATAGTTATATAAGCAACTAATCACCGAGGCCATTGATCTAATCATAGAAATGATTCAGTTCATCTCAGTGTAACATAAAATATAAAAGATTACAACTTAACTAGATCTTGGCACCTAGATCATGACTAATTAAATGCACTTGATACCCACTGTAAGATATGAGATTTGGAAGGCAAATTTTTAGTTTTAACCATCCTCTTGGGTGTCAACTTTATTAATGGCTTTTAGTCATTAAATTTAATAATTTCTTTGATGATTTTTAATTATGGATTTAATATATATATAATATATTTGTTAAATTTAATATCTTCATAGATCCTCTTATAATTTTCTTTGAGGTCTATTGAGATGGGTTGAAACTTGAAAGTCCAGCTTCTAGTGGTAACAATCAAGGTTCAACAGGTATTTGCTGCGATGCTTACATTTCTGACGTGGCATGTTTAGTGTAACCGTAGATTTTTCCTTTGAGATACGAGAAAATATTTACGGTTATGTATGCACCTCCACGTCAAAAATGTAAAAATCGCATCATTAGTGCCTAAAAAAAATAGAAAATTCAGGCTAATATGACATGTCAGCAGTTGCTAATTTTGCAGAACTTTTTGTACGGGAGTAGTTCACATCAAACTCGTTTTCTATAATAGAGTTGTCACGTTTTTAGTCAAAATCACAACCGTTTGTTCTTGTCGAAGTACTTTTCAAATGGAAAATGCTGGAATAACACAAACGGAGACATAAGGGTGGCAAAAATGATGTGATGGCGTGCATATAACCGTAGATTCTTTTTACTCGTATCTCGCGGAAAAACATCTACGGTAATGTGTATGACACCACGACTTTTTTTTATCACCCTTGTGTCTCCCCAGCCCGACTCTTTTCAAATTTTCAGATCCGTTCTATTCGGATAGTCACCCACAAGAAGTCTTTACTATTATTATCTATAATATGTCACCGCCTCTTTGTTGGCTTAGTGGTGAGTTTAATCCGGTTTAACTCACAAGGTCAGATGTTCGAGGCTGGTAGAGGGTGATGATGAGAGAGATGAGTGCGAGGTATTCTAAAATACCTCATTTTTTATTTTTAATAAAAACTAAATTTCTTTTTTTTTTTTTTTTTTTTAAGTAAATGGAATGATAATATAATTATATTAATTACTTGACATTTATATATGACTAAATATTTATTATTATTATTATAATGATGGAAAGGTGGATATTGTTGAAACTAATCTAATTTCGATTGATTTATTTTATATATAAAAATATGAAAGGCCCTTACATCTTATCTCTATATCATAAGTCAACATAAACATAATTTCAATTAAAATGACTTATTATCTTAATATAACAAAAATACTCCAACATTTAGAATTATTATTAAAAGATAAAGAAACTCTATTATTTTATCACTCAATCTAATTTAGGGCTATCTAAAATTTGCCTCTTACTCTTGCATTTTCTCTCTTCCTCATCTCTCATGTTAAATTCTTACGAGTCACGATTCAAACTTATGTCCCATTTGTATAGCAATTGACGGTATTTACGTAAAACATTTTGATTGGAGATTAAACACATTGGGCTGCATGCTATGTAAAACACGCATTGTTTACTAGTCCGATGTGTATTTAACCAAAACATGCCATGTAAACACCATTCCTGTTCTATAGAAACGTAACACCATTTTGGATCTTGATCCAATTCTCATTTCGTGCATTTTTAATCTCTTCTACCTTCAATTGATTAATTCATTTTAAGTCTATTATAATTTCATTGAATCGACTTATAACATCAATTAAAGGTATTGAATTGAAGATAAACAATAAGTTTATGAAATTCACATTGAAATCCAAATGTTTTGTTTCATTTTGATACTTTGCTGATCATCCTTTTTTTAAAAGCAAATTGTATTTAGTGTTGTTATAATAAATCACAAGTTGTAATTATTGTCATTTTCATTTTAAACTCACATTTGCATTCTCCTAATATAAAGACAAATCACAATTTGTCATACTTTAATTTTTATTTCGTTGGACAATTGTTTCTCATTTGAATTGTGAAAAATGGTGAGCTGACTACCTATGTCATTGCAGACGTGACAATGTGCACAAAATCAAAAAATATATGATTTTGCGCACAATGCCACGTCAGTACAATATTGAGCAGTGTCATAGTAAGCAAATTAAAACAACTCTTGAATTATTTGTAGTTGTTGCAAATTGAGTTCTATCGACATTGTGCTACTAGTTCTCTACACATTGTCACGTCAATGCAGTGTTTGGCACATCAGTTCAACACTTTCCTCATTTTTTTTAAAAGGAAAATGTTGAGCTGCTTCCTACAACACTGTACTGACTTGGCAGTGTGTATAGAACTATAAATTTTTGTTTCTCAAGTTGTCCTTATATGCTTTTCATGAGGAAAAGCATTTGTGATTTCGTGCAAACCTCCACACCAACTCAATGTCGAACGCAATGTCCTACATAGTTATTTTAGCTATTTTCGTTACAAATATATATAGGGTGATTTTGACATACCCTCCTACCTTTTTATGAATATTAGAGATACCCCGCACATTTTCAAATTAATAACTTAGATTCATTGACTGTTGTCCTTAATGAGGGACCAACAACACATCAAGCTTTGAGAGAATAACTACTGTCAAAAGACTGAAATACCCTTCCAATTAAACTATACCCACGTTTAAGAGGATAAAAAATTGTCAAAAGATTAAAATACTCTTGCAATTAAAATCTAGTAAAACAATCAAGACCTCTACTATCAAAATTTGTATAGGACGTTAGATTTAGGGTGTAAGATTGAAAGTATTGAATTTTTTTTTTGGAAAGTCTGTTATCATTTTCAACCTCTCATTTTAATAAATACTAAAATCTTAGAGAAAATCGATCGTTGTCCATTCATTCTTTGCATGAATTACACAATATAGAGGAAGTAAGATTGCTTCAATGTCTCATTCCAAGCAAAGATAATCTCAAAATCATGATCATGGTTGTAAATCTTAAGTTTTTTGCATCTTTTTTGAAAAAAAAAATTATTTTTCACCTAGGATTTTTAATTCAAAATGTGAAAGTTCATTACCCATTCCTTTTTAGATCTTTTTTAAATTATTTATTAAATCTAATGCAACCATGAAATTGTAGCCTGCAAAGGACATTAACTTAAAAAAAATAGGTTGGAGAAGATGGATGTGTTATGAAAAACACTTTCTTTGCTAAGTTAGTAAGGAAATTCCAAACCCCATCATCTTTTCGTATCCAAAAATAAAATTCGATGCCCCATGGTTGTATATAAAAGAATTCTAAGAACTTTTAAAAGAAAATTATTCTAAAAAAACTTATTTTTCACTATAAATTTTAATTTTAAATTTGGAAGATCGGTAGCAGTATCTTTTCAACACCATTGATTAGCCCAAAAAGATTAATTTTTTATCTAGGTTTTTTTTTAATCAAAGTTTTTCCACGAAATCTAAAGTGTTGTGGTGTTGGAATGCCAATGTGACGATTCATATGGGCCCAACAACCCTTGGTAAGATTTGAATTCTTACTAGGTAGTCACTTTAGCCTACACTACCATTTATGTGTTTTAATTGTACTTATGTTTTAATTGTGTTTCGTTAAAAAAATGTTACTATGGTTGTTTGGCATAGGATGATTGTATGCCAACTAGCTTAGTTAAAAGGGCAATTATATAAAAGCACCCACAAATTAATAAGAGCAACCCACACTATAGCCAAATTATTTTGTCTTATATGAGTTAAAAGTTTTGGAATAAGTTGATTTTTGGTGAGGATGATTTCCAGGGGGTCTGGAGATCATCCTCACCAAAAAGTAGTAATTCCAAAACTTTTAACCTATATAAGACAAAAAAAAGTTGGATATGATGTGGGTTGCCTTTATTAATTCATGGGGTTCTTTTATAAGTATCCTAGTTGAAAAGAGCCATTATTTCATTTTATGTTACAATAGATGATGTTTCAATCATCCAATTTTTTCTAGATGTTTTTATTTACTATAATTGACAATTTTTTCAATGAGGGTATTTTAATAAATTTAAAAGACATTGATTCACATATGTATTTAGTGTGAAGTATTTCAAAATGTGAGGGTATTTCAATCTTTTGATAAATACTTATTCTCTCAAAGCGTGATCTGTTGTTGGTCCCTCAGTAAGAACATCAATCAAAGGATCTAAGTCATCAATTTGAATCTATGAGAGGTATCTCAGATATTAATAAAAAAGTAGGGGTATGTCAAAATCACCCAAAAACATATATGATTTTATGCATAGTACACCGTCATCGCAGTGTTGAGGGCAGTGTCTTGCAAATTAGAAAGTCAGTTTAGAACGACTCTTTTTAATAGAAATAGAGTCAAGTGACTGCACAACACACTGAGTTGAAGTGGAGGTGTGCATCGAACCGTTGATGTTTTTCGAGTCTGAGTTTGTGTATCAAAATTTTGGATTCATTAACTTTTCAGATGCTTTTCACTCTGCTTAGTAAATTAAGCATTTTCAAGTAAGTATGTTTGATTTTCTACTGCCCATCTATTCCATTTCAAGTGACCATCACTTTATCGGATTTTGTTAACATGTGTCCTAAGGGCACATTATAAAGCGCATTAAACACACCCTGGGATCTGATTTTATACCGAAACTGCACTCAAAAATAAATTTTTGACCAAATATACCCCCAAAGGGTTGTTCTCTTCTCAAGTGTGTTTAATGCACTTATATGTGTGCCCTTAACGATACCTCACTTTATTTCATCGGCGCACATTAGCAAAATCGCGCAATTCCAATTTCCAAGTAATTAATGCGCATTTTTGTTTAACACCACAAGACAATATTCTTCGGAGCCCTGTTTTATCCAAAAATCCGAGAAAACCCACTTTCACATTCAAACTTCCCACACACGAAAAAAATAAAAAAATACTTGGGAGAGAAGCTCACACAGAGGCGAACAACATAGCAGAGAGAGAGAGAGAGAGAGAGAGAGAGAGAAGGCCCTGTATTTCTTATAAAACCCATATCTAAATTAGTTTACATGGTTGAGATTTTTCAGAAAAATACAATTAAGGGGTACAAAAACAACAACTGGTGCTATTCCCCCCCCCAACCCACACACACCAAAAAAAAAAAAAAAGAAGTGGAAAGTCAGTAAAACCAGATTGTCAAAACCGATTAAAGTAGGGAGAAAATGAAGAAAGAAAGAGGAAGCCATACTCTCTCTTTACCTCAAAACTCATCTCAACTTCAATAGTCAGGCATAAGTTGACTGATCTTCCCTTCCTCTGTAGCCATCCCATGCTCTGTAACTCTCAACCAAATACAAACAGCAGTAAAGCTAAGTATCAAACTCAACAACCCACTCCCAAGTCCAATCCCCACAATCGCCATAATAGTAAGCCCTTTAGTTTTAAAAGAAGGCAATGGATACCCATAAAGATCTTTGTTTCCCTCAAACGAACTCGCATTAAACTTGGGCAAACTCCCACTACGGTTCCCAATCGACAATGGGATCGCCCCAGAAAGCCTATTGTTCGAAACATCGAAAACCGAAAGCCTCATCAAAAACCCAAATTGCAGAGGAATCTGTCCTGTAAGCAAGTTTTTGTGTAGATCTATGACGTTGAGATAAGCACATAAAGTGATTTGTGGAGGAATTGGGCCAGTGAGAAGGTTTGAGGAAAGATTGAGAATAGCGAGATTGAGGAGTAATTGGAGATCAGGAGGGATGGGTCCAGTGAGAGAATTGGAGGAGAGATCGAGAGATTGGAGATTTGTACAATTAGAGAGATAAGGAGAGATGGAGCCTTGAAGAGATAGATTAGAGAGAGAGAGTTTGTAGATTCGACCGTTATTGCAAGTGGCACCTTGGAGGTATGAAGTGAAACCGTTACATGGGTTGGAGAAAGTGGTTTTGGTCCAGTTTCGAAGACTGTTTGTTGGGTCTTGTAGGGAGGCTTTTAGGTTTGTTAGGCAAGCTTCGTCGTTTGGATCTGATGAGGATGGTGGGAAGTAGGCGCACGTTAGCAACAGAGTGAGAAATATCTGAAACCAAGTACCCATTTGAGGGGTTATTTTCTCCTTGCTTTTATTGTTGTTGTTTCGTTTGATCTTCTTCTGTTTGTTTCTTCAAAGGTTCAGAGAGCGAGAGAGAGAGAGAGATTTGATTTTTTTGGTTTCTGGGCCTTTGAGAAGGAAAAAAGTGAAGTGGTGAGGGATGGAGAGGTGGGGGAGCACTAAGTTGAGTTTGGTGAAACACGGGTTTGCTTGTGTGTGGTGGGGTAGCTTCCTGCGCATATGAGGCGTACGATAGTGACTGTTCGTATGAGTTTACAGGTGGGTACTATTGGGTTGGAACTTGGAACACAATCCGATCCAACTCAAAACGCTAATCGTCTAATCCGAATCCGAATCCAATCTGAACTGGAGCATGAGATTTCAAATTCAATTCGAACCTCAGTGATAGTGGGTCCTTTTATTTGCTCAATCTTTGCTTTCAATTACTCTTATGTGTAAATGGTATTGATGTTATTAATCTTATAATATTATATGTAAAATACTTCGACGATTATGTCAATCATCAATTTAATAAAATTTATCTTATAAATTTTTTTTTTAATATTTATCTGTAATTATCATTTATTTAAATTTTGAATTGTATCGATAATTTATGTTTTCTTGATCATATCTTATTGATATGGCATGTGCAAAGAATTATATATATTTTTCTTTGGGATACACAAGGAAAAAAGATCTATGGTTCGATACACACATCCATGTCAACGAGTGACTTTTTTCAAGTCAATTTATCATTAGTCTTTTTTATGGTGACAAAATGAAAACTTCTTGTTCGTGTGACTTATGAACCATCACGTAACTTCTTGGTAGTGTGTCATATTGCTAGGTGGATTTATGTCAAATCAACCAATAGGGTGTTTGGTCACATGAACTCAATAAATCATGGTGCTAGTGGCGAGTTTGGCATAGGGGGAGACACCAAGACTCTTATCTTCTTGGTATCCTACCATCTAATCTTTTTTGTTATTGAATCAAATATGGAGGCTGATATTGAAATTCGATAAGGGTCCTAATCAGATTCTTATTGGAACAGTTCTTGATCTGGCCGATCTTTATTGAATTAGTCCCAAATCAATCCCCATCCGAAGATGATCCATTGACAACTTAATCGTTTCATTACGCGTTCGAAACCAAGGGTGGAGCTAGTAAGGAGACATGGGAGGCAACTGCCCCCACTCAACTTTTTTGGGTACTTTAGATACCCTTGAATTTATGCTTAAATTCAAGTTATCCCTGCATTTTGAACTATTGATATGCCATGTTAGATCATGTTGCCTCCACTCCCTCTAATTTTTGCCCCTTCATCTCCAATTAATTATAAGTTTTCCCCCACTAAAAGAAAATCTTGACTCCGCCCCTGTTCGGGACCCAAATCATTTGGGAGACTCAACCGGTTTAACATGCCCTTTATATAAACTTAATTAACTTTTAAAATTTAAAATTTTGAGGTCTATATAATATAAGTTAAACCTACTTGAATGGTTTTGGACTTAGTTGGGGGAGAAGATGAAAACCATGGCTACAGGATTGGGAGGGGATTCTCACCACCCATATACCCTTGAGATCAATCTGTGTAACAAATTATTTATATCACATATCATACAATATTTAGTATCTTAAGGTGACATGTTTACGATCTAGGACTTGAATTAAAATTTTCATAATATAATTATTTGGATAAGAGGATTCTCGAGATATGAAACACATTTTTTCTACATAACCTGAATGAATCGAGAGTCGACTATTCAATCTGCTAAAGAATTTAAGCATCCATTAGGATGAAAGGAAACCTACTAGAGACACCCTTAATTACAAGCCTATAGGCAAGAAGATCCCTACATAAATACGCCACATGGCCATAATCATATTTGTCCATTCACTTACACACCCACCTTACATAAGTGGGTCCTTCATAGAAGATTGAAGTCAAGGGGGCATGTCATCCGTTTGAAAATAGGGAGGTATTTCAAATTTTAATAAAAATCAGGATAGGTATCTTAAACTTGACCACAATTCTCCAATCGTGAGGCCAAAGAATACGCGATCTAGTGAAATGGGATAATGTCACTCTTTGATGTGACACAGTTGCTTTGGCCTCAGGACAAAAATTGTTCCTCCAGTTGCCAAAGTGACACTTGGCATTTTCGCTTGTGGAGGTCTCTCACTGCTCTTGAGGCCATTTTGAAAGGTGGGTCCCACAAGTTCAATTTCTTTTGTATTTATTTGGTAGGTAAACTCTCTTAATAAAAACAAAATGGGATTTGATCCCAATATGTATTGCTTTACAACTCAATTAGTTAGGCTTGATAGATTAAGATCTCAATCACACCTGATATTAAAAAAATAATCATCAGCACTTCAACCTCGTTTATTTGTTTATGGCCCACCAACTAATCAATCAAGACCATCTTGACCGTTAGAATCATTGTTGATGTCTTCTTAGTAGACTTCCATCATTCTTGTAGAATGATAATGGAATGAAAATTATTCAAAAATTAGATCGATTATCTGGTAAATTAGGCAAACCCATCTTTTTTTATGACTTTGGAGATGAGATCCACATTTGTCATCATCAAATGAATCATGTTTCCATTCAATCGTGCCCTGAAATCATGTCTTCTATTATGGTAAGAGTGTTCATATTTGTTCTCATTGGGCTAATATTATCTTCTTCTGATCTTAATTCCATACTTTTAGAATTTTTTTAACTTTTGTGCACAATTATAAATCATCTCAATGGACTTTATTTTATCTTATCACCTTCAATGTTGATCCCTAGATTTTTATAAATTTATTCTTTTGAATTTTTTTTAATCAAATAATTTTAATAAAAATATTAATAATTTCTATCACATTCATTTTTTAATTATATCCCTATTTATTGTCTTTTAGTAAAAAAAAATAAAAGTAAGGGTATATTGGTCTTTTAAATAATAAATGCTTGATGAAATTGATTTTTAAAACATTCAATGTAAATAAGACATTTAAATTCAAAGATTAAAATATCATTAATATTTATTATATAGAAAACAAACATTTAATATTTAAAAGACCAACATACCCTTATATTTTTTACTAAAAGACAAAATAGGTATCAATATTATTGAAAAGTAAATAAGGTGAAAAATGCTAATGTCCCATTAGGTCTTGGAGTTAGCATTCCCTTTTTTATAAATGAGTCGTGCTACACCAGGTTCAACACTGAATTGACCTGGTAGTGTATAGATAATCGTAGATTTATTTTCTCGAGATACAAATTAGAAAATCAACGTTTTCTATGCACTTTCAGGTCAACTCAATATTGAATCCAATGTCCAACGCAGGCAATTAAGCATTTTCCTTTATAAATACATTTGATAGAATTAAATATACAATTAAGTATTTCAAATCATTTATGGTACTAAGCTCTTTACTACACTTAATAAAAAGAGTCGTGCTGGAGTAACGTTGAAATGTACATCAATTCTGACATTCTGATGTGGTGGTGTACACATAACCATAGATGCTTTTCACTCGTGTATTTACATTTTAATATTACTTCAGCATTATATTAATAAAAATCCCTCGAGTTGTGCTGGGGTGACTCAGGATTTACTGTGATTCTCACAATTCTGACGTGGAGATGCATACATAATAACCATAGATGATTTTTACTTGTATCGCGAGGAAACACATCTATGGTTATATGCACATCCCACACATCAGACTTCTGAAAATCACAGTAAATACCGTGTCATTCCAGCATTTTCCAAATCCCTCGTTGAACCTTAAGTTAAGGAGGCCCCCTCAACCATGAATCCCCAATAAATCAACCAACATCTTGACGGGTCATTCTCAGTTTGGATGGATAGGTGACCCATACCCACTTGAGACAAAAGTAGCAACTCCAGAATTTTGTGGTCTATCTGGTTAGGTTAGTGGGCTAGGGTCCCAGGATCTTTATGTGGTGTAGATGGGGTCCTAAATTTTCCATGGAAAGGCCCCTCCCTCTTGCAGCTTCTCATCCTCCCACGACCATCTTTAGCAATCTATTTGCAACCCCACCTCACATGGTCTCCCCCACAACCATCTCTTATCTTCTTTGGGCCAAGCCAAAGTCATGTATAAAACAAATCAATAGTGTTTATGAATTGTGAACTTGGATGAGATTGTGGAGGACAGAGAGTCAAATTATATGATTTAACGTATTTTTAAGATATTATATGGATGAACAAGATCCATTCAATCTACCCTGAATATTCGGGATAAGGCTATGATGATGATGGTGATAGCAAGATAACGATGCTCCACACACCAAGAAGACTGTTGGATAATTTTCAAGATTCATTTATGATGAATCTCGAGGACAATCCAATGGTTGGGGTGTAGGGATAACGTCCAAGTTTAACTAGTACAATTGGTATTGAGAGACGGGTGGGGAGTATATCCATGGACCTCATTACAGTGAATCCCAACCCCTAACCAATACCATTGATGCCCTTTAAGATACAAGTGGTCTCTTGCGGACCAATAACATGGGTTGGAACACCAACTCACGCTTAAGAGCACTGAGTGACGCCAAGGAGATATAAAGGATCCTAGTACAGACTCATGGAATACAAAGACACCCAAGTTGTCATTTTAAGGTTGTTTGATTGAAGGGAAGGACACGCCGTTCTTAGACTAATTTTCATGGTCTTTAGATTCAACGGTAAAGGGGCTGAGTGATGCACTAGATGGACTGCGATTGGTGCATCACACGGCTTTTTCTGCTGACGAATACTCCCAAGACCGTGACACAAGAGCAGACAGTGAGGTGTATTCTTGGAGGGGAGGCCTTTGGTTCTAGTCATCACTAGTTATGCCAAGGTTGCCACCCCAATCATCACTGTTTATGGCAAAAGAAAATCAACGATCTCTAACGGGAGGGTATGCCCAGATCTTACCACAAGTCTCGAGTTGCTTATGAAAATGGAAATTTTATTCAGCATGACAATTTATGTACAACATAAAATAAAAACAGCTAGTCACCCATTTTCCAATCACACCATGGACAAGCAAGGAATTTTCCAAAGCATGTTACCCAATTCTCTAAAATGCCTCCCAGTTCTGATTTGTGCTTAAGTTGAAAGTTGGACACCGTACAAAACCAAATGAACTCTGTCAACAACGTCGAACTTGGAACATTCAATATAGTTCCGTGTGCTTTTGTGCTGTCATTCGAAATGAGCCCTTATTTCTTCCATGAACCAACCTATATACTCAGCCTGTAATCAAACAAAATAGAGACTCAATTTTACAAATGCTCAACAGTGGGGTTGCTATTTTATCCACCATCGCCACCATGATTCTTCCCAAAGGAAGGGAGACTTCTGTTGACACCTTATTGTCTTCTTTTAATTTCTTCCCTACATGATACATGGGTTATCTTTCTGGATCATCTTTTATCTACCATTTTTGCAGAAATGTAGAGCTCCAAAGAAAGAAAAATAAAATCAAATCACAGGCTGTGCACCAGTCCATGCAGTGCGATCATTGTCAGGCCCATTCACCTTATAATAACGGTTTTCTTGTAAATAAGATACGCCGGCCCAGACCCCACGTATAAGTAAGATGCTTACAAATACTATAGTTCCAAGGGTGCAAACCACCTGAAAAGAATGAAACCAATGGAAAATAGTTAAAGAAGTAGTTAGAAAAGTGCCAAGGTGCCAAGCAATAATGCGTATACAAGCCTAATTTAAACAAAGAAAAATTTCAAGCAAAAAAAATATATTGGCAGACAGACAAGTATAAAAATTGCAGGTTTTTGATGCATCAGATAATTTCATACAAGTTCTGGACTTTGGGCATCTATGGTCTGCATATAAACAATAAACGGGCAATCCATTTTGAAGTTGGTGTCCACAGGCTAATCTCATTGAACCTTGGTTTATTTTATGCATGAAGTAAACGACTATATGTGTAATTTCACAAACATGGCTGAATAACTCAAGTTTTAAGGATATTGGATGGATGACAGAGATCATTAACTTTACAGCATGATTGATAGAAAGCATTACCCACAATCTTACTTCAAATCATGCATGATTGCAGTCTTAATATTGATCACAACTTGGCATTCGCTTTGCAGCTCTGAGCTCACCCATGGCTAGATAACATGGGCCTTGATCCCTATCCTGCTGGAAGATGGCCAGCTCTAGAAAATGCCGAGATGTGTGTTCTCTAGTAAAGAATCAATTTATTTTATCAATAATTATGTAAAATGTGTAAACAGATACAATGGTGAATGCATTGTTGGGTGTTCTTCTGCCCTACAACCCGGCAGCTTATGCACGAACTGTGGCCCACGCCTCCTATTTGTTCAGGGTGGGCAGCATGAACTCTGATATTATCCGGGTATTCAATCCTGCCACTGAGATTCTCAATTGACTCCTTAACCTTGATAGGAAAATGGCAATCTTGGCAAGAACGGCGTTCCATAGAATATACGACTCATGCTCCTTTAGCTTCTTTAAATTCCATGGGTGGGGTGTGTAGCTATCAAGATCAATGCCATCATTACGTTTCTACTAGAAGTTAAAGTTAGCTACCTCTCATTTTGTTTTAGGATTATTCCTATTTGTGGGCCATTTGTGGCATGCGGGAAGGGCCCGTGCAGCTGCAACATGATTTTCAAAAGGAATTCATTGTGATTTGGAACCTGTTCTTTTCATGACCCCTCTTAACTGATGCATGTACTTGTAAAAAGTTATTAAATATTAAGACCAATGAGTTAATTATTTTTAAAGTTACAAATGTTCTAGTTAAGACTATGTGATTCATGTTGCCAGTGATGGAGATGGCGACTTTAAGAAACATCTGAGCTCCATCTGGCTACGGCATCAGGTGACCCCAATTATTTTTCTCACTAATTAAATTATTACGGAACATTATTGTGTTTGTTCGATTCTCAGGCTCTTAGATATGCACATCAGCATGTACCCTTGCTAATGATCTTATTCATGTTCAAAATGATTGTTTATGGTAATATAATGAGCTCTAACTGTAGTTTTATGCTAGTAAGAAATTTTCCTTGTCAAACTAGAAGCATCTTTAGAGGTTAGACCGTTAATGAGACTCGGAGCAAGTAGCTTAAAATTGGGAAAGCCCACTGAGTATAGGGTGGAGGGAGGAACCAAGGGAGCCAAAACTACAAAAAACAGTCAATATGATTTATTGTCTTAGCTGTGAGTGGACTTGTGTCAAACGTAATAGTAATACTGAAACAGCCTGGAATATGAAGTAGGTTGGTCTGATTCATATTGGTAAGAGTCCCAAAGGGTAAGGAACTGAAACAATAAAATTCTTTGGCAAGAAAGTGGGGTATGTAATAATAACATTTCTATAGTAGATCAAGAGCATGGAAAAGAAACCCATGAGAATGAGTGATCTTCTCAGGAACCAAGTCAATGGCATTGCACCCAAGCAAGAAACAACACCTTAATCAAATTAAGATGCCTTCACCAATAATAACAGTACTTGTATTTCTGCATGCATGTTCAGCGCACACAACATTACCTCAAGGAATGCCTTCAAAACCCACAAGAATGCCAATATGATAACTCCATTAACTGAAAAGCCCACCTGTATTAAACCAAGAACTTATTGTCAAGACAAATGGAAAGATCCAATTGAATTCAGTGGGTAAAAACATCTTACACAACAAAAAGGCAATTGAAAATGAGGTAACAGTACTGTGAATTATTACAGAAAAAGAAGAAGAAGAAGACAGTATTGGAATTGCAGTGAGACAAATTAGAGACGGTGCTGCATCAGTAGAATGGGTTGCAAAGAATCATGACAGTAGAACAAGCAACAAGAGGAAATATCTCAACCATTAGACTTGTTCACGTCATTACCATAAATAAAACGGTATGTATTTGAATTTTCCGGAAGAAGCCATGAATTTAGAACTCCTGTTTCACTTAGGAAATACAAGAAGAGTTATTTCATCCTTGACGTACAACAGAATTACAATCTATAACATGGTTACCATTCTAGCTAGTTCATACTCAGATATGAATATGTTAACCCCTCCCCCCACCCTAAAAAGAAAAAAGAAAAAGAAAAGAAGAGTTGGTTGGAAATCTATGGATGCCTTTGGCACCTAAATACTTCAATATGCTTAGTGTAGCCTTATTGATGAGATACAATAACTAGACCGATACCGGATATTGGAATCATATTTGGAACTGGTAATATATATATGGATGTGGGATTCTATTAGACATCATCTTGGAAGTGAGTTAAGGAACCACCTCCATTCAGAAATCAGAGCACTATGACAACACAAATCCAGAGATGATTGTGAAAATATCTGATAATTCTGGCCACTGCACAGTGCTGCCACCAAGTGTGTGATGGTTACGAAATGTGGGTGAATATTATGCATAAGTGGAGTCTAAGATCCAGGGAAACAATTACCAAAATCTATTTGAAGGGAAAAATTATAAATTGAAGGAAAAACTAAAAGAAGAGGTAACCTAATTATCAACCTAAAATTCGTACTGCATTATTATTGAGTGACTTGAGCGTTGGAGTATTTTTGTAGTTTAGAGAACTCAAAAATCGAGGAGAAACCAAGATCAAAATCATATCACAAATCGCGAGGTGCATTGTAGATTTTTGCATCCACAAGAAGCTTCACTACAATTGTCATTCAGCAACATAAAAAATGCTACTAATTAAGGATAGGGTAACATAAAAAAAAGGTATAAGAATAAAGCATGGTTTCAAGATATTGGCCTGATTAGGGATGAGGTATAAATGGCTATGATAAATATATTGACTGGAATATCTGTGTCTACATCTATTTCATGGATTTTAGCAAACAAATGGTCGTAGTATCTCTATATCAATATCCACATATGGGCACCATTGATTAATCCTACCCATATTTAAAAAATTAAATATTATACCTGCTCTACAAATAAAATCTAAAAGGTCCCAACAAAACTTCCAACAAAAGCGCCTCGACCAAGGCAATATGAAGTTACAAGTGTCACCGTGGCAAATCCACATACATAGTTCTATTTTTAAGAATTAAAGGTGTCAGATCCACTCTAGAATAGGATTTTTAGCTAGGTATGCAACCAAGAAATTCCATTATCTAAGAATTTTATGTATAAACCAAGAAAAACTTCCAACATGGGAGTGTTTGAAAAGGCATAGTAACGAAAATCGACGATTTTTTGAAAAAAAAAAAAAAGCGTTTAAACCACGACTTGCATCCATGACGATTAAAACGGTAAAAAAAAATACGCGACTATTTCATTTGTAACAAAAGTCGCCGTTTTTCACCATTGTAGATATGTAGGTTTCGAAACCTTTGGGGAAGTTTGAGCTCATCTACTTAGGTTTTGGAGTCGCCACCATTCAATTAAGGTGTGAATGGGAATCATAAAAAGTTTTTTAAAATCTGTTTTTCTTGACTTGTAGTTATTCTCATATCCAAAAGATAAAGGGGGTTTTGGTCTACCTAGAGAATCTAAGGTAAGGAAGTTCGATTGAAGGACAAGGAAGGTGTTAGGCACCTTGTCCCTCCCATCCAAAGATGGTTACCAAAATGATCATTGAATGAAGCTTTAAAACTATTTTTTTTTGTCTTTTTTTAGAGTAAAGGAGATGATAGAAATTAAGAGATCAACGAATTATAGTTCAATTTACAAACTAGAGAAATTAAGATGATGACCAAGCCATACACCAAAATGTATGCTTACTGATGTTTCTGTGAGCTTGAGACTTTGGTGGGAATCCACTTGGATTCCATAATTTTTTACCTCAAAGCTCTTTTAGAGGCTTAGATGCTCACTTGGGAGCATCTTTTTGTTAGTTTAGTCTTTACGAAGCATCAATGAATTGGACACCACAATACAAAAATTAGGGACCTTTATATATGGTTTTGTATCCCCATGGGACTGTTTTGTTGGCTTAGAAAGTTAGGTATAAATGTAGGTAAATTTCCACATTTAACTCTTAGCCTTTTTAGAATTGAAAGATGTGGTGTGTGTGTGTGTGTGTGTGTGTGTGTGTGTGCAGTGTGTATGCACGAGGGGTTCCCATTCGAACTTATTACATAGTTTATTAGAGGAAAGATTACCTCATCTTGAGGAATTACTCTCTTTCTCCTTAACCATGAAAAAGAAAGAAAACTAAACTAATGAATAAGCTTGTAAAAGTAAATGGAATTGAAATAACAAGAACTTAAAAATTAAATGCTCACTAGGAGCTTATTATGGACATATAAGGGGAGATTACCTCCAAAAAGGGTTTACACTCTACCACCAAGTCATCAAACTAACTATGGAATTAAAAACTACATACTTGAAATTTAAATGTATAAGAAATAAAAGAAATGGAGGTGTTAGAAAGGGGAATTTAAGAGAAAACTAGCCTCAAAATAAAATTTTAAATGTAGCACCCCACCTTGGTGCCTTCTTCCTCTTCTTTCTTCTTCTAGTTTAACTTATGGAAATGTGAGAAACTAATTGGACATAATTTGGTAGGATTTAGATGGTTAAGAGAGAATTGGGCAGAATTTTGGATCACTAGAACTCTAATGCTTCCCGCTCTTTTATGCCTTGGAAGGGTCTCCTATTTATAAGATTTTGGGAAACCCTTAGAAATAGTTTTGTCCTAAAAGCTAGAGTTTGCATAATTCACAAAAAAACCATATAGAATGATCTTATCTACCCGTCATTTAAAAGCCTACTAATTTCTAGAATGTTCTTGAAGAGGGTCAAAATGGTTTTTAGACCCTGAACTTTGAGTCAATTGGAAGAGAATCAAGCCAAATGACATGTAAATTGGTGCTTGGATTTTGGGTATTCTAGACTTCTAAAAACCTAGGAATAAGAGTATCTTTGCACACAATATTCTAGAGACTTCTTAAGTATGGGCAAAATTGTCTTAGGTCCTTGAATTTGATTAATTTACATTGAATCCTCTTTGAATGATGAATAAGATCAGAGGCATTAAAGTAAATTACTCCTAATGAGTCTCAACAAATCAAGATTAAGGGAGTAATTATACCTAAGTGGGGACCACATGTGACTTGGAGTTCATTGTAGAAGAAATGGGAAATTTACAAAAGGACCTTGGTGGGGAAATGAGAGAGGAATTAATGCATGGTCATTGAAGTAATTGAGGGTTTTCTTAAAGAAAAATTCATTAAGAAAGGGGTTTAAGGAGTCACTTCCCCTAAGCATATTTGTAAGTACATGAATTCTAACAAACTCAACCAAATGGGCCTTGGGTGAGGATGTTGGAATGTAAAAATTGCCTGAAAAGATAATCTACCCAAGGTTATGTTAGCAGAAGGCACTAGGTTGTAGGTAACCCATGGCCCTGAGGAATATTCCTCTAGACCGTGAGTTACCTATGGCCTGGCTTAGATAAGCTTTGAAATTAGGTTTGAAGAATTGGGCTCCACTGAAAGGGGGTCCACTCGATCCATTTCGAAGACTTAAATGAGCTTTCTCTTAATTGGATTTAGAGAGCTTTCGAGCTCGATCCGGATAAATTGGGGTATCTACACCCGTTTTTTCACGTTTTTTTCACAGAGATAAAATTTCAAACATTTTCTCTTTTTTTTTTTTTTTTTTTTTTTTTTTTTTTTTTTTTTTTAATGTGGGATTTGATACATAATAGAATTTGGTAATTAATAAATGTACAAATATGGGATTTGAACAACCTATTTCAATTACACCACTGTCAGCGCGGTAAGCTAGGAATATGGTTTGACCACTGCACTGGCTTCAGAACACTAGATTGAAGTAAGCAAAGGTGAATGTGATCTAGTTGAGCTAGAAAGCACCGCCCAAAGCAAGCACCCCGTATGACCTACTTAACTCTCATCAGGTCGAGTGGCATCCACATCAGTAGTTTGCAGAGTCACGTTCTGAACCAATAACAGTAAAGGCGGACAGGGAGCAAACAGTAAGGCCTGCACTCGACTAATTGCGAAAAACTACTTATTTTTTCCAATTTTGCAACAACTTGGGTGAAATGGGGCTCTACCAGGAAACCATGGATTTTTGAGTTTTCACCATTGGTTACTGGTCGAGCCACTGGAATGGAATGAGATAATAATCTCTAAAGATCTTTCTTCTCCACTTACTTGTAACAAGCTTTCCCTCTATAGAAGACTTCTTCGGAATGGCATAATTGTCCATTCCATTCTATATATTATTGATCTTTTTTCATTATCATTCTTGCTTTCTTTCTTGTTTTCTTTTCTTTGTATGACTTTTTAATTTTATATTATTCATTGATATTTTTTGGTGCATCGGCGGATTTATTTTCAATTCTTTTCTTTTTCTTTCTCATTTTGTATTTTGGTATCGGGGTGCTCCCTTACTACTCCCCTATTCTTTTTATAATAACTTGATTTTATGAATTTTCATAAGATATATATTTTTTTTTCATAACTTTTAATATATTTTTTATTTTGATCGTTTTTAACATCTTTTCCGAAGTTTTCCCTTGCCATTTTAAACACGTACTCCGACTTTGTGACTATGTGAAAAGGAAGCATTTAAACACGTTTTTCTTGATGCAATGAAAATCTAAAGAGACCTATTAGTTGCAAATCACCTAGTGCCAATCATAGTCACCAAGTCGGGGTTTGGGAATAAGTCAACAAGTGAAAAAGTCGAAAAAAAATGAAAAAATCAGGAAAAAATCGAGATAGTGTTTAGACAGTGTAATTTTTTCTACTAAGTGGTGCTATCATTTATATTATCAAATCATATTTTAAACTATAAGAATAAATGGTCTTTGAAAAAAATTCTTTTAAAATAACTTGCTCGGCAAAAAATATCACATTTTTTTGTTTTTAAATCGCGACTTTCGTTTAAATCGACGACTTTGGTGACTATGGTGCCAATTGCACTCCATCACTTAGAAATTTCTCCTTGCACTCCATTTGTTTGATTGCACTCTAAAGAAAATGGGCATTCCTTTGGAAGTTAAAATCAATTTTGCAGACACCCCAATTTATCCAGACCAAGCCCGAAAGCTCTCGAAAACCAGTTAAGAGAAGCTCAATTTCAGTCTTCAAAGTGGATCGAGTGGGAACCACTTTAATGGAGCCCAACTCTCCAAAACAATTTTAAAAGCTCATATAAATCAGGCCATGGTAACCCACGGCCTAGAGGAATTTTCCTCAAGGCCGTGGGTCCACCCACAGCTCTGTGCATTTGCTAACAGAACCTTGGGAAGGTTATCATTTCAGGTAAAAATTGCATTCTATGAACCAACATCCAAAGCCCATTCAATTGAGTTTGTTAGAACCCATGTGCTTACAAATATGCTTAAGGAAAATGACCCCTTAAACCCATTCTTAATGGCTTATTCTTTAAGAAAATCCATTTTCTTCAAATCTGTGCCCGTGCATTAGCCCCCATCATTCTTCAAAGCATAACCCTTTTAATCTTTTACTTCTTCTACAATTGACTCTAAGTCACCTTTGGTCCCCACTTAAGTAGAATTACGCCCCTAACCTTAATTTGTTGAGACTCATTAGGAGTAATTTACTTTAGTGTGCCCCCAACCTTATTCACCACTCAAAGAGAATTCAATGTAAATTAATCAAATTCAAGAAACTATAACAATTGCCCATCCAAGATAATGCTCTAGAATTTTGTCTGCAAAGACACTATTATCCCTACGTTGTTAGAAGCCTAGCTAACCCTTTTAGTCTTCAAAGCATAACCATTTTAGTCTTTTACTTCTTCTACAATTGACTTCAAGTCACCTTTGGTCCCCACTTAAGTAGAATTACTCCCCTAACCTTAATTTGTTGAAACTCATTAAGAGTAATTTACTTTAGTGTGCTCCCAACCTTATTCACCAGTTAAAGAGAATTCAATGTAAATTAATCAAATTCCAGAGACTATAACAATTTTGCCCATCCAAGAGAATGCTCTAGAAATTTGTCTACAAAGATACTGTTATCCCTATGTTGTTAGAAGCCTAGCTAAGTAGAACATCTAAAATGTCCAAAAACCAAACACCAATTTACATGTCATTTGGCTTAATTCTCTTTCAATTAACTTAAAAACCTAGGAGGGTCTAAGACCACTTCTCCCCCCCCCCCCCCCCAAAAAAAAAAAAAAGAATTCTCTAGAAACTATTGGATTTTTACTAACCTATCCCTGGATTATCTTGATTGGTTAGATCCATGGGTGAGTAAAAGACTATCAAGGCCATTTAAATGAGGGATAAATGAGATCAATCTATATAGTTTTCTTGTGAATTATGGGAATTCTAGGTTTTACGATAAAACTATCCCCAAGGGACTCCCAAAATCCTATAAATATGAGACTTATTCAAGGCAAAAAAAAAAAAAAGAGCTTAAATGATCCAAAATTTTGTCCAATTCTCTTCCGTAAGTCTTTTTCCCAAAAAATTTGTCCAATTATTTTCTCACATTTGCATAAGACAAACTAGAAGAAGAAGGCACCAAGGTGGGGTACTACATTTAAATTTCTATTTTAAAGCTAATTTCCCCATAAATCCCTATTTCTAACACCTCCATTTCCTTTATTTCATGTACATTAAAATTCCAAGTATGTAGTATTTAATTCCATAATTAGTTTGATGGTTTGGGGTAGAGAGTAATCCCTTTTTGGAGGTAATCTCTCTCTATAAGTCCATAATAAGCTCCTAATGAACATTTAATTTTCAAGTTCTTGCTATTTCAATTCCATTTACTTTTACAAATTTTCTTTTATGTTCATTAGTTTAGCTTTATTTTCTTTCCATGGTTGAGGAGACAGAAAGTAATTCCTTAACATAAAATAATCTTCCCTCTAATAAACTATGTAATAAGTTCCAATGGGAACCCCTCATTCATACACTATGTGCACACACGCCACATCTTTCTATTGTAAAAGGACTAAGAGTTGAAAGTGGAAATTTACCTAGATTTACACCTAACTTTTTAAGCCAACAAAACTGTCCCATGAGTACACAAACCATGCATAAAGGTCCCTAGTCTTCCTATGGTGGTGTCTAACTCATGGATGCTTCCTAAAGACTAAACTAACAAAAAAATGCTCTCAAGTGAGCACATAAGCTTCTAAGTTGGAATCCAAGTGAATTCCCATCAAAATCCTAAGCTCACAAAAAAAAAAAAATCTAGCAAGCATACACTTTCGTGTAGCTTACTTATCATTTTAATCTCTCTAGTTTGTAAACCAAACTATAGTTTTTTGATCTCTTAACTTCTATCATCTCCTCTACTCTCAAAAAAGGCAAAAAAAAATAGTTTTAAAGCTTCATTTAATGGTCATTTTGGTAATCATCTTTGGATAGGAGAGACAAGGTGCCTAACACCTTCCTTGTCCCTCAACCGAAATCCCTTACCTTAGATTTTCTAAGTAGATCAAAAACCCCCATATCCTTTGGATATGTGAGTCATTATAAGCCAAGAAAAACAGAATTTCAAAAACCCTTTTGGTGTCCATTCACACCTTAATTGCATGGTGACAACTCTTTAACCCGTGTGGATGAGCTCAAACCTCCCCAAAGGTTTCGAACCCCACATATCTACAAGTCTAATACAACTCTAAATTCTTTGGAAGTTGCGCTCCTTTAGAAACTCAAATCTTCTTCTTCTTCATTCAGATTTGTGCAACAAAAAGAAACAAATTGAGAGAGAATGTCGTGCAATTGGTAGGGATTTCAAAAAGTAAAAAAAGATACAGTTTTAAGATTGGAGTGCAACCAACAAACAACGAAGGAATAATCACATAATGTTGTAGCTGGTGAGACGATCACTGAAGATCAGGAACAAAATTTTGCTTCCTTCATATTCCAATAACCTAAAATAACATTTCTTGTCCTGGATTCTTAATGCAGATGGAGAAAACAAACATTATTCTAAGAAACGGCATCAAGGTGGACCATCATCAGGCAATATGTAAGGATGCCCTATATATTGGTGATCTGATCAGTCAAAAGGCATGAATAACAGATACTCTATTTCAGATTCAAATCAGAAGGAAGTTTTTTTTTTTTTATCTAACAAACAAAAATTCCTTCGATGTTAATACTGAGATACTCCAACAAAGTTCGATTTACTAAATAAATACTCAATTTATGATCATTTCAGATAGTAATTCATTCCAAAATTGAACCTTTAATCGTCTGAATAATCAAATCAACCAAAAACAATAACTGAAAAAAAAAAAAAATTGGAAGGCAAGAACTAAGACGAACCAGTTTGGTAGAGATGGAGATGGGGAGCACCGATCGAACAGCTTTCCTAGCACGCCTGGAGATCTTACGAAACACATTTTGAACAAATCGAACAAGTAGATCCAAGCTCCGATCTTCTGATTCATCTTCATCGTCTTCATCATCGGTCCCACCTTCATCAACAAAATCCTCAATCCTACCACCGCTCCATTTGCGAGGACCAGTGACGAGACCTCCAACATCCTGATCAAAATTCGAAACATAATTCAATTTTCACTATTCTTTATTTCTCCGCAAATCAAAACTATATGAAGTTTAGTTATGTGTTCTTGTTTATGTTCCATTAATGGAGGTTCCATGAGAGAGGGAGAGAGGGAGAGAGAGAGAGAACCTGAGAATAGTTCGAGATTCTTCTAGAAGATCGGAGACTATAAGGGATTCGAGAAATTCGAAACTGAACAAGAAGCTGATGCTTGTCGTTGTGTGGTTTCGTTCGAAGGCAGCAAAAGAAGAGTGAAGAGGGAGAAGACAGAGCTAGTGAGGGCGCCATCATCGTAGAAACTGGTGGAACTAACTCGTCCCAACTCCCAAGTCCCACACTCAGATGTCAGATCTAAGTGTGTGAATGGGTATCCACTTACCCGAAACCGATTAGTCGGGTTTGGTTCTACCATTATGGATCCAATCTTTTTCGGGTCGTGGATACCTATCTTATTGAAATCCTTTGATTCGGGTACCTGACCTGATTAGTAAATTTATTTTATTTATAATAATATTAGTGATCTAATTAAATATTAACAAAGATATATCTTGAAGAACTAAAATTCAAATATAAAAAGAATGTGAAGTGTTTAATCTTTATCTCTTTTGTTTTCATGAAGTGGATTTACAAGGACAATCGGCAATGTGGGCACTTGTCCCCCACAAGAATTTAAAAACTTTATAAGGTTTATATGCCATTACATGGATATAAGCGGTGGAAAATAAAATTCTCCTCCGTTGCCCCTATAAGAAAATTTAAAATTTTCAAGTGTCTTAGTTGCCCCCTGGTAGACAAAACCCTGACTTCGCCCATGAATCAACATCAATTCAATTTTCATATATTATACGATTTCATTAACAAATAAATGGCATGTAACATAATTTTCTATGATTTTATTCTCAAAATTTTTTTTTTAATCAATAAGCTTATTTTTAATGGATTCAGTAATTCAATGCTGGCGGGATTTGAACATAGGCCTCTAGTATTATCACTCAAAAACTTTATCAACTAAACTAGTTAGCACATGTTATTTCTCAAAAGTTTTATTTGCTTGAAGAATTCATTTTGTATCTTAATTTTCATTTGATAAATTATAAGTTAAATTATTAAAATTACAAATAATAATCTATTGTATCACTTATTTATCTTTTTTTTTTCTCATTCAAAAAGAGATTATCTATCTTAATAGGTAGCGGGTATCGGGTATTTTTAGGGTTAGTTTTAGCTCCAAGGGTCTCGTATCCGAAATCGAAACTAATAAGTATCGGATTCCATATGTTGTTTAGGTTTCGGTTATGATTATATGTGGTACCAACCTATTGACACCCCTACTCAGACCTCCATATTTTTTTTTTTTTTTTTTTTTTTTTTTTAGGGGGGGGGATGGGGGGGAGGAGGGGTGATTTAGACATGATGGATATTAGAGATACTCATCAAATGACATGTCTCCTTTAACTTTAGTCTTTCACATAGACTAGGGGAAAAAGATTGAAAAGCTCTGTTCTAGCTCAAAACCCATATTTTTCTAATCAAAACCAGTCATTTTCAATTTGAAGATTTCATCTACTTCAAATCTTAAGGCAAGATACGATTTTGATAAGATATAAAATGATGGAATTTTAAATAGAAAAATCTTGGGTTTTCTACGAAAGAGGCATGGTAGGAAACAATGGATGAAGTTAAAGTTGAATAGATCAAATTTAACACAGATGTTGAAGAGCTTGAAGATGATTGGTTTTGGAAAGAAAAAGTCAAATAGGATTTTTGGGAAAGTTGAAAATAATGAGATTTTGAGTAGAAAAATATAGGACTTTCGGTGAATAGTTAATTCTAGGTTGAAAATAATGAATTGAAGATAAAGTTGAATAGATTTAAAGAGAAATATACTCCGAAATTGAAAAACTTGAAGATAACTATTTTTTAGAAGAAAAATCAAAAGTTTATTGCTAGAGGTAGAAGATAAAGGCATTAAAGTATTTGTCCATTAATATTTATAGGACTTAGCAAGAAGGATTTGTCCAGGACAAAAAAGAAAAAGCTTTAATAGAGAGATTTAGAATGTTAAAGTGGTCATCATGGTGGAGTATTCATCCAGAACAAAGAAGAAGAAAAGTCTATAATATGGATTTGTCTTATGAAGGAAGCTTTAATGGAGATTAAGAATTTTGAAGTAGTATTTAACTTATTCTTCAAATTAAAGTAGTATCTCATGTATCATAATTTATTGCATTCGATTCTCTAATAATTATGTCGTGTATTGAAAAAGCAAGCATGATTGGTTGGTGGAGAGAAAATTTCTGAGTGGTTATGAGTTTGGATTTTTAGTATTTTTTTTAATACACATGGCGTCATGCCATTGGCTCATCAGCATAGCTCATTAGATTCATTAGATTCAAATATTCAAAACTATCACAGTTGAGAACCAATGTAGTAAGTAAAGTTCTTATCTATCATTTCTGGAAAAAAACTTTTATCTTTCCCAGAAGTTGGTGTTTCCTACTCATTTTGGCCCATTGATCACATTAATATTTGGCTCACCCCTTAACGAACCATAGAATATAAAGATTCATAAATCAAATGAAAAGCATCTCAAGATGGAAAATGTTGAATAAGTGTGCATGGTTGGTAACCAACCAAGCTAATTTTTCCAAATAGGATCCAAACATTCGAGGACTCTGTGGGCCAGAAAAAATTGCCACACGAGACTTTAAGGATGTTAAGCCAAACACATGCTTATTCTTATAATATCATCGAGCCAATGAGTGTTTCGCCATATTTTGATGTACCATTGATTTGTTTGATGTCTTGAGAAATACATATAAAATCACAACTGTTGGATTCGCAAATACGTGGTTGGGAATGTGGTTTTACCTGACCCTTTTAAAAAATATATATATATGTCTTTAACACGTTTTAATTTGTCCCAAAGAGCACAATTTTATTGTTTTACATAAATAAATGAGTTGATGGGATGATTTAATCTTTAGAATTAATGTTCTAAAATATGAAAATATTTTCAATCTCTCTCTCTGCAGCGATCCTTGGATGATTTTCTGTCCAAGAGTGAAATGTGAGAAGAAACATGCTACAAGTTTATTGGTAGTGTGAATTCCCTATAATTTATGCAACATTTCCAAGAGTTCAAGTTCAATGGAAAGTGACCTTTTTAATCATGAGCGCCACAGTGTATTGGTGGACCTAACCTTACTACAGTAGATGTTAAAGAGGATAAAAGCTCATAAAGTTTACTTCTTGTAAATGTAGATGATAATAAATTTGCTTTATATGTTATATCCCATCGTGGGTCACAATCTTTTTGAGGTTTAAAGTTTCTTTTTTCTAAAAAGGAGCTCCATCATCATGTTTTTAAATCACATACTAAACTTCCAACAACAACAAAAAAAACCATTTAAATTCCTAAGCTTTTGGATTTATATTAATTGGATAGACTTCCTTCCAACTAATCAGTATCAAGACACGAGTCTTGGTCGCTGGCATACCTTATGTCAAGTTCTTTCTCATAAATATATAGTTCAGGCATTCAAAATAAAGCAAGCTACTCCTTGGGTGCCGATATCAAGCATTCAATGATGAACTCAGCATTTTGTGATTGGAACTCTCTTGTCCACCACATTCACGGAAACCTAAGAAAAAAAGTGTATTTAATGGTGTTACTATAAAGACCTGCTGCTCCAAACCACCACATTGCATTCTCTAATGCCAAACAAGAAAAATAACAGCCATTTACGTCCAGAGGAAATACCCAGTTCGCTTTCTCAATCCTAGTCTTAGCATCGTCTCCCCCATATCGAATAAGCAGTGTACAATCCTCCATGGGTCTTACAGATGATTACACCCACCAACACTAGAAGTTCATGCAACCACCTTGATCCAAGGATGCCCTATTGCACACAAATCTGTGTCATATCATTCAGGTGGTGTTGGACTTGCAAGGCTGTATACCCACTCCAGGGTGACCCCCCACATATCAGCCTTCTCAAATTCTAAACCGTTAGGATTCCTTCCTGACCATAATAAATCATTAAGAAACCAAAACCTCCCATGGAACAGCTATCACCGACCTAGTACATGCAACACTTGGAACCAAAATCCCCACCGTGCAGCTCAAGTCTACCTCCTCTAATGAGTCTTAGGAGTACCTTCAACTCTCCAAGGCACTCACTCACCCACAAAATACAATATCCCCACATTTTCGAGTTTCACTCTTGAAGCTTTACTCACACTCATCAAGCTGTGTTATAAATGTGGTGACTCCCCACTTATATAGACTTGGGAGAACACTCTAGAAAACTCCACCAACACTAGAACATTCCAGAGTAACTCTCGAGAACACACCTACTATAGTAGGATATTAGGCAATATATGTCACTATAAAATAATTATGGTACGCGAAAACCTTTCAGGGTCTTCTAGATGCTTTTAGCTTCTCTAGAACTTAGTGGAAGGGGAAACCTAATTTGTAAGCCAAGCCCTTGACATATAGCCTATGTTAATAAAAGCCTACCTTAAGAAGATTTTGTCGTTAGTAATACTTACTTTTCTAATTGTTGTGCAAGAACAATGTGGCATACATCAATCCAAGAATTTATGACCTCCCCTTGGAATTAATTCAAAACAGGTGTCATTACTCACTAGAATAGAGGATGGTAACAAGGAACATCTCAAATCTGCTAATATATCACTGAGCTGAGAACATAAATGAATAGGAGCAAAGCAGACATTTTACCACCAAGAAATCAATCACACAATCAAAACAGCAACTGAGTTCCATCCATCCATTATTGACCTATAAATAGGAAATATCAGGATGACATAAATTTATGGTCTGGTTTCTTTCAAAGGGTAGTCGGGTATGAAGCATGATCAATTTTTCAGGAATCAAAATAAGTTAACAAGATGGATGCAGACTTATTTACGACTAAAATACATGGATTGTTTTGGATTTTTTGCTGAAAACCAATTTAAATGCACGATTCTTTATTAAGAAAACAGAAAGCTAACGAATAGTCACAAGTATAGTATTAAATTTCGACATATTTCCACGAAATATTTCCATTTCCACATGTTCCGACACGAAATTTAACCAACAGTTTCTTTTTGTATATATTTTGATATAAATCACTATTCATTTTACGAAATATTTCGCTGAATAGTGAACTTCGACCGAAATTATCAAATCTTAGGTATAAAAATGCAATATTTCGATGAGTAGTAAATTTCGACCAAAATATTCTTTTTTTGAAAACAATTTATAATTGCTTTTAGAAAGAACTTATAAATTACACGTAGTATTTAGTAATTACTAATAAAAATTGCATATAACATTCATCCATTAATAAATGAATTATGATTAATTCGTTATCTATATCATTTTATTTTAATATATTCTAAGAATATTAATACATTTATATAAGCACGCATACAATCAACTATGTTTCGATTAGTTGGATACATTAGCAATTTATTCATATACTTATTAAAAATAAATAAAAGAAATATAATAATGCATGAATGCAATAATTAATAGTTTTTTTCATTTTAATGTTTTACATGTTAGATTGTATGTTGTTAATGCAACATTATTATTCTTATTTCCACTGTCAACCTCTCAATACATGTGCGTATACGTAACAAAATGTTGTCGATATTCAATTTCACACTCCATATGGTAGTTAATTGTATTTTGATGACTTAATGAGTTTGTTTTAATGCCTATTTTATCATTTCCTGTGGGTTCAATGAAAATTTCTTCAATATTTCGATCATTCCCAAAAATTGTATTCATTTCCACACCAATCGAAATGTTCCATTTCCAGACTAACCGAAATCAAAATTTAATACCTTGGTCATAAGGAAACTTTTGATCTCTCTCATACGTAGAGGAACGAATCAATCCAATCACAGGAACCATTGATCACATTCTCATAAGAAGTTAGATGAAATGATGAGGAATTATCTATAAACAACATGCTTGTTTGATGAGTATCTAGACAAAGACAACTGATCGGGCAGAGTTATATTCATGAGATGAAAAATATCTGTTGAGGAGATCTCAACCACCCAAGTTGAAAGCCTAATATGACTTTTACTAGCCCTGGGCTAATAATCCTCGTAGTCCACAAGACAGATATCCTAAATGTTATGAAATAAAAAAATTCAAACACTTAAAATGGAAACTCTTTGAACCCTCAAAGAGAGTTTGTGCAGTGAGAAAAATCAAGAAATTTTCCGGGAAAGTACCAACATGAAGGAATGCAATGGAACAGAAAACATAGCTGCAAAGTTATTGCTTTTGCTGTTAAAACAAGAAGCGATAGAACCAAACAAACAATTTGAAACCCATTGGAACCCAATTAATTAATTCACAAAGACATTGCAAGCTATGGTTGAAAGCTTATTTATTCGATGAGGTTCTCCTTCCACTAGGTTTCAAAATCAACCAATATTCAGAGATAATAAATAACCCACACAAAAGAGTAACAAGTAACAACCATGCATTTAAATACATACCAAGTTGACAACTCAAATCCCATTGTCTCATACCTTATTTAAAAATAAAAAATGGGGAAAAATTTTGAAATTTTAAGCAGTTATATTACAAGAGAAGACTGCATCACGGACTGACAATGACTGAAGAAAACAATGACATAAAATGGTGAGACCTTTGAACAAATAAATTAACGGCTCCATCCCAGTCAGTATAAAAATTTACTGACCTCACATGATCATGCTGCTAAAGGCATGCAATGAAATTCAACCAGAATTATGGGTCAGGTCTAAACTGTTCATCGGGACACCTCTGATCCTGCTTGCCACCACCATCACCATAGCTTCCCATGAGACCTGAAGAAACGTCATTCAAACTTCCACCATTGGCATTCGGCAGTGTGGTACCAGCTAGCGTTTGTGCATCACCGCCATCACCCTGACTTTGTTTCTCATCAACAGAAGTCTCCATGATCCCACGATAATCACCACCCGACATATCCATGGCACCACTAACACCACCATTCATGTAGCCAGTATAGACTACCCCATTTCCATAAGGCACCGGGCTCCGTCTGGGACCAACCATTCCTGGGCCATTCCAAGGACTCCTTGGAACCACAAATGAAGGAACCCCGTAAGGCATTCCTCCATATACTCCGATGTAATATCCTCGATATGGGGCTGCACCATAAGGGTACACTGCCACATTTCCATAACCTGGAAGCGTTGGAGATGCATAACCCGGGTAAGCCCCATACCTGGGACTGTACGGCATATAAATCCCTCCTTGATAACTCCCCGAAAAGGACCCCCTTCCTGTCCCCATTCTCATATTATAGTTGTTATTGCTGTAGCTTCCATTGTTACCTCCATTACTCCCGTCTTTGGGCACAGCCCTCTTGACCTCTACAAGCTTGTCATTCAACTCATGGAAACTCTTCTGCATCACATTCTCCACAGCTTCCTCTGAATCAAACGTAATGAAGCCGAAACCCCTAGGTCTTTGAGTTGTACTATCATACATCACAACAACATCTGTAATGTTACCAAATTTCTCAAAATAACCCTTGAACTCCTCTTCAGTTAGGCTAGCAGCTAAACCCCCTACAAAAATCTTCTTAGTCCTAACCTGATTATTGTTATTAGCATCACCATTACTATTATTCTTAGTGGACTCCTTATCCTGTTGTTGATAGGGGTTGTGGTGTTGGTTTTGTTGTTGTTCACCTCTGGGTACTGCTCTTTTCACTTCTACCTATTAAAATATAATCAAACCAAATTAAAAAAAAAAAAAAGGGGGGGGGGGGGGGGGGGGGAGGAAATAAAGAAAGAAACAACCCAGAAAACAAATAAGCTTGAACATGTATATGTTCTTGAAAGAAAGAAAGAACCCAGAAAACAAAACCCAGATTAAACTTAAAAATCTACCTTTTCTTGAAAGAAAGAACCCAGAAAACAAAACCACAATAAGCTTAAAAATCTATTTTCTCTTTAAAGAAAGAAAGAACCCAGAAAACAAAAACAACAATTATCTTAAAAAATCTCTCTTACCCAGAAACAAAACCCACAATAAGCTTAAAAATCTACCTTTTCATGAAAGAAAGAAAGAACCCAGAAAAACAAAAAAACCTATAATGAACTTAAAAAATCCTATCTTTTCTTGAAAAAACATGAAGTTGTATAGAAGATTGAGAGATGGGTTTTGGACAAACCGTTCTTCCTAGTATAACATGCTTGTCTTGAAGGGCTTTCTCAGCTACAGATGGATCTGAGAACAGAACAAACCCAAACCCTCTTGCATTCCCTGTGATTCTGTCTTTAATGATCACGGATTCCACAACCTCTCCATACTTGTTAAAGTGATCTTTCAGGGTATCTTCACTGGTTTCCCATGAGATTCCTCCAACAAACAGCTTTCCTTGATCAGAATCCATCAGGAACGAATAGGAAAAACCCTAGAATCAGAAACCTAAAACCCTTAAAGATTGCTAAAAATAGGGTTTTTGAAAAACCCAGTAAGAAAAAAAAGCGAAAATCCCCAATATAGGAAGAACGATTTGTAGGATACCTTATTATAATATTAGGTTTTCGGAGAGTCCGACTTTGAAGCGGATTTAAGTTCTACTACGAATCAAACAACCCGATTTAAATTTTGGAGGATCCCTCTTTCAACTCGACAGTCGCCACGTCATCCAAGTATTGACCGAGTGAAGACTTTCTAGTTCGAAAATCATTATTGTTTTAAGAGAGTCCGGCTTTTACGCAGATTTAGGAGGGGAAATAATGATTTTTTTAATTAGAAAGTCTCCACTTAGATCAATATTCGGCTGACGAGGTGCGAAACGGAATCATAGATTGCTTTCCTCGGGATACACATCTGCACAAGAGTTCGACTTCAAATCGGACTAACCCGCTTCAAAATTTTTTAAACTCGACACGTTTCACTTTTAGGTTATCAAAATAAGTACATGCACGACCTTTTCAGTATATTTAAAATACCTCCCTATTTTTTTTTTTTCCAAACTGATGATATACCCCTAGGCCTTAATCTTCTCTTATGAACTACTGAAAAAATGACAATAATGTCCTTGTCATCACCACTATCATTTTCATTGTTGTGGTCATCATCATCATCAATATCTTATCATTTCCTCTTCATCATCGCCATTAACATATTGAAGAGGTTAAATATGACTGATGATTTTGGGATGCAAAATCAAAGTTTTTTGAGTCATTTTTCATTAATTACATGGGCAAGAACAAGTCAAGGGGCTGTCACCAATTTGAAAACATGAGGGATATCTCAAATATCCATCAAAATGTAAGGAGCCACATGTCACATGGAGGGAAAATTCTTGTTGTTTCAAAGTTTTTTTTTTTTTTTACCCAGTATAGGAAGGTGTATTAATAAGGGCGAAACGAGGATTTTCTTGTAGGGAAGCAACCTATGGTAATAGTCAATTGATAATGTAAATAATTGTTGTTTTACACTTTTATGCATGATGGATAAAAGAAAGAAAAGAAAAAATTAAAAATATATATATACAAGTACTATTGAGAAGGGTACTAAATATCAAATAAACAAAAATATATATATACAAAAAGATTTAAAAGGAAAATATTTTCTCACTTTGTTACTTAGACAAAAATATTTTTTTTTACAAATTGTCCTTGTCTTCTCGACGGGTTTTCATGTTTTAGAAGCATTACAATCTTTAAATCTCAAGAACAATACAGGATTTTGGATAGTGGAATGATGGAATTTTTGTTAGAAAAATCAATAATTTTTTACAAGACATTTAATCTGATGGATAGAAGATGAGATCGAATAGGTTAAAAATAATACACCCTACAATTTAGTAGTTTGAAGATGACATTTTCTGAGAGAGAAATTATGGGGTTTTGAATGAAAGTTAAAGACTAGGACATTTATGTCATTCTATGTTAATCTTTAGAACAAAACCAATACTCTCCCCTCTACGTGACATTTAAGCCCTCCTTGTTCTAGTGTATATTTGAGATTCTCTATGTTTTCAAATTGATAAAATGTCCCTTGATCTCGATCTTCTCTTACCAATGAAATGATGTAGAAGATTTTGATGCTTCTTTTCAAAACAAGTCATCGTCGTGATGATGATGATAATGACGATTATGATATGTGATGGTGATATTAATTGTGATGAAGATGTAGATGCCATTGAAGTCATTTTTATAAGTCTATAAGAAAAGATCATGGTCAAAGCTACATATCGATAGTTTGAAAAAGGAGGAAGCATCTCAAATATTCCAAAAATTTAGAGCGTATGTCTTCATTTTGAAAATACAACATAACCACGTGTCATATTAAAAGGAGATTTGAATTTGAAGCCCGCTTCAATGTTGGATTTGATTAAGGGGGTAACTCATTAGCTTGAAAACATAGGAGTTATCTCTAATATTGATCCACGTGAAGGAGTGCTTCTAAAAACAAGGAGGCAATTATCTAGCATTGGAAATCTAAGCACGAGCCGCGAAACAACATAAAGTTAAGTTATTGGGTTTGACTTGAGCCTAATTGTGTTTGAATAGCAACTGTATATGTTATTCTTATTTAATATGACAGTATACTTTCTCAATCGAAGAAATAAATAAACAATAACCGATAAAAACTAAGTTAAAATAAAATTCAAAAACACTTACAGTGAGGTATACAAAGAAAAAAATATATATGAATGAGATCGAGACTAGAGTTTAACTCTATGTCCTTAAGACAATATTTGCCCCGCACAGGTGCTCACGGTCTTTGGTAATTGTCTCCCAAAAGATAACAATCTCCTTCTTGTGATAGTAGAACTTTAAACCACAAAAACAACCAAACAATTATGATTTGCACACTCTCTTTATGAAACAAATATGAAAAATGATCAAGAAAATTTATGTAAAAATGCAATGAAGGATGGACTATAAAAAGAAGAAAGATGGTAGTTAAACACTTATTCATGGAGGGACATAACTGTTGCAAAGGGTACTACACCTATTAACATTTAATACACCTCTTTAAAGATGTACATAACTATTAAAAAATGTACATTTAATACACCTCTTTGAAGAGGTACATAACTCTTAACAACTTTCTGTCCACATAACTTTTATTAAGTATCCATGTGATTGTTGGTATGAACCTAGATTCTATAATTTGAGACAAATCCAAATTTTCATTTATCATTCATTATTCTAATAGCATCGACACATCTAATTCGATTACTAAATGGGTCATGTTTAGGATAATGATGTCTGTAAACATCCTATTTTTGCATATACCTAATTCAACAATTCGTCTCTCGATTGTGATGAATTTATAATGATGAATTCCAAGAACTCGAAAGTTTGAGACTATTGTTCTCAATTTTGTTCCGTTTCTAGTCTTTTCATCTCTTTCATTCGTTACGACTCAACATAGAAAATTACGCACACTTAGGATCACTAGTGAGTACATACGCATAGGCTTGCTACATATTTTGATAACCTATAGATCTGCTGACACTAGAAAAATGTGACCTTGAAACTTTGAAATAATCACGTTGGACTGAAATAAACGTTACGCCAAAATTTATGAAAATTTGCACACACACACACACACAAAAAAATCAATAAACTGATGAAAATACCCCTCAAGAATCTCTGACCTCTGAAAAATCTCGAAAGTACATTTATTACATTCAGAATATGATTTCGAGTCTAACGATACTCAAATCGACGAAAACGGATAAATTTACGAGAAATCATAAAAATGATCAAAATACCTCTTAATGTCCGACTTTTACCTAAAGACATTGATTCTTAGGAAAACATAATAAAATTTTAAAAAATTGAAAAATTCTCGACTAATCAAAATCAAATTAAAATTAAAATTTAATCGACTAATTGAAATTCAAAATCAAAATCAAATTCAAATTCAAATTTAATCAAAATTAAATTTAAATTCAAATTAAAAATTAATCAACCAATTCAAATCAAAATTTCATCAAAATTCGATTATAAATTCAAGTTAAAAGTTAATAAATAAATTAAAATTCAAATAAAAATTTAATCAAATTTGAAGTAAAATTCGATCGATCAATCAATGTCAAATTAAAATTTAATCGACTAATAAAAATTTCAAACTAAAAATCAATTGACCCATAAAATTCAAATCAAAAAAACCATTAAAAATCAAAAAAGAAAAAGAAAATTGACCAATCAAGACTTAATCGGTGAAGGACTATCAAGACTAACGTGGGATCACATTCCCATTCTTTAAAAAAAAAAATAAGAAGAGGAAATAAAAAATAAAAAAAGTGAAAGAAAAGAAAAATAACAAAAAATTTATAAAATCGGGACGAAGCTAGAAGTTTTGGGGTCTTCTCATCCTCTGCATTCTCTTCCTTTATCCCGCATCTCTCCTTCTCCTTTACGTTCTCTTCCTCTCTCCCTCTACATACTCTTGCTCCCTCACGTTGTCTCTCTCTCTCTGACCTCTTGGACAGCAAGTAACTAGAAGCAAAGAAAAGAAGAATAAGAAGGGAAGAAAAAGAATACGAAAGGAAAGATGACGTATCTGCAATTTATTTCTTTCACCTCCCTTTTAATGCCTCAACGGACCTCCCTTCACTTCTATTATCGTCCCACAACAGCCCTCCATAGCTCTTCTTCATGTCCACTTTGCCATCTCCATTAACATCTCTCTATGATCTTTTTTTCACTTCCTTTATCACACCTAAACAACATCCCCATCCACCCTCATCGGCCATTACTGTAGCCACCATCATCATCCTCAACACTCCAATGCAACTCTCTTACAGTAGCCACCACTCCCTCACCCACTGATTTTTCAATTCTCAAATCCGTTTAGACCTGCTCCGACTCCTTACTCTCTTGGTTTTCTCTCTCTTTCACTTTTTTGTCTATTTGTCTCTCAACCTTTCTTCTTCTCCAACCATCGTTACAATACTCCCATAACAGCCCGTCTTTACCTTTTTCCCTAGTCGAACACTCACTACTCTTTTTTACTTTTTATTTAAATCCTTTAACAGCAACTCGCCTGAAAGTTTCTCATCTCCTTCCTTCTTTCTTTCAATCTAGCACATAAAGTTTCCTCTTGCTTTCGTATTCCTTTACAATCTCGTAGACGAGCCACAACTCTCTCTCTTTTGGACTTTCAACTTTGTTCTGTGAATAGTGCACCCGCACAGATCATGTTCTTTTTTGGTCAGTCATACTCGTTGCTTTCATAAGCTCTTGCTGGATCAAGCTTGAAGGAATAACACCCAACCACCTTTCCACTGTAAAGGTAAGTTAGTTATTTGTTTATTTTTTTTCTTTTTCTTCTTTTGTTTTCATCATCTTTAGTTTTGTTTATTCGATGGTCGTTTTATTTAGAATTACCACGTAATTGGGTTGAGATTTTTTTTTTTTTTTTCTTTTCATATCCCACTTTAGTAGAATTAGTGAATACATGTTTTATTTTTCAAATCCATGGATATTATGATTGAACCGCTGTTTGTATTAGGATTGTTAATTCTGAATTTTTTTAGCAAACATCGTAATTCAAAATTTTCTTTCATATTCATATTTTGATGATTTTGATGAGTATCATGTACACATTCATATTTTCCTGATTTAACTATTTTACATGATATTGATTTTTGATAATTTTGAGATTCAGATATATACATATTCATAAATTTTTATTTATGGAAAGTTCATATTTGCAAATTGTTAAAATTTTATAGTTGTATTTTGGAAAGTTCATGATCAAAAGTTTCTATTTTGGAAAATTTGTATTTAAGAGTTTTCTAATATGGGAATTTCATAATTTTCTATATTTAGAAAATTCATATTCATCAATTTCTAATTTAAAATTTTCACATTTTTTATAATTTTTCAATCTAGGAGGTTTGCATATTTCTTATTTAGAAATTTCATGTTCATGGAAATTTATAATTTTCTAATTCGGAAATTTCGTCTATTTTGGAAAATTCATATTTGAAAATTTTCATATTCCTAATTTAGAAACTTCATAATTTTATAATTTTATAATTTTTCACAAATTCCTATTTTGTCTAATTTGAAAATATTTGCATATGTAGATTTTTTATTAGAAAGCATTGTCACGTAAACTTTAGAACGTAGGATGAAATTAGGATTTTTTCAAAGTTTTTTCTTTTTGTGTGAAATTTGAGGAATTATGTAATATTTAGATGTATTTTAATCGAAATATTCGTTTAGCAAATCCAATATAAATTGATGATGATTGGACCCTAGTTTGATTTTAGTCTTTGTATGTTGACCATAGGATAATTTTGAATCGTAGTAGAGACTGTTCATCTCGATCGGACAGGTTTAGTACTTAACACTTTCTGAAACCCGTAATCTGACCCTTTACCCATTTATCTTGTTTGTGGACTGATCTAAATCAATTTTGGAGTTATTTATTATTCTTAAACTTAAATTAGGTGGTGACTTTCGATTATCGGAAAATCCCCCTTTACCAATGGGATCCTGTTTTTCACTATTCAGTGAAAAATGGTCGAGGCAATTTCATCGTCAACCCATTTAACTTGTATAATTATTATATCATTAATACATCGTGTTGACCCAAGTACAATCGAACATGTATATAACTCATTTAAATCACGAAACATAGGAGGTATCTCAAATATCAAAATTTGTTTAAAGCTTTTAAAATTACCCATTTTTCTAAGAATCTTGCAGGACTTTTTTTTTTAATTTTGTTTATTATTATACATATTTTCATAATGTATTTTTCAAGAAAAAAAATATATAGTATTTTATATATATTTTCAAATAATTAAGGGTTAAGCTTTTAGTTTAGGAAACCCTCTCTAAAAGACAAATATGATGGTCAAAAATCTTAAATCCTTATTTCTTGATTGTGAATTTCTCTAGTTATATGATTCTCTCTCATTTTTTTCGTCTCTGCAATTTAAGAAAAAGAACGCCACATAATTGACATGTGCCTCTCTCTCTTTCTCTTGTAATTTTTGCCATATTTTTTGTACATAGTAGAACTGTTTGATGGATAACATTAAATATATGTCCATCAGGTTTTTTTCGGCAATCTCTTTTTGGGATACGCATAGTTTCTTCTCTCCTTGTGTTGATTTTAGTTTTACCCCAAATATGTGTCTAACTTAAATCCACAACGTTATTTTTGGTGGTGGAAATGGAGCCTATTTTTGTTCACTTGAATATTCTAATTTCATTAAACAATTTACATCGGTTGGGTCCAATTACCCAATTAATAATTGTGTTGGGTAAATTTTTAGAATACCCTTACCTCAACATGAAACAAACACGACACGGTCCGACCTGACCCATTGCCACCTCTATATCGCCCGTCCGCCTTCGCTCCTATGTGTTACAATGAGAATGTAATGATTATTTCCTTTTAAGTTTCTTGGTTTAGTTATATACATTTACAGAGATTGATAGAGGAGGAACGTTTTACTTAGCTCAATCCTTCAGAAAAACGGGAGGGAGGAAATTGCATAGAACATACTTTAAAGTGGGGTTTTCCAAAAATAAAAATAAAAAATGATGAGGGGACTTTGATCCAAAAAATTGGTTTTACGTTGGTAAATGGCCTTTCTATTTGAGGCAAATCCTAATATTTTCTAGGGGAAATTTAAAAAAAAAAATCTAATTAAATAATTATTTATAAAAAAAAGTATTAATTTATTTAAAATTACAAGAAAATTAAAAAAAAAAACCAAAATTGGCACTCGAAGGGTGCAAGTTTTTTTTTTTTTTTTTTAATGTCACTTGAAGTACCCCAATCTTGCCCACATGTATTATTAAATTAGCAACCCAACAATACAGACTTCTAGATTTCATAGACAAACTCATATTCGAAATAAAAAATTCAAAAAATAAACCTTTTCAAGCTTGATCGTAGATGTTGAAAATGGATGGCCATCGAACTCTCAAATTCAAAACTAAAATTCAACGGTGAAAATTAACCAATTTTTTTTTTTTTTAATTATTGTTTTAAAGCTCTTAGAATGTTGTCCTTTATAATCATGTGGATTAGATCATGTTTTTCGAGTGGATTCTGAGCACATCAATTTGAATTTGGGAGTTCGATAGCCATCAATTCTCAACATCTATGATTAAGTTCAAAATGATTTATTTTTTTAAATTTTTTCTTCCGAATCTAAGTTTATCCATGAAATCTAGAAGTCTGTGTTGTTGGATTGCTAATTTAATAATACAAGTGGGCCCAAAGACCCTTAGTAAGATTTGCAATCTTATCAAGTTTGTCATGGTAGTCAAATTCATGAAGTAAGGTTTGCGTAGGTTGAAGATTGTGGCACTTCAAGTGCCGATTTTGTTTTGTTTTTTTTTTTTATATTTTAGATTTTTTATATTTTATTTAGTACTTTTTTTATATTATAAATAGTTATTTAATTAGGATTTTTTTATATAAATAATTTCCCTTATTTTCTATGAGCTAGTGTTGTAGAGACAAAAAGAGCAAATAAAGAAAGTTCTTATTGGGCCTGCCTTAACATGTATTTTTGGCCCACCTTTGGGCACAATGATTAAGGCTGGCCATGGGTAGGATAATATATGTTTACCCAACTCATCCTACCCAAATTATTTGGGCATTGGTACAAATTTTGTATCCGTTTAAGAATTCGAGTTAATTTATCCAAAATTATTTTTAGCCGAATATTTTTAGGGTCAGATATGGATGTGTCCTATCTAATCCGAATATCGATTTATCTAAACTTAATACAATAAATTCACAATAAAATATATGTATAACCCAAAATTAAGGGTTTTTCATCATCTTCACAATGAAGTATATATATCCAACTAGGATATCCGCTTGAAATTTGGGTACAAGTCGGATACGGATATCCTTTAAAAAAATGGATAAATAGTCAAATATGGATATCCTTAGCATAAATGGGTAAAAAATAGAATATAGATAATCGGATATAAAATTGGATAAGGATATGAAAGTAGCTTCATCCGACCCACACCCGACCGATTGCCAGCCCTAACAATGATTCATCAAGTAATGCCCAATGAATGGTGGACCAACGCAACATAACTCAGTTTGTGCCCACCCATGAGTTTGTCCATGAAGCCCAAGATGAAAACATCTAGAATTAATGACTTGAAATTGCCAATCATAGAGAGTTTTGTTTTGGTGTATGGGAATCCTAGTGGGCATCGAGCTGATGATGAAGCCTTTATAATTGGGTCCATCAAGTTTGGTTTATAGTAGTTTTGGGCTAAAAATACTTATCAACAGACCCAAAATCAAGGAAAAGCCCAAGTCCATTAGGCACTTTGTAAATCCAAGCCCGGATTTAGGAAGATATTTATTAAAAAAGATTGAAAGATTTGCCCCCAAATATTCCGAGTCCACTTCTCCCAAAAAGAGTGCGATTTTGTTGACCCTATTTTAGAAACTCTGCATATCCATTGGTCCACGTGTCATTGAATATTTAATCAATTTTCTCCCACAAGCTGATATTTTGTTTTTTCGAAACTAACCTCAATCATTATCAAATTAGATTACAAAATCAAAGACTCTAAACGTGTTAAATCAGTTATTATTATACAAAATCTGATTTTTTTTTTTTTCAAACATTTAATACTAAAAAAAAAAAAAAGTTGGCTTCTTGCATCCTATATAAGAGAGTTGATATTGGCACTCCATCCCAACTTTACTTATTACACTACAATTTAAAAGATAATAACAAGTAAATGATTGAGAATAATTAAAAGTTGGACTACCAATAAGAACACTCTCTTTCTCTTCTTTTTTTTTTATTTTTTTTTTGTTAATTTTATTTTAATGATCGTATATAAGACTAATTATAATTGTAGACAACTATTGAAATTATTTGAATGAGTGCTATAAAATTATGTAATGTTGAGATTATAATTTTAGCCAAACCTTTGTAACCAATTAACATTTAATATTTTGAAGGGAAAATAAAAACTCTAAGCTCTAATGAGTTTAACCAATTAATACTTTAAAAAAATGTGAATTTTCTTAGTCCTTCAAGACTAACTTTAAAACTCGTTTAACCAATTAACTAAAAAAAACATTGTGAAAAGGTTCAAAATTGGAATTTTGAACCATTGTCATGAGATGTTTTCCAGGTACCTACATATATTAAATTAAATAAATATCTAATCAATATGTTAACTTAAAAAAAAATATTATAATTTATATAACATTTTTTTAGATCCATCGAAAATTTTCAGATCTATCGACATCATAATGTATATTATTTTACCAATAGAAGGTATTTGTGTATTAAAGAATTGTCTTATAATATATTAGCACCCATTAGGGGTGTGCCTCAGTGGTAAGACCAACAATTAGAGTTTGCTCCTCTAAGTTGTGAGTTAAAAACTGAGGATCATTTCTTGAATAAACTGCCACATGTGTTGTATGGGTCGGTGCATGTGGTCATGGATTAATCCTATCGAGTATGGCCAAGAAATATGGGTTGGGCATGTCCTACGGACTGCCCTATGGACCGGGTCCTGGTCCTCTACCAACGGGGATACCATGTTTCAAAAAAAAAATATAGTATATAATGTATTAGCTATTAGTTTCCTATATTAACTAGGGGGTGGATACAATATTTTTTATTTGTTTTGGCAGAGAGATTTATTTGATAGTTTAAATAATAAGGATGATTTATGGTATAATTCCTTTATATCATGTGTGAAAGAAAAATTGTTATATAAGTTGCAATAAAATATATTTTTTTAAATTAACATGTTGATTATACAGTTAAATTTAATACGTGCAGGTGGAAAATAGCCAATGACAATGGTTGAATTATATATATAAAAAAAAGATGGTCCTTTTTTTTCTGCATGAGTTGAAACTCTGAATCTTTTCGCAATATATTTTTTTAGTTAATTAGTCAAATGTGTTAAGAGGAGTTTTTAAGTATTAATTGATTAAACTCAAGTCTTTTATTTTTTTCTTTCTTTTTTCAAAATATTAAATATTAATTGATTAGAAAGGTTTGGCTAAAATTATAATCTCAACATTACAAAACATTATAACAATCATTCAAACAAATATTTGCTTGGCAGGCCGCACGCACCATCCCACCTTGTGACATGACAGTAGCTAAATAGTCACTTTATGTGAAAGTGTATATAGAGATTCGAAGGTATGACCTGTACAATGAAAAAAAAAAAATTCATATTGACAACCCAACTTTTAAATATTTTCAATCATTCACTTATTATTATATTTTTTTAACTGGGGTGTAATAAGTAAAGTTGGGGAGCCAATTGCAGCTCTCTTGTATAGGATGCAAGAAACCACGATTTTTTTAATATTAAATTTTCTTGTTTTTAGTTTTAATTGTATGGAAAAAAAAAAGTTACCAAACTGATTTTGTAATCAATTTGTTATGTTAAATTGGTATTAATGATTGAGGTTTGTTAAGGAAGAACAAAATATTAGCGTGGGAGAGAAAATTGGTTAAATATTATATGCCACGTGGACCAATAGGTATGTAGGGTCTCTAAATTGGGGTAGCCAAAATCGCTCCCCAAAAAGCACTTCTTGGGAAGGAAGTTGGGGCCTGATTGGAAGGTAGAGACATGGAAGTTGGAATTGCGTTGGAAAAACAGTGTTTCAACATCAACTTTACACACTAAAGCCAAAGCCCAGAATCGATTTTTTCAACCATTTTTACCCTATTAAAATGACTGCAGGGATAGAGTTAATTTTTGCCAAGATACAAATGGGCAAAAAAAATTGATTTTTTTTTTTTTCTTTCAAGAGATAGAAACTCAAGTCCGTTCCAAATTGAATGGATGTGGGCCTTGGATCAGATCAGGCTTTCAAAAGCCCCAACAAGGATAAAAGCCTAAGGCCAAATAAAAGCAAGAACAATACTGGATTTACAGGCCTCATAACTAACTAACTGGATGACTAATCCAAGAGATGGTTTCTAACCAGCCCACTGGGTCAAGTCAAGTCCATAACTTTCAAGTCGACTCAACGGAATAAAAAACCCTATTAAATTTCTAGGTATTTAAATTTAATTTTAATAATTTAAATAAATAGTGATATTTATATTTTATTTGGATCTCTACAAATATCAAATGTAGCAGCAAAACTCAGCTGACTTTCTTACCTGACTTAATGCAGTTTCATGTTGGCTTGGCTCACACAAAACGATTTCCTATGTTGACTCTTCTTGGGGGCTGAGTCAACCCAAAACCAAAAAGAGTCAACTTGACTCAATTTTAAACTTAAAACTATGCTTCTAACCATAGTCACAAAATTCTCCGAAGTTTTTAAAAAATTCTCCAAATTAGGGGTTAGCTGATTAAATCAACGAATTAATTGAGGACTCCTCACTTGGTTGTGGAACATGGTACCATTTTTACTCCTCACCTTCAAAAAAAAAAAAATTTCAACATTTAAACATCGAGAAAAGATATAGCTTTTAGAAAAGTTGAAAATGATGGATTTTGGAAAGAGAAAAAAAAACCCGAAAACATATTTTGTAAAATCTCCGAAATTTTACCTATTTTTAACATAATTTTTCCGAATACCCAAACTAACCAATTTGACTCCCCCACCGAATAATTATCAAATCCGAACTTTCTTACTACTCTTATGCCCAATGTATGGGCAGTTCAAGATAAGAAATTTCCCTAATTTGAAACATTTCTTTAAACCCTCATTTTATTTTCTCTTTAAATATTTTTGTTCTCAGTGATTTTTTCTTTTCTTTTATTTTTCTTATTCCAATTTTTGTTTGTTATCCCATGTCTGTGGTATTGTCATCAACAGACTATAAACTTACTAAATTGGCACATTCGACGGCTTTGCATATTTTTTTTTTAATTACACAAACACGACATAAATTAACTATAATTGCTAAAAATCAATTACAATGTTGCACAATTCTGACATTTTAACAAAAATCCTTTTTAACATGAAGTACAGAAGGATTCGATCCCAAGATCGAGCTACTCGTCATCAATCGAGTTACAAGGCGATGCAATTCACGACCATAAGTAACAGTTTGGTCGGGTTGTTGTGTTTAAACATTATACTATTTAATATTAATTATTATTTCATGGATTTGTGCGCATAAGAGTCCATTTTTAATCATTTAACTAATCAACCCAAGTTTTTTTTAAACTCATTGCATGTGGCATAAGATTTGAATAAACCTTGTTGAATGAGAAAAGATCATTTTCCTCATAAAATAATGGATGGTTGTTAGTGACTTTTATTTTAATTTTTTTTATTTATTATTATCCTATTTAATTATTTAAAGGGATGATGGGAAGCATCTTTAGGTCTCCAAGGATTAATTAAGTAATTCAACAAGGCACCATTTTGGGGTTCCTCAATCTCACTTGCACTACTTATCTTTGTCATCTTCTCTAACTAAACAAGTTGATGGAAGCTTTGGTTTACATTCATTAGGATGGTTTCTCAATTTTATTTATTTTGTATTGGTTTTGGTTTCTGAGCTGTTCTAATTATATTGAAAGAATCGAACGAGAATAAAGATAGAGTCCCAAGGTACAAATCTATTCATCGATAATGGAACTTATAAGAAAAATAAAAAAAATTAAAATGATTTATTGATGGAATCAAATATGCAATATTTATATACAAAAGGAGTTTGTAATTTATACTAATTTTTTTGACGGCAAAATGCTACATGGGTTCCGTCGTCAACAAGACGTTTCACACGGAAATTGAAGAATAATTTCACTTCTAAGGATCAACTAATATGGTGGTCAAGAATAAAAGTGATTAGGCTTTGCTTGAGATCATAATCAAATGTAAAATTGTAAATGTGGCCTTCACATGCTTCATAATATAAATAATTAGATTATTATAGTGTATTAAACTCCAATGTTAATCAAAGAACCTTTAAGATATTAAAAATACAATATGGTAGTAGTTTAAATAAGAACCGAAAGTTGCCCATTTGCCTTTCTATAATAAAATAAGAGCCTTACCTAGTTGTGTTTCAAGGGAAGAGTGTGCCTATGAGGATTTGTTTAGTTCCTTCCATTTAAATAGGAGAAATCTCTCATATGTACAAGAGCGTGCCTATTATGATTTTAAAACTCGATTTTGCGTCTCGTCTTATCCAGGCCTGATATCAAGTTGTCTTGGACAAGTTTTTCGATACATTTGAGACGTCTCGTTCAAAAACTCAAAAAATTGAATGTGAAGTATTAAATCTCGATCAATAAAAGTGACTTGTTTGGTCTCATTCAACTTCGATATCGAGTTAACTCGGGTGATACATCTCAGTCTTGGACGAGTTTTAAAATCATCACTGCCCATGAGGATTACTTTAGTTCTTTCCATTTAAGTAGGTGAAATCTCTTATATGTATGACACTATAAGTACTCAGCAGTGAAAATTAATGACTCCTCTCTTTTGGTGAAGGTAAATAAAGAGAGTTGATATTGGCATCCCAACTTTTACTTAATACTCACCAATTTAAAATAAACGAAATAAGTGAATAGTTGGAGTGCCAGTAGAAGCTCTGTTATTTTATTTTATTTGGCTGGATTTCTATTTTTGGGTTTAAGACTTTATATCAACCTAATCATAATTGTAAATAACTACTAAAATTGTTTGAACGAGAGTTATAATGTTTAATAATGTTGAGATTATAATTTGAGCCATAGTTGATTAACTTGCTAAATCGACGAATTAATGGATGACTTATAGATTGATTGCAAAATATGATGACATTTATGCCCTAAAACTCAGATTAAATTATATTTTCTTCAACATAAGAACAAGATAGGTTTTCTAGGAGAGTTGAAGATGATGGGCTTTGGTAAGAAATCCAAAAATACCATTTTTATATTTTCAAAATTTTATCTTTTTTGATAAAACTTCCTTAATTTAATCCAATTGAAACTCTTTTAGATAATTACCAAATCCAAACTTTGTTATTATGTCCACAAGCTATTTAGAGTGTTTTGAAGAAGGTATGTATCATGATCTTGTTTCTTTATATAAAAAACCTTAATTTAAGGTAAATTCTCAAATAATAACAAAAAAATTTGGTATTTCCGAAACATTGTTAATGTTGACAAAGTCATCACGTAATGTTGTCGATTTGATATCATTTTGTCAACATTATACAATAGTTGTGTCTAAGGGTGCAACTTGATTTGATTTACGATCAAATTGGAACTGAATGAACATAGCTCGATTTCGCTAAATAAGAACTAGAACTAAACCAACCCAAATCGAACTAAAGTCGGTTTGGTTATATGGGTTGCCAATATTCTATAAATTGCAAGTAACATTTTTTTAATGAAAAAATAAACATAAATTTTCATAAAATAAATCACTAATCTATCTATAGAAAATCATTAGTTTGTCCATATATATATATATATGATCAAGATCCGTATACACATAAAGCTACAACGTGTTGTGTCTTATATGGGCAAAAATGTTTGGAATGGGCTGATTTTTTGTGAGGATGATCTCTATAGTGAGGAAATCATCCTTGCCAAAAATCAGCCCATTATGAAACTTCTAGCCCCATGTTTACAAGTTGAAGAATTTTAGACCGTCCAATTTTTGTAAATCAATTTTGATGGGGTTAGAAGTTTTGGAATGCAATGATTTTTTTTTTTTGCAAAGATGATTCCCTCACCACAGAGATCATCCTCACAAAGAATCAGCCCATTTCGAACCTTTTTGCCCATATAAGATAAAAACGTTGTAACTTTATGAGTAGCTTTATGTGTCTACGGAACCCCACCCATTACGACTCACATTGCGACAAACCGTTTCTTATATGGGCAAAAATGTTTGGAATGGGTTGATTTTTTGTGAGAATGATCTCTGTGACGAGGGGATCATCCTTGCAAAAAATCATCTCATTCCAAAACTTCTAACTCCATCAAAATTGATTTACAAAAATTGGATAGTCACAAATTTTTCAACTTGTAAGCATAGGACTAGAAGTTTCATAATGAGCTGATTTTTGGCAAGGATGATCTCCTCACCATAGAGATCATCCTCACAAAAAATCAGCCCATTCCAAACATTTTTGCCCATATAAGACAAAACGGTGTGTCGCCATGTGAGTCATAATGGGGGTCTACGATACCCGACCCTATATATATATATATATGGGCCTGGTTTGCCACCCTAAGCTTTGCCCTACACTTTAACAAACGTGTTTTGTCCTACATGGATTAGAAGTTTTGGAATAGGCTGATTTTTGGTGAGGATGATTTCTATGGTGAGGAGATCATCCTCACCAAAAATCAGCCCATTTCAAAACTTCTAACCCATCAAAAATGATTAACAAAAAATGGACGGTCCACGATTTTTCAACTTGTAAACATGGGACTAAAAATTTCAGAATAGGCTGATTTATGGTGAGGATGATCTTCTAATCATAGAGATCATCCTCACCAAAAATCAGTCCATTCCAAAACTTCTAACCCATGTTGGACAAAACACGTTTGTTAAAGTGTAGGGTTCAGTTTACACGCTTAGGGTGTTGAACATTTACATACATATATATATATATGGGTCCCGTTCGCCACCCTTAGTTTTACCACACACTTTAACAAACGCGTTTTGTCTTACATGGGTTAGAAGTTTCGGAATGAGTTGATTTTTGGTGAGGATGATCTCTATGGTGAGGAGATCATCCTCACCAAAAATCAGCTCATTCCAAAACTTCTAACCCATCAAAATTGATTTACAAAAAATGGACGGTCCACGATTTTTCAACGTGTAAACATGGGGCTAAACATTTCGGAATGGGCTGATTTTTGGGGAGGATGATCTTCTAATCATAGAGATCATCCTCACCAAAAATCAACTCATTCCAAAACTTCTAATCCATGTAGGACAAAAAACGTTTGTTAAAGTGTGTGGTAAAACTTAGGGTGCTGAACATTTCCCTCTATATATATATATATATATAGGGTCAAGTTCAAGGGCCATATGAGAAAACATAAGTAAAAACTTTATTTTTTAATAAAATTTTAAAATATGGGTTAGAAATTTTGGATTGAGCTGATTTTTTGTGAGGATGATCTTTATGATGGGAAGATCATAAAATATAAAAAAAAAAATCAGCCCAATCTGAAACTTCTAACCCCATTAAAAGTGATTTAGAATGTGAACCGTCGATTTTTTACCAAATTTTATCACTAATTTGTAAATCACTCATGTAGTCTAACTTTGTTCACAACTTCATCTAAACAAGAAGCCTATCTCTTAATCTCTTGTGAAAAATCCTCATTTTATTTACCCAATTTTTTACGACTTTTTTATATCCTAAAAATTCCCACCTTATCTTGAAATCTAAAAGTTATAAGTAGAATTTTAATATTGAAGAGATAATGTAAAAATAAAATAAATAAAAATTACCTAGATAGTTGAGGATAACTACTTTAGAGAGTAAAAAAAACAAATGCTAATGATTTTTTGAGTAAAAAATTTTCACTTCATCAATACTCGATTGATGTGGCAATGACACATAACTATTGATCATTTTCCTTGTGTATTCCGAAGAAAAAGAGCTATGGTTTTATGTCTTTACCACGTCAACTACGTCCATACCAAGTGAAAATTACTTTTCTGAGTTAGAAAATCACAAAAAAAAAAAAAAAAAAAAAGGGTATTTAGGTTACCTTATTAGTCTTTTAAAGAAGACCCAAGTCAAGGGGAACATGTGAAAATATAGGGGGTTATAAAAATATTAAGCAAAATATGAAGGGGCATCTTTTAATCACCCATGGGATTGAAATGGTTACAAGTTCCAATCCTTCGTACTCAAACTCAATCATACCACCGCCTCTCGTCCAAACAAAAGCAGACGAGACAACTCGGCACAGAATATAACGAGAAAATTACAGTCTTACCCCTTCTTCTTCTTCTTTTAAAATAAACAATTGTAGTCTTGCCAGGGGAGATTTATTTGGCCATTATAAATAGTCTAGGATAACCTATAAAAACCTATGAGTATAGGTTTTCGAGAATAATCATTAAATAGAAAACTAAAAAAATACTACTGTCGTCCGCTTGAGCATACTAACAATCCTACATCGACACCATAGGATGATCCAATTGATTATCTCAAGGAAAATCGAGTGGTTACGACCTCAAATGCACCTAAAGAGGAGGACAGACATGGTAGTTCTTAACAACTCTTTTTTTTACTCTCTTGTTTATTTTGACCAAGAAAAAGGAATAAGACATGCCTTTGGGATTACAATTGTGGGGTGTGTGCCTTTGTAGACCCTATAAAAATTAGGGTTTTGTTTTTTATGCTCACAAAGGGGCAAATTATTATTAAAATGATTTGATTTGTAATGTAAACACGCACACACACTTCTCACCCTAACCCTAACCCTAACCCTAAGCCCAATCATATTTTATTGCGAAAAGAAATGTAATTATATGGATCCCATGCAGTTCCCAATGAATTCAAGTATTGGAAATTATCACAACTTCTCTTCATTTCTAAAACTTAGTGACAATGATAGATTTAAATTCTAGTTGTCCAATGGAGGGGGGACCACGTGATCTTTTGAGTCAGCAATAGAACCACCTCACGTGACCACATCATTTCTCCACTACTTAAGAAGGCTTGCATCTTCCTCTAATTATTAAGTTTGTTACTTTCAATAGTATATGTCTCACTAAAAGAAGAGTTGTATTCACATTTGGCTCACCCCTTATGTATTTTTCATGTAAAATATTGTTCCGAATTGTTTAGTCCATTTCATTTAAGATGGGAGTCAATTTGATCTCTTAGTCAAATTGAACGTCAACAACTCTTTCAAAGTCATTTTGATGTTCATGCTAGTCATTTTATTCAATTTCATTAGCTTTTGAATGAATATGTTACACTTATTTTTGCTTATAATTGCTCATCAATCTTAAATTTTCAAGGATCCTTTACTTCAGGATACACAAAAAAAAAATATTTATTATTTTGTACCTGTTGAATCAAGGAACATATGAAAAAAGAGCATCAAATTAGTATTAGTCTTTGGTAGGAGTACACACTGGATCGAGCAAATCCAAGAACTAAACCAATTTGAAATCTTTTGGATTGGATTGATTTAGATTGAGCGTATTTTGATTCGGGTACGGATTGTAAAAAAAATCGATTGATTTGGTTCGATTCTAGATTACGGGTATAATATAATCGAATCAATTTTTATATTATATATATTTATTTAAAAATATAATATATTCTTAAAAGATAAAAGGTAAAAAACATTCAAACAATACTCAAAGTCTCAAACTCCTTTCTTGGTTTCTTTCATTCATTCTCTCTTATTCAAGTTTTTTATTTATTTTCTAATTTTTTCATTATTTTTATTTTTAATGTGTTATGCGCGATGCTTTGTTTACTATTTAGTTTGCTTAGTTTTAAGTTTTAACTATTTTAATTTTACTATTGAAAATAATAAGTATGAGAATCGATAACTGATCTGAACCAATCCAAACCAAGATTGGTTTGGACTGGTTTGGTTCCAAATTTGTAGAACCGATCATGTTTGGTTTGGTTCGATTCCGATTTTGTCACAAATCTGAACCATGTGCACCCCTAGTATTTGGTATTCTAGAGAAACAGGTTAGATCAACTTCCTTCTTCCATAAACAGAGCATCGCAATATATATATATATATAGAGAGAGAGAGAGAGAGACTTTCTGTAAGGTTGTCAATGGATCAGATTAAACCAGAAATCCAATCCGATAGCTTTGGGACTGGATTGATAATTTAGATTCCAATATGGTTCCCACATGATATCTTATTGGATTAGATCTTAATTGACCATGTTCTAATCTGGTAAGGACTCGATCCGATAAAATGTTAGAAATTATATTATATATTTCTTTACATATACGAAGTTTATTTATATTTTGTATATCAAATTGATTTGTTCTGACATGGATCTAATTCAATTGTTATTGGATCAAATTTGGATCTTAATATCAAGATCTAATAAAAACCTGATTCGATACCTATTAGATCAGTTATGGAGCTAACCCGATCTTTATCGGGTTGGTACCAAATCTACCCCGATATGATCTAAACCCAGTCCGTTGACAACCCTAACTTTATCCAAGTAAAGTATAGGAACTAAGCCCAATATTCAACTTTAGTAATTTTGATTTATCATCTTACTATTGCAATATAACAACTATTCGTAACTTTTAGCATGCCACAACCAGTAATGGTGTCACCAATTTCATCTGATTGAGTCAATATCATCTCACTCTCATTCAGGAGTGAGTGAAATATTCAATGTGAATCATCTCGCACAATGTCTCGTTTGACCACAGAGATGACTTGGATGGCACTTAGAAAATCTCGACAAGTGAAGTTTTTGTATTTTTTATTAAAATATTTTTTTTAAATACTTATTATCACGATAAAAATATGATTTTGTAATAAATAATTTTATAATCCACCATATTTTATAAAATTAAATTATTTGCATATAAATATAATATTAAATAATTGTAAATTGAGTTAAAAGATTCATCTCATCCGAATCAATTGGGAGCGAGATGAGATAACTACAATTTTAAAACCATGCTTCCAAGCGAGTAGATCTTCCCTTGTTCAAGAAGTTAGGTAAGTACTATTAATATTGGTTAGACAAAACAGTTTTAGTATCAATTGTTGAAGAATTAATGAAAGATTTGATTTCTTATCACATAACTTTGCTAAAAATGGAGTGGTTATCAACTTCTACTAGAAATTAATTCTGTTACGAAATTATAATTTGATGCACTAGAATGAATTTAAGTGGGAGCCAAACCAAGAGAACATTATTTTGATGGTTGAGTTTGGTGGACTTGCATGAATTGGGAGGGGCCTAGGCTGGACGCTTAAAAGCTCATAAATTGTCTCTGATTAGAGATTAAGTTATAGTTAGTAAGGGAAGTACTCGTAATTACAAAAGTTGTTATTTCTTGTGAGAACACGATGATAATATCGACAAATCTATTGGGAGTTTGGGAGATTCATGGTCGTCTCCAATAAATCATCTTCTTTGACCTTGTTTTATTTTTCGATTGTTCAAACAGTTGCAATTCCACAAGATAGTAACAAACTACTAATAATAAAATGTAAAAAAGGACATGTGGCACAAGTTTATGTCATTGGATGCTAGACAATGTCGGACACATAAAATGATTATGATGATATTTTCCATGTGTGCATTTGGCCCACTAGGTCTCATTTGGAGAAGACAGCTTTAATACAATCTTTTGGTGTTGATTTTAAGGATTTTGGACCCCCCACTTGCACACTACAAAAGGATAATCATCCCCCCCTCCCCCAATTCAATCCTTATTTATTTTTTCGATCTCCTTGATCACATTGTTGCGTCAACATATACATTTTGATGATCAATTGAGTATCAAAGTCGATAGTATAAAAATGATTCAAACAATAATGCATATTTTTTCTTTCTTTCTTTACTTATTTATAGATTTTCAAGTTCTTGGCATATTATCATGTGATGTCCTCATCGTAGTACTATCGAGAAATACAACACATTTCGATTCCCCCAACTTTGTACCGCTTGTCCTACATTGAATTCACGTGTCAATTTACTTAATATCAGGTTATATGCATCGTGAACATTTAGGGGACTTTCATTCTGGAGACTATATGCATAATCATTTTAGTTATCAAATCTCCAAGTTTACACTTAATGACGAATTTAAACATAATTTTCGGTATCCTTTCAAAAGTTTCAAATCAATTATTTGAAATCAAAATCCTTGCATCTAAGGGTTATAATTAATCGATATACGTAAATCCACAAAGCTTGAAGACCCATCCAATGGTGTCAATCCGGACGAATGTTTCCTCCTAGAAAACAGATCCTCGCATAATGTGTGCTATGGTCAAATTTAAGAAAGCCAAGGGTCTTTTCGTCATTCCGAAACCTGTAAAAGAGAAAAAGCTAAAGAACTTATCTTCCACGTGTCAACTCCCCCATACTGTTTCCATCGAAAATGTACGGAACATGACGCAAGTGGGAGTTATTCTGCATTAATTTAGTGGACCCTACTAATTATGTCGGCAAGGAGGAAGCGAAAACACTTGTCCTTAATGTGGGTCCCACAGACACCCTCGAGGGCTGAAAAAAAATCTCTAAGGGCCCTCACCGTTATGTACCTCCTCTCACTCGGCACGTGGTGGGTCCACCTGGTACCTACGCTACCGTTGATACGTCAACCTCAAAAATACATATATATTGATATATCATGTAGATTCCAAGTCAGCATGATTACCTACTATTCCCTTCTCCACGCTCTCTATCGTCTTCTTGTGCGATGATCTCGAGGTAAAAGTAAAGTTACTTTAACTAATCTGACGATTGATGTAGATTTTATTCTTTGCATTTTGGGTGTCTAGTAAATAATTGACTTATCTTTTCACCTTTTTCGACTTGGTTTTTCAAGATCGTAAAGTCGTTTGTTATTTGTTAACAAAATTGAGTCGGACTAACCTTCGTAAGTTAGTAAGGATTTCACCCTCACTAAAGGTCTTTGGGCTCAAGTTTTAGCATCTAAAAAAAATCATTCATTGTTTCAGGGTTGTAGAGGATAAAATTTTATGAATTTAAAAGAAAAATTCTCAAAAATAAAATATTTTTCACTGTTGAATTTCTATTTTAGGTTCGGGAGTTACGTGGAAGTTCAATAGTCATTCATTTTTAAAAATTTGAGTCAAATTCAAAAAATATTATTTTTTAAAATTCTCTCTTTTTGGTTCTGAGTTTTTCGAAGTAAAATAGAGGGTTGTGTATTAGATTACTGAGGTGAAAATACATTTTAATAAGGCTCAAATCTTTACTAAGTTAGTTAGAAAAGTTTTTCTCAATGAAATTTACAGTCCCAATCGAAAGTTCACAATGATTTGCAGAGTTTTTAGTCGAGTGCAAGAAAATGTATGATAAGGACAATAATAAAGTTGTAGGGTACTATGAAGAATAGTTTGGAAAGAATTATGGGTCACATTCCCACCCCATCAAAACTTTATTTCTTAATGCCCCCTCATTTTTTTTTAACGCCCCTTCATCCCATAAAATGTGTGAACTCAAATTCTTGAGATCAATGACCGAAATCAATCATTTAAATGATCATACCAAAACTTCTAACTCGTCACTGAAATTTTTTGAATTTTTTTTTTCCAAATTTATCGAGATTAATCCAACCTTGCGGAATTATTTCATTACTATGGTTGGGATGAACCCCTCAACAATAGCATTTTTTTAGAAGAACCCCCTAATAATTTGCATCTGATTTGGATGGGACCCACGTCACCTCAATATCTATACAACTAGATCCGAAAATTAAAAAGTCTTGGATCCCTGGACCCCACAAGATGCAGAAAGAGAATAAAATATCTAAGAACAATTTCAATCTTACAATTTGAGATGTTCAATCGATTTATTATGAAAAAGAGAATCTGATTTCTTTTTCTTGTGTGTTTGATTATCTTAATCATTTTAATTGTAAAAATTTGTATAAATCTGATTGGTCTAACTTTAAATTTGGGGGGATATCTTAAACTACTAAAAAAATTAATGAAATTGGCTCAGAAAAAATAAAAATGATATTGTTAAATATGTTGAATCATGGGTTGTGGTTGCAAAAATGAAAAACTTAGGAAAGATTAAAAAAAAAAAAAATCATCAATAAAAAATTTATTGTAAAATATACCATTTTCAAGTGCAAATATTTTACTTAATCTGAGTCAGACATGTATCACTTACATATACATGCACTATGTTCAAAAAATCATGAAATGTCAAGTCACAATGAGAAGATTATTAATGAATCGTCTTGGATTGACCTCAAGATTGAACCTCACATCGTACACCCTAACGTAAAAATGCATAGGAATCATAGATGATTTTTTCACTCTTATCTTGATGAAAAGCTTCTATGGTTCTCGTACACTTTCACGTTAGAATACGTGATGTGAGGTCCAATCTTAAGGTCACTTCAGCATTATTTTTAATTAATTTCTATGGAAGTAGGGTAATTTCCATAATTATTGAGTGAAATTAGTGAAGAGAGCGTCGCTCGTCTGTACATTTATAGGAAAAAAATGTCTTTCTATTATCAAAAGAGAAAAACACCCATTTTAATAATAGAGTCACATTAAAAGCGTTTAAGACCAATAACATATAAAGACCACGAGCTAACGTGAAATCAACATCAAACTTGTTCAAGGCTGACAAAACACATCCCTTCCGAAGGTGACTCCATCTAATTTGAGTTGATTTGATGGGTTTTTAGTCATATGTTTGTCCTGATTTCTGTAACAACATCTATCTTGTAATAAATGAGTATTTGTCAATTATTTTCTTCCACGATCATCACCATGAGTTTAAGGGAGTGTACAAAATATGTATATACAACGTGTTTTGTAAATCAGGGTTAAAAGTTTCTGAATGAGTTGATTTCATCCTCAACAAAACTCAATCTATTCCAAAATTTCTAACCCCATCAAAAATGATTTATAAATAATTGACAGTCCACGATTCTTCATTTTGTAAGTTGGGATTAGAAGTTTTGGAATGGATTGACAAAACACGTTGGATAAAATATTGGATCTCGATCATTTCCTTCTCTCTCTCCCCCTCTCTCTCTCTCTATATATATATATATATATATTTTCAATCTAATTACTAAAGTAATTACCAAGTGTACAATATTGCTAAAGTAATATTCAATCTAATTACTATTAGAATATATATATATATATAAAAGGTAGCGTTCAATGGCTAACTTTTTGACAAACTTTTTGGCAAAACATTTTTCAAAACATGAGTTAGAAGTTTTGGAATGGGCTGATTTTTGGTGAAGATGATCTCTACGGTGAGGAGATCATCCTCACAAAAAATCAGCCCATTCAAAAACTTCTAACCCATGTTTACAAGTTGAAAAATCTTGGACCGTCCATTTTTTATAAACTATTTTTGATGGGGTTAGAAGTTTTGGAATGGGCTGATTTTTGGTGATGATGATCTCCTCACTGTAGAGATCATCCTCACCAAAAATCAGCCCATTCCAAAACTTCTAACTCATGTTTTGAAAAATGTTTTGCCAAAAAGTTAGCCATCGAACGGGACCCATATATATATAGAGACAAATTCCAGACAAAACATTTTATCTTATATGGGTTAAAATTTTCATAATGACTGATTTTTTGTGAAGATGATATTTATGATGAGAAAATCATCCTCACAAAAAATCAGTCAATTATGAAATTTCTAATCTTAATTTATGAGATGAATAATCGTGAATCGTCAATTTTTACCGTTAATTTGTAATCACTTTTCATAGGGTTAGAAGTGTCAGAATTGGCAGATTTTTTGTGATGATGATTTACTGACTATAGAAATCATCCTCGCAAAAAATCAGTCAATTCCAAAAATTTTAACCATATAAGACAAAACTTTATTTATAATATTGTCTAAGATTTATATATATATATATATATATATATATATATATATATATATATATATATATATATATATATATATATATAGTCAAAGATGGCCTTAAGCCAATACATGGTGATGATCTCGATCATTGTTACATTGTTCGACAACACATGAGACCATCAAGATCAACTATTTTGGGTGAAAAATGTGAAAATGTTGAACTCTTCTGTTATATGGAATTATGAAACTGTCATATATTCCAAAGAAAATGCCCCATCTAGTTTTTTTGTGGATGCAAATCTTGCCATGTCATTTGATGTCAGGGCCCACTGAAATACAGAAGAAGCAATCAGCTTAGTCACTAATTTTTAACCGTAGGATTTGATAAATAAATAGCCACTTTTTATGATAATTGGAAAAGAATTGATAACTCACTTTTTAAAAGAATTCAGGATCACCAATCTCTCTAAATATCTTCTTTTACAATTTCGATTTGTTTGACCAAATGCTAAAAGGAAGATTAAAGACAAGCCCTAGCACATTTGGACCAGTAATTTAAAATTCAAAAATATCCAATTTCGTAAATGGACCACGTGGGCCAGAGCTGGACCCCCACAAGGCTGACCCGTACATCGGTCGTGGGTTTTAATAAATTTACCAAAACACCCTCTTCGTTATAATACTCTTGAAAGCTGTCCTTTAGTTTTATATAGTAATAATGGCTTTGTTCCTGAAAAATAGCCTCTATTGTTGCTAAGGCAAGACATATATCCTATAACCATAATAAGCTTAGGGTATGTTCATGACTACAAGGATTTTTCTTTTTCTTTTTATGAGAATGTATATTCCTTAGGAATGTGGCTGTTGGAAAATAAATTTTATGAAAAATAAATTCCACCATTTGATTGCACTTAGGAGGGTGTAAATAAGTTGATATTTAGCATAGTTTAAAAACTTGCCGATTCAACTAAATGATTAGATTTCGAGGTCACTCTAATCCGAAACTCGATGATCAAATCAATTAGAAATTGCATCAAATCAGTTTAGAAATTCAATCAATTTATCCATATTGGTATAATATTTTTTGGGAGAACAATAAATATATATCTCAAATATTAAAAAACTTATTTTAAAAAATGTTTAAAAATTTAATATATTTTTATTTGATTCATTTGGGTAAACTCCCAATTCAACTTGATGGACATTCAAGATGAGTTGAGTTTAAAAAGTACAGCTTTTGGTTTTTGAAGTAGGTTAAACGTGAGAGAATAACATTTCCCCCAAGGTGGGATATTACATTGGATATAAAATTGAATTTTAAGGAAAATATCTAACAACAAACTTAGAATTGCAATTTTTAACAAAGATCATTTCCCCACGCATTTTTCATGCTCAATCATACATAACCGCCTTAAGACATGTGTGTGTGTTTTTAATTTTTTAATTTTTTTATGACCGAGTTGTCCAGATCTATAGAAATGACTAATAACGACAAGGCAACTGATCCCTTAAAGCATCGTATCTCTCCCAAATCTTTGCGCACATGCAATCCCCCGACAAATGACACATACTAAGTAAGTCTAGATAAATCATTGTAGGTACCCAACGGAGGGGCTTGAATTCAAAATGTTTCCCTTTTTAAAAGAAGTCTCAATGTTTGTGCATCACCATTGATTCACAATCAAATGTTTGTGCACCACCATTGATTCTCGACGAATAAATAATCAAAGATGAACAATCAAAATTTTATTTTTCTCGAAAGAGTTCTAAGAATCATTAACCCATAGATCCCAACCAACTAATTCTCAATGTTTGTGCACCACCATTGATTCAAAATTATTAAACTAGAGAATCCAAGATGGACATGGAATCTAAATTTTTTCTTTTTTAAAACAGGATAATACTCTTCCTCTCTTTGTTTTCATGGTTTGATTGGAACACCAACGTCATAAGAGTGCAATAAATCTCAAGGTCTTGTTTTATGCATCTCGAGGTTTTTTTTTATTTTATTAAAAGGGTATCTGGTCCAATTTGTGCGCATCAACTATTCCCTCCTCCCCAAACAAGACTTGCGAAATAGGGTTTTAATTTTGCGGTCCGTGACTACTGATATTAGTAGTCGGTGGAAATCGAACTTGAGACCATAGGGGGAGTACACCCCTTGACTTCGAAGTGCTACCACTCGATCACCTATCTGGTGGTTATCTCGAGGTATTTTTTAATATAAATAAGATTTACTAAGGCCTTTTCCCCACTATCTTATAATAAGGAAAGGAAAGAGTTTCTCATGTCAATATATATATTTTTTTCAATAATATCGAAATATATATATATATATGGGTCAAGTTCAAGGGCCATATGAGAAAACATATGTAAAAACTTTCGTTTTTAATAAAATTTTAAAATATGAGTTAGAAATTTTGGATTGAGCTGATTTTTTGTGAGATGATCTCTATGATGGGAAGATCATCCAAAAAAAAAATCAACCCAATCTAAAACTTCTAACCCCATTAAAAGTGATTTAGAATGTGGACCGTCGAATTTTTACCAATTTTTATTACTAATTTGTAAATCACTTTTGATGGATTTAGAAGTTTCTAATTGAGCTGATTTTTTGTGAGGATGATCTTTTTATCATAGTGACCATCCTTGCAAAAAATCAGCTCAATCCAAAATCTCTAACTCTTATTTTGAAAAATGAAAGTTTTTTCATATGTTTTCTCATATGGCCCTTGAACCGCCCCTATATATATATATATTTATTTATTTATATTTTTTTTTAAATTTTGAAAACAAGACGAAATATCTTGGATGGTAATTTGGTGAATTTTGGCCACAAAAGTGTCAAAGAGGAGAGTGGGTAGGAGGAGCAGAGTAGGTGTTACCTGGCTTTAGACTTTTGGCGTCACGTGGCGAATATACAGCTTCGTTTCCTTACACTACGCGTTCACTGGCAAATCTTAAGAGGAGAGAGAAAGAATATATAAAACCGCTAGCGGACTTTGCAAGGTAAAAGTACCCAAAATAGGATAACTAACCTCAAAAAGAGACAAAATTACATTAAATTAAGAAAATATGAAAATTAATCAAATAACGAAAATGCCCTTATAGTATGAAAAAATGAAATTAAAGCTGGCTATGCTAAGCACAACTTGTAAAAAAATAATAATAATAATAATTACAACATCAAACTTTTATGGGATTAAGAATATCAAAATGGACTAATTTTTTCGTCGGTCAAATTATCAATACAATATAACTCAAAAAAAATAAAAAAAATTCGATACTAATTTTCATAAGGACCTCACCTAGGGCACATGACATGCCTAATTTGAATCAAATCCATTTTTATCATTTAAACATGTTATTAACATGAAAATTTTAATAATGCATGTGAGATTCTTGAAGAAATTTTAATTGTTTTCTTATTTTTTATATAAAATAATTGGGTATCTCTATAGACAAGGGATTGGGCTCTTATTTGGGCTTTGCTTAATTCATAAATCATGATTTTGCCCTAGGCACGTGTGATGCCCACACATCACACACATTTGGTAAGTAAGGGTGTGACCTTCGAGGTGCTTTTTGGATATTGAACTGACGACCCACGACCATTAACCATTTATTGGTCTAAAATTGCCATTGAGCCAACCTCTTAAGATTAAATCATAATCATACTTTCATAGTCAAGACGGTTAAACACAACATTTAAAAAAGGAATTTTTTCCTTAATTTTTAATAATGTAATATTTTGTTTTCATTTTTCTAAATTTAAAATTCTAATATCAATAAGGATAGAGGTTGAAGTATTTAGCAAAATATATATATATATAGTTTGAAGTAGGTATATTTGAAAAGATTTTCATGTGCAACATTTGAAATGATCCAATGACTCACAAAAACTAACTAGAAAAATTATGTAACTTAAAAATAGGAAAATTGCACATCTCGAGGGAGTGTCACGCATCACTTGAATGGATTCCGACCATAGATTTCATATTTAAACGGTCAAGATTTTGTATTTCTTTTGAGTAAATAGAACCCAAATTTCCAATTCTATAAACAATCATTATAATTTAATTTTCTCTTATCCCCCAACAAAATATTCATTTTTTTATTTTTCTATTTTTGTAACCTGAAAAAAAAACACATTTTTTTCATTAATAACTCAATATATAGAATTATAGATAGTATTTAGTACCTTGTCCAGTGTACAGTTACTTTAACTCTCTTCCACTCCAATTATTTTCCTTTTTTTAAACTTCAAACCCCAAACCCAGAACCATTTTGGTTTTTGGTTTAACTCTGCTTAAAAATGCTCCACCTTTCTTTCTCTCCTCTCCTCACTCCCCAACCTTCTCTCTTCTTCTCATGAACCCATGTTTCATTTTCTTGATTTGGTGGTTTTCTAAATCCGGGTTTTTAGACTTGTGGTTCAGCTGGGATGGATTTTGGGATGGTGGGTTTGGATGGGTTTGTGGGTTCTGAAAGTAGTTTTCCATCTCTGGTTTCAGAGGCTGAAACCAGACAGAAGGGGTACGGATCTGGGTTTTTTAAGCAAGAAAGATCATCTAGTTCTGCTGAAGATGATTGGAGGAGCTTAAAAATGGCGAGAACTGATGATTTCTCAGCTTCTAAGACAATGCTGCCTCAACAGAGGAACCCTTCATTGCTTAGATCTAATTCTGTTTTCTCCGATGGACAACAACAACAGATGCTGAGCTTCTCTTCTCCCAAATCAGAAGCTTTGTTACTCAGTAACGATGTCAACTTCCCTTACTATCACCAGGCCTTGTCTACTTATACTAGAAATACAGGTATAGATACTAAAAAAACATTTTTTTTTGAAGTTTGAGGTTTTCCTGGTAACTGAATGTGTGAATTTTGCTTGGATTTGGGTTTTTTGAGATGGGTATTTACAATTTAGTAATACTTGGTGTTTTCGGGGAGGAAAAAATTATCCTTTATGAAGCCAAAGATCAAATTTTTATTAGTCTTATTAAACTTTGGTTCCATTATTTGATTGATTCCTTTCATGACACTTAGTGGAAAGATCTTGGATTTGAGTCTTATCAAGAAAAAGTGATTTATTTTTTATTTTTTTGGTTGGTCTTCCTGTTTTGGGATATGAGTTTTTTGCAATATTCACCACAGTAGATGAATAGGAACAAAAAAAAAGGGGGGGAAATAGAAGCTTTGGAGCCTAACTTTGAGTCTTGTTTTCTTCTCCTGTAAGAGAAAAAATTCCATGATTTATGTAGTTTTCTCAAAATTTTGCAACAAAGTTTGGGTTCCATTTTTAGAACCCTTATTGTCTCTTTTTTTTTTTTTTTTAATTGAAATATTCTTTCTTCCTTCTATGAACTTAGAATACTGTTTTTATGTTTCAGGTTTGAGTCCTGGAAGTTTGAATACAGGCATGCATGGAGTTTTAACAGGGGTTAGAGGGCCCTTCACCCCATCTCAGTGGATGGAGTTGGAACACCAGGCCTTGATCTACAAGTATCTTAATGCAAATGTGGCCATACCCTCAAATCTTCTCATCCCCATCAGAAAAGCCCTCAACCCATCTGGGTTCCCTTTTACTGGATCCTTTAGACCCAATACATGTAAGCTTTTTCAACACAAAATATATGTTGTTTGTATGTTTTGTTCTTTAATTTATTCTGTTTGGAACAAATGTTTGTACATAAACTTGCTTTGTACAGTTTCCAATGCCAATTCTCTGGATTTCAGCAGCTGAATCCTTTTATTTTGTGTTAAATCACAAGTCCATTTTTTTTGTTTTTGTTGATTTTGATTTTATTCGAACTCAAAATGTGCAGGTATTAAGGATTTTTGCTCTTTTGGCAACTAAAACAATGTCTCTTTGAACTAGAATTTATGTTATTTTTGCCCCTTCAGTTGATTTTTGATCTTTTATTTTCTTATATTTTATTAGTTGGATGGGGTTCTTTCCCTTTGGGGTTCTCTGGCAGCACTGATCCCGAGCCAGGGAGGTGTCGTAGGACTGATGGAAAGAAATGGCGGTGCTCTAGAGATGCAGTTGTCGACCAGAAATACTGTGAGCGGCACATTAATAGAGGCCGCCATCGTTCAAGAAAGCCTGTGGAAGGCCAGACTGGCCATGCCGCCTCCGGACCAGCCACCACAAAGTTGATGTCAATGGCCTCGTCCTTGCCAGCATCAGTGGCACCTGGTGGTGGAGCATCCAACAGCCTCGCTATCACCCAAAACCAGGTCAAGAGCTTGCAATCCAGCGCCGCTGATCCTTCTGTGAACTCCCACATCAATAGGTGAGAAAATTTAGATCACATGGATTTGGATTTCCTTTTGTATGTATATTTCTTTTCATCTCTCTTTTGGGTTCTATACCATTTATGTTGATCTTAAACAATATAATTAGTCATGCTCTTGCCATATTTTTCTCCTTTTCTCTAAAGTAGACCACATTATTTCTTTTCTTTTTTTTTTTTTATACTTTGGTGTGAATGTTGCTTGTCTTAGGGGCGTTGTTTGCCCTTATTTTCAGCACTTTTTGTCAAATCAGTGTGTTTGTTTACTCCATATTTTCAGCACTTATGACTGAAAAATAAGTTAAGTTAGGTCACTTAATTTTTTTTCCTAAAGCGGTAAGCGCCGGTTTTTTCCGGCACGGACAAACATGCCCTTATACTTAAAAGGATAGTACTTCTTATGTCCCATGGATAATTATATAAGCACCCCACAAATTAATAAGGCAACCCACACCATGACCAAATTGTTTTGTCTTATATGGGTTAAATGAGCTGATTTTTTGTGAGGATGATCTCTACAATGAGGAGATCATCCTCATCAAAAATCAGCCTATCCCGAAACTTCTTACCCCATCAAAACAAGTTCAAGAACCGTAAATTGTCCATTTTTTTTTTTTTTTTTGAAATCAGTTTTGATGTTATTAGAAGTTTCGGAATGGGCTGATTTTTTATGAGGATGATCTCCAAACCATATTGATCATCCTCACTAAAAATCGGCTCATTCCAAAAAATTTAACCCATATAAGACCAAAAAATTTTGGCTATGGCATGGGTTGCCCTTATTAATTTGCAGGGTGCTTTTATAATTACCCATCCTTCATTTCCATCGAAAATTATTCATTCAAAATTAAGTTATTTCATCTTTGAAATAAGATGATGGGATGCTCCAACTATCACTATGAGAGAGAAGATCATGCGTGTTGAATGAACATATTTAAATTTGGATGAGAAAGTTATTATCTTGTAATTTAAAATTTGGGTATAATGAATTGTGTACATAATTTAGAATATCAAAACATATTATCTTTTACATTTATGCTCTTTTTACTATGCGTGATGTGAATTAGCAGTTAAAACGGTCAAATAGAATATATTGTGATTGAAAAGGGTAATATAATTATTTTATCAGCTTTCAATAGTAACTAACAGACAATATTCTGTGATTACAATGCTTAATTTGAATCAGTTCAAACAGACAACATTCTCAGCACTTAAATTCATCGCTTATACAGTTTCAGCAATTATAGTCTCTCAACACTTATTTGCTCAGTTTAAAAAATGGCCCCTTAGTTGTTTATATTCCTCAATGAGTGCAAGTTAGATTTTGTTGAGTGTATATTTCCTCCACTCTCGGGTGTCATATCCCAGTTAAACCCTGTGACCCTCTTGTATTCATAGTTCTCCCCCTCTTCAAGAGATCGGTCTTTTGGAGTAGTTGGTTGGTTAACATGGTATCTGAGTGGTAGATTCATGTTGATCACGGGTTCAATTCTTTCGACCCTTATGGGTGAGGGGGAGTGTATATTTTCTTCCACTCTCGGGTGTGTCATACCCCAGTTAGGCCTCATGACCCTCTTATTTTCATAGTTCTCCCCCTCTCCAACAGATCAGCCTTTTGGAGTAGTTGGTTGGTTAATGAAGCGTAAAATGTACTTAATATAAAATTTAAAACTGGATTTCATATTATTTTTGTTCACCATTTCTTATTGTTTTATTTTTTGGGGTATGTTATGTTGCAGGATTTACCTGAATAAAGATAGTGTGGGTGGTGTACTGCAAGATTCACAAGGCCTCTCCATGGTGTCTCCCACTGTGAACCTTAAATCCAAAGACACTCCATTCTCAGTTCTGAAACAACATAACCCATTTGAAGAATCCACTAGAACAGACTTTGGACTCATCTCCACTGATTCCCTTCTGAATACTTCACATAGAAGCTCCTACATAGATTGCAGGAACTACGGTTCTTCTCCCGACCTTAATGACCAAGAACCCCGAGCCCAAGACCCCCTTCGCCATTTCATTGATGATTGGCCTAAAAACCGGTCTGATCGTTCGACCCTTGCTTGGCCCGAAATAGAAGAAACCCAATTAGACAGGACTCAGCTCTCGATTTCAATCCCTGTGGCGTCCTCAGACTTCTCACCGTCCACTTCCTCACCCACTAGGGAGAAAGTCACACTCTCTCCACTGAGGTTATCTCGTGAGTTCAACCCAATTCAGATGAGTTTAGGTGTGGGCAATATCTTGAATGAAACAACCCAAAGGCAGACAAACTGGATACCAATCTCTTGGGAGACTGCTATGGGGGGGCCACTTGGAGAAGCCTTGAACAAGACAAGTAACAAGGTGGGAGACTGCAAGAACTCTTCGGCCCTTAATCTCATGACTGAAGGGTGGGATGCTAGTCCTCGAATGGAGTCATCCCCAACTGGGGTCCTACAAAAAACCAGCTTTGGTTCATTTTCTAACAGCAGCACAGGTAGTAGCCCGAGGGCTGAGACTAATAAGACCCATGATGGGGCTAGCTTGTGCGACGATCTCCTAGGCTAAACTCTTATAATTTCGTAGTTTGTTAGAAGAGATGGGTTGATGGAAGAATGGTTGAGTTCTATCAGGTAATGAACTTTGAAACAATTACATTTGGGTGTTTGGGTTAGTTTGTTGATTTATGTTTGTTTTCTGTTTCGCTTTAGTTTAAGATCCCAAAGAACTTGGTGTTAGCCATTTTGTCTCTCTGGTAAAGGTCTGTAATCCCTCCCCTATGGTTTGAGAATTTAGTTATTTATGTCATTTGTTCATGTCTGCATCGTATTTTATCCATTTGACATACTTCGTATCATGAGTGCTCTTGGTGTTTACTGGACACTCTTTTGGAATTCTATGTATGTTTTGGAGTTTCTATATTGGATACCTCAGAGAGATCAAAGTGGTTTTAAGGAAATCTCAAATCTTTAGGGTTCTTTGAACTAAGGAGGTCTTTTTCTTTAACTTATGAATTTGCCCAACACTTTCTCAAGTCTCAGAAATCTCAGCTGGATCTGTATGCAGGTCTGCCTTAGGCCTATTGGTTATGGTTTGGATTAAATCCATTTTCATATACAAAATATAAATAAGAAACTTTTATTTAAACAAAATGTATAAATGTAAATTACATTTTTTTTCACACTTTAGTGAATCGGGACCTATCAGATTGGGTCATGATGTATCCAAAATGGATTTATAAAATTGATTGACATGATCCAGATCCGAAATTATATGATTGGAATGGAACATGTATGAGGGTAGATGCAATTTAAAGTCTTCACTCCCCTTATTACTTGATTGAGCATCGAATGTCTTCTCTCTATCAGATGTTATTATCTTTGTTGCCCAAGGTCAAGGAACAACAAATATTGATGTTTTAAAAGTAGTAGAACCAGTGATTGATTGGAACATTTGTGAAATCGGTCGAAGGGTAGTTGAGCTTTGATTGGGTTGATTTACATTCATTAAAGATTTAAAAAATAAGTACACTTTTTTCCTACATATTTTTTTTATTTATCTCCATAAAATGCCAACATAAGATTTCCCATCACTAACTAGGTCATTTTTTGAGCTTGTTAAATATAGTGCTTTAGGCAAAAAAATTTTAAAAACAAATGCCCCATACCTCTCTCTCTGTCCCAAGTAAAAATGATTGAAATAGAAAAAAAAAATTCCTATTAAATAATTAAATATATGTGGTGATGTTGGAGATTTGAGGATATTTTTTTTTATATATAATTATTTGAGGACGTTTGAATTGATTGAAGACATGATTTGGACAGAGTTGAATGGTTTTCAAATTTTTTTTTTAACTTGCCATTGGAAGGGGTTTCCAAAAAGAAAAAAAAAAAGGACTCACCATTATATGGGATATGAAAAGAGACGACTTATGAGAAGATGACGAGTCTTTTTTTTTTTTTGAAACCCCTTCCATATCCTATACTACAAAATAACTTTTTTATTTTTTCCCTCCGAACTCACCTCCCAATGATTCAAACCCTGGATGTGGCGTTGGTTTTGACATCAAATGTTAAAACCCAAATCAATGCTCTAAAAATATCTAAACATCAATGGAGCGAAAAGTTTAAGTCTTAACCTAAGGATCATAACATCTTTCACAAAATCCACCTTCAAAAGCACTAGCAACAAGCTTTGAATGTAAATGCTTAAAGAATATATGAAATAAGCCCCATCCAAAAGATGGAATGCCAAACCCATCGAATTAAATAATAGTGGAGAGGTGTTTAGGCTCTCAGTTATATGTAAAGCATGGATAATCCATTAATGGAACAAACTCACAAGATGTTTATAATATATCGTCTATTGAGGGATCGATGTATTTGTGCCAAGTCAATATATAGTCTCACTAAATAGATCTATGTTTAATCAAGAATATTGAATATACTACTGCATGTAATAATCACATGGTAATATTGGTGTTTAACATGACACCGTTGAGAGAGCGAGAGAGAGAGTTGCAGAAGAGAAGCGAAGTTCATCCCAAAAAAATATCTGGGCGAGAGTGAAAGACGGGGATTTTTAAGTTTTTTTTAACAATCAAGGGGGTTTTAAGTTAAGAATAATTTTAAGAAAAAAAAAGTTTTCTTTAGAGCATCTCACGTAGCACTCTCTACCCATATCCATAAATAAGTCTTTTAGGTATCGTGGGTAGCAATTATGGGTATTGATATGCACATACCTTTAAATTGTTTAATGATTTTTTAATTCAATTCAGATTAAATTTTTTTTTTAACATGACTGCTTGAATTTTTTTTCCCTCCAAAAAAGATGAGTAATCAAATGAGAGAACCTTTTTTTAAGTATAAAAATGGCCTAGACCCAAAAAATGGCGAGGGATGGGACCTGATGGGTAGAGGGAAGGGTAATGCATTGGAGATGCTCTTAGTGACAATGGCTGTGTTTTGCAGACATGAAGAGAAGTTGATTTAGAGATCAGATATTAAAACTTGGGGGAATCTTTCCATGCTCATTGCTTTTCTTATTTGAGGTTAGTTAATCCAAGTTAACATTCAATAATCTTTAAATGTATAGAAATTTATTAGATCCATATTTCTAATACCTTTTAAAAGAATTTGAAATATGGATCAAAGAAATAAAAAGATGTTGAAAATATACTCATCCAATGATGAGAACTGGATTATAAAGCCATGGGTGGTCCTCAGAGATTTTAATACAATGAAATTCAGATATGAGAAAATTGGTGGTCATCAATCATCATGGATGATTTCAAAACCTATATTAACTCTTGTAATTTACAAGACATGGTCACAATTGATCCATTCCTATCTCGAAGTAATGAGTTGACTTGTGCAGAAGAATTTTAAGTCATCTGGATAGAGTTTTGATTAATACTTTTTGGTTGCATAGACGGCATGATGTTCATTTAAGATACCTCCTTACTGGGGTATCGAATCATTCTCCGATGTATTTTAGCCTTTCCACTCTAATTTAGATTGAGATCGAGTTGTTGTATCCTGGGGGCGATGTGCCACAGATCTGCTTGCACAAATTTCATATTGTTGCAGAGACGTGAACTTCTTAAAGAGAACAACATTGTACGTGCCTCAACTCAATATCAATAAAAAAAACCAAAAAACGGACAATTTCTTATAAATGATCACGACAATTTCTTATAATTGATGACCACGACACAACCTCACCCACCCTCTCTCTCTCATCAATTTTTGGATCACTAAATCTTACCTTTCTTATAGGGGAAATCTGAATCAAAATAAATCTAAATCAATTTATGGAATACTTCTTTGAAAATGCCTTGTGTAATCTAATGAATAGGGTTTCTTCAAAATAGAATTTTGAGACGCCTACTTCACCGCTTCAAAGTTTTTTCCCGAAATACACTTTATTTTTCTTTAAAAAAGTTCTCAAATTTTTTTTTTTTTTTGGGACAATGATTGTGAGGGGGTCTTTATTGAGAATATGTACCAATTAGTACCTTAGAAAATAATATGGACTATTTAAATCCCACTTAATAAAATATTCACATATTAAGGATCTTTTGAGAATTTTTAAGAAAAATATGTAAAATACCCTTTTAATAACTTTACAAGGTGGTTTAATCCAAAAATATATCTAATCAAATAAAAAACTTGACCAATTTATTTGATTATTAATATTTTTGTGAAAATAAAAAATAAGTATTTTTATTTATTAAAATTTATTTATAAATTCAATATAATTTTATTTGACTCGTTTAAGTAGACTTCGTATTTTTTTAGTTGAATCATTCGATGAACATTCAAGTCGAATTTTAAAATAATATTTTAATTATTTATATTTTTTAATAAATCTAATATACATAGATCAAATTAGTTTGATGATGATGATAAACCATAATCATCCTCATCATCTATATGAGTTAAAAATCATTTTTCACTAGTTTTGGATAGAGAAAACAATGATTTTTATTTCATTGTTATATAAGAGATGATCATAGTGGACATGTCATTACTTTTAAAACATAGGATTACTTCAAATATTATCAAATAAACACATTTCCTTAAACTTTAAAATTCGTTGAAAGGGTAATTACAGCATTTTCGCTTTAAATTTTTTTTTTTTAGATTGATATTTGATAAAATGAGTACTAAAGAGTCCATATTTTTTCATAATTGGCTTTTTGGTTCAAATTTAAAAAAAAGTCTTTGGGGGTCTTTGTCCTTTTTTTTTTTTTTTCTACACAAAATAGCGTGAGATGCTTATTTCCAAGGTATATTTCGTGCATGTGCCCTTAAGACACACACTAACAAAACCTTAGAATAAATGTATTTTCATCAATTAATGAAATATCTATCAATTAAGATGCATAATTGAAAAATTAACATTACTTTAACATTGCAAATATCAAACTTCAGACTTTTTGAAGGATCAATAACTTCCGAAAGCTCTAATCTCCAAAGAAAACCAATAATTAATCTTTTATCTTTTTCGAAAGAAATCACCTCATCCACAATTTATAAAAGAGTTGTGCTGGGGTGATACAATGAATTGGTGACACATACATAACTATAGATTCTTTTCTGCAAGATACGAGTAAAAAGCATCTACGGTTAACTTTCCATTCCCCTCTCTATCTCCTCTCCCAACCTAAACGACATAACAAGCAAAGGGGTTTCGGCCTTTTGGGTGAGCTGACTACTTGAACTTCTGATGACCACCATTTTCTCCTGTCGGCAAGCATCCAGGTAGTTAGTTCTCCTCCCTCTCTCTCATCTTCTATCTCAAATTAAAACCATTTTTTTTCCCTTCAAAATCCATCAACTTCAACCTCAAACCAAAAAAACCTTGAATTTTTTTTTTTTTTTTGTTGAAAATCCATATCTTCAATCTCATCTTTAAAATTGAAGTTTTTTGATCTTTCAAAAAAGGTTGAAGATGACAACTTTTTAAGTTGAAAAGAGAAGGAAAATCAGGTTTTTGTTGTACATATTGAAGATGGTGGAATAGATCGAATCAATTTTTTGTAGGATTTTTATCGGATCGGATATCTGATAGATTTTTCATATTCGAATCTTTATTCATAAGATCCGTTGGATTTCAAATTCAGATTTGCACGTGTAAAAAAATTTCGGATTCAAATTCGGATATGACCATATCTTATTAGATTAGTATAGTTTACTGTGATAACCATGGCAATTTTTTGGGCCCGTTTATTTTTTTATCTTTGGCCCATATCCAAGTATCTATACACCAAAAACTATGCATAAAATGTACAAAAATCACTCATCAAAGAAACGCCCAAATCCAAGGGTCATGAATCAACATCAACACCTAATAAATGTATAATAAATGTAAATCTGGATGAATTGGCCCAAAAATGCCTTTTGAGTCACAGAAACTGTGTGGATCAAGAAGTCCAACTCGGAAGTTACATTGGCATTTGGGAACACCATAGTTGTGTGTTTCGGTCTCCATTTAAGCGATCTTGTAAGAGTAATCGCGGACGCGGGTAGCCCTTGCAGAGCGTGCTTGTTTAACTCAAACGAACTCCAATACGAATCCCTAAGATCGGTACGATAGTTTTCTTCAAGTTTCTTCAATTGTTTTTTTCCCCCCTTAAATTTCTGGTTCGATTTTGATTCTGTTGTCAATTTTGTTCATGTTGATTTTGATTTATCTATCGTCCCTGTATTAATTTTGTAGAATCTTCGTTGTGCTACAGTAGATTAGGGAAGTTCGATTTAGGGTTTAAGTTTTCTAGGTTTGAATTTCCGTCAGACGGCGTTGTCAAAAGCAGTTTCAGTTTAGGGTTTTTGAAGTAGGGTTTGGGTTTTGGATTGAAATCATGTTGGAATTGGTGAAATGGAGAGCTTGAAAGAGGGAACTTGATGTAAACAGTTAAAAAGACGATCTTTTTTGATATAGATTTCCTACAATTTGTGTTTATGGATTTTTTTTTTACTTATATTTTCCCAAGATTGAGGAAGTTGATGCACATTGAATCAAAGCTGGGTGGTTAAGGTGCTCCGTATGCTTCTATAGTGTTTTGTGACCGACACATATCGATCAAATTGAAGGAAAAAAATGAGACAATAGTAAGTCCCGATGAAATTGGGGCAGTCTAGAAGCATCATATATATAGACTGGACATCTCTGGATGCTAAGATGGATGATTGTGGAAAGACTAAGATAGAATCAGAAAAAGAACTCATTCGAGAAAATGTAGGAGTAGGTCCAATAGACGATAAAGTCAGAGAAAGTTGATTGAGATGTTTTGGGAATGTTCGATGATGGATGATTATAGTCTCGGTTAGAAAGAATATGCAAGTTGAAGGTTCTAAAAGACCCAAAGGTAGTGCAAGCGGATATGAGAGCGTCTCAATAACAGAAGACGTTGCTCTGTACAAGATTAAATGGAGGAACAGAATTCTTTCAGCTGACCCCAAATCAATCGGATAAGACTTCGATGATATGAGATGTTGAGTTTTCTTTGGTCTCTATTACTTAAGTCTCATTTTATTTTGTGGTGGTATTACCATGAAATGCTAAAAGCGAGCTCCTTGTTCTCAGCATTAGTTTTTATCTATTTGTTTATTTTTACGTGTTCATAGTGTATCTTCATATGTTAGGAATCATGTTGCTTGGAATAAAGACTACAATGCGCAACAAATTGTATGCAGGAAAATGTTTTCAGTTGGGATTCACATATTCACTCTTCTATTAGGATTATCGGGCATAAAATACCCCAAAGCGGCTGTTGTATTATTTAGGTTCAATTTGAGTTTGAAGAGGATGTTGCATATAGAACTGGAGTAGTTGGTAAAAGTTAGAATTATGCCTCTCGAGCGGTACCCTACTGCTAACCAATACATATTTGATCAAGCTAGTAGTTTTTTGAAGGAAAATAATGACTAGCTACGATGTAGTAGAGTTTTGGGCAATCAAAAATCTGTTCATAAATCTTGGGTTACAGCACTGGTAATACAAAATCTAAAATGAGCTTTTACACCATCATCATTATGCTCACCAAGGCCTTATCCCAAGGATCGAAATGAGCATGCTTGAAGAGATCTAAGAGTAGCTTGTGATGATAATTGGATGCAATAGCTTATTACTGATAATATTGAAACTTGGTTGACGGTCAGGTCTTTGTATGATGGTATTGCCCGGAGTACAGCATCGTCTTTTCCTCACTCTTTTGTCTGGGGTGGTAAGATCCCTCCGAAGATTTCGACTTTTCTTTGGATAACGACCTTGGGGAGATTCGCAACTATGGATCAGTTAATTAACAGGGGCTTTATTTCGCCAAACCAGTGTTGTATGTGCAAATCTTAGGCGAAAACGGTGGATCACTTACTTATTCATTGTCGGGTGACTCACCACATTTGGTTGCACTACTTATCCTTGTTTGGTATCGCGGGCTATCTTCTTACCTCAGTCAAGTCGGCTTTGGAGTTTTGGTTGATGTGGGGAGGATACCTTTTGTCTTCTAAATAGATTTTTTGGTTCTTAGTTCCTTTCACAATTTGTTGGGGTATTTGGAATCATCGCAACTGCTACATTTTTGAAGGAAAAGAATTGACGCTGGAGGGTTTAGTTTTTTATGTTTTGGAGCTCATGTTTTCTTGGAGCAAATTTTACAAGGTTTTTAAGGGGATCTTCTTTGAAGATTTTGTTGTGAGATGGGATAGAGTTTGTTTGATGTTGTGAGAGTTTTGTTGCTTGTCCTCTATTGTTTTGCTTTTTCTTGTTTTTTTTCTTTGTTTTGGGTTGGTGCACTCGACTCCCCTTGTTTGTGCCTTCTCTTAATAAAATTATCTTTATCGATAAAAAAAAAAAAAAAAAAAAAAAAAAAAACTTGTGTTCCTCGGATTGACAAATAAGCAGTTTAGAGGTATGTTGCTTGGTCGAGCCTTATTTCACCTGAATCGGATAGGGAATGACCTGGTGTCGAACCCTACATGGTGCTGTTTTTTGGGGAGAAACTGGAGAGTATGGTGAGTAGTGTCATACTTCATGATGTGGATGGTACTGATGCTGGTACCATCTTTTTGCACCACCAACATCTTCGTTAGGGCACACTTTCTCAAAATTTCCCTAGTTGATGGAATAATGCCAATTGGATGGTATCCCAAGTTGGGAAAGTCCTTGTCCACTGTAATTTAAGCACATTCAATCAATGTGGTGAGGAGGGGAAGGTACTTTGGCAACAAAATTGGTGGAAAGTACCATGTTCATCTTGTAAAGGGTTATTTTTTGTGGGATTGCTTTGGTTTTCTGTTTTGTTTTTGTTTTTCCGGTTTTTGTTTGTTTGTATCCTTTATTTTGGAGTCCTTGTCCTCTTCTCAATAAAATTTTAACTTTTAAAAAGAAAAGAAAAGAAAAGAAAAGAAAAGAAAAGAAAATCTTCTCATGCTATTTAAGGTTTGTTTGATTTTGCATGGAAATGAGTAGGGAAGGAATGCCCTTGGAAAATGTGATTTTAGGCATTTGATTACTTATTTTCCTTGGAATTCAATTTCTTGCCCAAAGTGATTTTCCACCTTGGAAGGGAAAATGGATTCTCATCCCAACTCCAGAGAAAATGATTTTTGAACCTCCTAATGTTATTCTCTCATTATTATTCCCACCCTCAAAACTAAAAACCTTAGTTTTAAAACTCAAAAACTTGACTTGGATGTCCATCGAGTCGAGTGAAGTCAAGTCAAGTTGACAACTCATGCGTCAATTTAAAAATACTAAATATGGAAATATTTAACAATAGTTTTTAGTAGTTTAGAATAATTTTATTTTTGCAAAAATATAATATATGACCAAATAACTTGGTTGAGTTCTTGACCTGACTAGGTGCATGTTTGAGCTGACTCAATCAAGTTGACTTGATGATTTGCCAAGTTGACTGATGTATTGGTTTCATCAAATTTTGAGGCTGTATTTATCAATTTTTTTGGGGCTGAGTCCCCTCAAAATCCAAGTTGAGTCTACTTTGCCAAGTATGACGTTGACCCAAGTTTAATATATGGTAAAAAACAACTCTTTTTAAAATTTTCCCATGCGCAATCAAATGGTGGCATTCATTTTCCCAAGGCATTCGTGTTACCTTGAAAATGAATTCCCTGCAACCAAACAGACCCTTAGATTTGCATGTAAGTAGGGGTTCTTCAATGTTATATCTACTTTATCAAGGAACAATCATGTGTGTATATATCAACTTTATCAAGGAACAATCATGTCTGTATTTTTTTTAGTTAGCTTGGAAAGGTTTCCCGTCGAAAAGGCATATCGATGAGGGAACTAAGCGTATTGTAATAGTGTTGTACTTACGTATTGCCAAAATCATTGAGGTCATGGGTTCAATTCCAGCTTAACTACCAAAATAAAATAATTTTGCCCACTCTCTCCATTTTGGTAGTTAACGTAATATACTGGTTGAACTATCATCTGATTTTATCTTTACGGAGGTATTCATAATTTTGGAGCATATAGGTGCGATTACTCTAGCTTGGGGGGTCATCTCAACTCCTTATTTTAGTAAAAGTCATGTCTTTACCTATCAAAAAATTAATCTAATTTCATGGTTTTACCTTTTGGTCCCAATCAGATCTTGGTAAAGAAATGTTCTTTACTTGACAGTTTAAAACAAACTTTTCAAGTACTCATTATCGAACTATTGTATTTTTTTGGTGTGGTGGTGTATTTTCTTTTTTATTATTTTTCTATGTTGAATCTTCACTAGTAGTAGCAAATTATGGTTTAACCCCTTGCTTACCTTGTTTGTTACATCTTGATTTTGTGCCAGTGTTTGCAGCGGTTTGGCTCCTTGTAGAAATGGCTGGTAACCCACAATCTTCGGGGGCACAGGTAGCATAAATATCCCCTCTTCTTACATGAAAACTCTCATTCCTTTCTTTGATTCTTTTTTTCTTTTATAACTGGTAAATTACTCTTTCTTCTTTCTGTGAGAAGCCACTTCGACCTCCTCTTCCTGGATCTATGGGCCCGCAAAATTTTGGTCCGCCAATGTCTATGCAGGTATGTTTTTAACCAAATAAGATTCTTCACACATTAGTTCCCCTAATATTTTAAATGCATGTTGTTTTTCAATTCAATGTTTATTACAGTTCCATCATGTTGCACAACAACAAACACAGCCCTTTATTTCAGTTGCTTCCCAACAATTTCGGCCGGTTGGGCAAGGTATTTCAGTATCAAATGTTGGAATACCTTCTATTCAAGGTCAGCATCTCCAGTTTTCTCAACAGATTCAGTATCTACCTCCTAGACCTGGTCAGCTTGGTCAAGGTCTGCCTTCATCACAAGCAATTCCGATGCCATATGTTCAACCAAGCAGGCCTATTACATCTGGTTCTCCGCAGCCAAATACCCAGCCTTTAAGTAATAATATGACCGGTGTAGGTGGCATGGGAGCGCCTCTTTCTTCATCATATACTGTAAGATTTTGTAATTGTGTGTTGACATGATTGCTTTTAGTTCATGGATTATTTTAATATTATATTTCATATAATTGAATTTTTATCATTTCTTTATTTATTTATTTTTATTTTTCAGTTTGCACCATCTTCTTATGGTCAGCCACAAAATGGTGTCAATTTCTCATCTCAGTACCAACTTATTCCTGCTGGTGGACAACCTTGGTTGTTGTCTGGAAGCCAGAATGCACCTCCTGTCTCACAAGTGCAGCAGATTGGGCAACAACTGTCATCTGCCACTGTTCCAGTAAGTCTTTGTGTTTTTTTGTAATTCTTTCTTTCATTGTTGCTTTGTGATTCGCTATCCATTTGAATGTTGGTGCTTTATTTACTGATTTTCCTTGTTTTTTTTTCTTTTTTTGTTTGGTTGTCACGATTTCAGGTGACAAACGTGCAACCTAACTCCACCATGCTGTCTTCTTCGGATTGGCAAGAGCACACTTCTGCTAATGGGAGAAGGTATACGATTATTATGATTTATGAAACCTGTGCTATATGGGTTTTATTTATTTCTTTATGCATGGTTTGGGTATTGTCAAGGTATTAAATTACGATTTCGATGTCCATTTCCGTCATCCTAGAAATAGAAATATTTCGACCAGTGTGGAAGTCAATACAATTTTCAAGGAAATGGTGGAAATATTATGAAATGATGCAAATGTTGAGGAAGTTTTCGTAAAAGTGTAGAAAATGATAAAACAAACATGAAAACGCACTCATAAGTCATCAAACAACAATAAACAATCATATGAATTGTGGAAATGAAGATCAATGACATTTTGCTGCACATTCATGTAAGTATTAATTTGAAACCTAAAAACAACTATATGCCTCATGGAAATGAAATGAATTAATAATGATGTCACAATATGTATAAATACATTAATATGTGAATCACTTTCTTAAATGAACAAACTATTATGTATTTCATTCTCACATTATCATAAAGTATGAAAATAATACATTCTCGCATTATCATATATATATTTTTATCTTTCAAATATGTATCAATAAGTTTCTAATATATCTAACCCATTAGAACATGAATGATTATATGTGCATACTTACATGAATATTTCGGTCAATTTACCATTCATCAAAATATTTCCACAGGAATATTATTATACCTAAAATTCGATTATTTTGATCGATATTCACTATTCACCGAAATATTTTATGAAATGAATAGTGATTTCCATCAAAATATATACATAAAGAACTGTCAGTTAAATTTCGTGCCGGACCTTGTGGAAATGGAAATATTTCGGTATATTTCGTGGAAATATATTGAAATTTAATACTATGGGTATTGTCAACGAGAATTCTCTTCTTGTTGCTACGATAAGTAATTGATTTCCATCAATTCCAATCCATTCACTTTGTTGCATATTTTGTAGATATTCTTAATATTCTTTCATATATGTAATTCAGATATTATTACAACAAGAAGACAAGACAATCCAGTTGGGAAAAGCCTCTAGAATTGATGACACCTATTGAGGTGAGTGATATCATCGGATGATTGCCTTTTCATATAAATGATCACATCATTTACCACTTTTTTATTATTATGATCAATAATGCTGCTAAATTGCATTGTAATTTCTAGAAAATATGTTCCATTATTGGTGATTGGAAATTGTAACTCTGCTTAAATTGATCAAATTTGTTTTATGCAAATTCTCTGTTTCTTTGCATGTTCTTCCACTGGTTTGTAGATGTCATGGCAAGTCAGGAGAAAAAAACAACTGCTCTATATGCTCACTTTTGAAGGCGGGGTTTCTCTTTCTCAAGGCAGGCAAACATTGCTATTTACCTTTTATTTATCATATAGGGACACTTACCTATGAAATTGGTGGCTGGATAGAATTTATCATTGATAGATTAACAAAGCAAAGGGTGCTATTCTTGTTGTTGATATTTGGCATGAGATATGGCAGCAGCTTATTTTTTCTATTTTCTATATTCATGAATCATGATATAAATCCCTTTTTCCTGCGGTTCTCAAGAGTGTTGACTGTTCCTACAGTCATACTAAAAGATGTTCTTATCAGTTTCAACAGGAAAATTTTTGCGGGTTATATATACCATCCTTTTCTACCAGAGCTGCTGATTCCATGTTTGTTGACTATTTTATGATAAATATTTATTACCCAGCTTTTTGTCTGTTGAATTTGCATTTGCCTATTACACTCAATTAAGCTGGCTATGAAAACAGATGGGCGATCTATTAAAACAGATGGGGGATTTATTATTATTCCCTACATTCTGACTGAGAATTATTTATGTGCCTTATACAGCAATGACTGGATGCCTGTTTTTGATCGGCAAATCTGGTTGGATTTCTTGTTTTTTCTCAATTTTGGTACTCTTGGTTGTATTTCTCAAATATTACATAATTTGTTTGTTTTTTTATTTTTTACCATCTGTTTTTGAAAGTTCAATGATGAGCTGGCTTGTTGATGGTGTTTGATTTTGCATGCTTTTGTTTTCCATCTATTTATGATCTGCTTGACTTCTGTGGCTTCTAAAGGATGCTCACAGGTACACATTGTTCTACTCACTTGAGGTATGAAGTGCTATGGAATATGTTGTATCCGCTGTGTGACTTGGATATTAGCATTTTTCACTGTTTATGCTTTTATCAGATACGGTGATTCCATTTGCGTGGACTGTTTCATGGATCTTCTATAAAGTAGGAATTTCTTGGTCAGATATGTTTCACTGAGTAGTGCTTATGTAAATGCACTTTAAAGCAATTTTTTTTTTTTTTGGTCGCATCGCATGCTAGTTTCTCTGTCAATTATTTATTCCATTCTTTGCCTGATGTTATGAAGTACCTCTGCATATGCTATTTTCATACTAGTAGAAGAGAGATTGATTTTTATTTACCATACTTATTCCTGAAGTATATGGATGTCTCGTGTCTTCACACATCGGTTTGCGTTGAACTGCGGCAAGTTGAAATGATTGATTCATGACCATTGCATTCCACAAATAACATTAAGCTGCATGTGGTAAATATGCATGCATTTAGAACTTTGTTTAGTTTCCAGTCAATAGAATTTTTTCTCAGTTAGTTCTTTATTCGCAATTGAGCGTAATCTCAAATGTTTTTGATCTTAAGCCTTTGCAATAGAAGAAACTTGGTTTAGATGATTTTGTTGTATTAATAATTGTTAATTTGGCTGTCGTACATCTAACCTTGCCATAAATTGCTGAAACAAACTTCCGATGATATGTTTTTGTCTCTTTCCATAATTCTTGGGATCAGGACACTTCTCTTTTTCTGAACTTTCTATTCCCCTGCTGTGTTTTCTAGTTTTCATATGGTTCCTAATTTCTTTTAGGTTCTGTCTATTTGTTGTTGGTTTTTATTTTTCGATTTACCAATAAGCTAACACATTTTTCTTAGTGTGTAATATCTCATTATTGCTTTGATACTCTCTTAGTATTTCCTTTAATACTTTGTATATCCTCTATTAGTCTGTGCTTCTTTACTCTCTAAATTCCTATCATACTTGACTTTTGAGTCAGGCATTTCTGAAGTATACACCTTGCCTTGACTTGACAAAATATGAACATCTTTTTGTGTAGTTGATACAAGAAGTAATATTAGACTAAATATATCAGTTATTTAATAGTAACCTGTCGAAAAAAGTTATTTAATTGTTGTTCAAAGATGTGCAAGCACTATAATTTTATTTTGCTTGGTAATTGATCCTTCCCTGATGAGTAAGATTTTTTATCTATAAACTAAATAGACCTTGAAGGGCATGACTTCACTTTACTTTGATGGATACAACATGGCTGGGAGTATTTGGTGAATTTCTATTTATCATTTCGTAATTTTATTCTCGAAGATGAGCAAACTCTTGTTAATCATTTCAACAAGTAGGATTTTTTGGGACTCTGTATGGAATTGGGTTTCCTTTTCTTTTTCTTCAATATGTTGTATTCTTCAGAAGCTCAAAAAAAGAAGAAAATAAAAAAAAAGAAATGTAGCTTGTTTACTGCTATTTGAAGATGTACTGTTCTGTTTCATTTCCATAGTATTTCATCAGTACTCGCTATCTTTCCCTCCGCCCCTCCCCCTTAAAATTAGGGAAGTGTCAGAGCAAACTGAGAAATGGAGTATTTAACTTTTTTTTAAATTGTATTTTCGCTAATATTTGGATTTGTTGAACTTTTTTGTGCAATCCTTGGATGAAATTTGAACAAACTATATATTCCTATTAATCCGGTTGATTTTTTTATCCAATAAATAAACTACTGTTCATGTAAATTGTGTAAAAAATGATAGCAAGCACATTCTGTTAATCTCTCTCTCTCTCTCTCTCTCTCTCTCTCTATCTGTCCGTCTCTCTTTCTCCGATAATTGTTACAACATATTGTGTTGTCTTTCTTTTGAAATTTAAATTTGTTTAGTCTGACTACGTCTTCTAGCTGTCTTAGTCCTTTTGGTTATTATTATGATATTTAAAAGTCCCTCTCATATACGCTCTTACTATCCTCTGTAGAATTTGCTTTTTAGAGGTATTTCGTAAATTTTCACTTTCCACTCATTCAATTTCTATCACCATTACAGAGGGCAGATGCATCGACTGTCTGGAAGGAATTTACAACTCCAGAGGGAAGAAAGTGGGTGATAACTTCAAATTATTTTTGTTTTCTCTACACATTGTGAAAATTTGATCAGGAATCTCCTTTGGCTTATTGGCTTTATAAATTAAATTTATTTTAATTCTGAGAAGATTTTTGCAGGTATTATTACAACAAGGCCACAAAGCAATCTAAATGGACAATTCCTGATGATCTGAAGGTTTCTTTACTTGTTATGACGATATTGGTCAACTCTCTATTTTTCTGTCTTTCCTATTCTATTTTTCTAATTTTCAGTGAAAATATTTCCAGTTGGCTCGCGAACAAGCAGAAAAGATGGCTAGTCAGGGAATACAGTCAGAATCTGCTGTGACTTCTCAAGCTCCAGTTGGTGACACCATCTCTTCAGTTGAAACACCATTTACCTCATCTGTTGCAATATCTGTAATATCAAGCCCAGTTCCAGTGACACCTGTCGTTGCTGTAGTGGATCGATCTCCTGTGGTGGCCTCGGGATCACATTCCATTCCTGATGTGCCTTCTGCTGTAACAGTGGATTCAATTGGAGGTCACTCTCCTGTTGCGATTGTTACCCTTCCACCTGCTGCTGTTCCTGGAAGTGCTGGAGTGCCTGCTACTTTGGTCACTGCCGCTACAACAATGTACGAGCATCTTTATTTGCATTTGGAGGTTGTAAATTTAGTCATTAAGTGTAGATTTAAGCTCAACTGCCTCCTTTAAATTGTCAATACTTGCAGGAGTACTGGGGAGAACATCCGTACGCAAGATCGTGCAAATTCTGTAGATGGAGCTTCTGTTCTTGATTTGGAGGTACTCCAGTCTTCCTTTTATTTTCTTCTTGACTAGTACTGCTAGTTGGTGTAGCCCAATTAATATTATATTTAGGCCTTAGAAGTTTGGAAAAATAGGAATCACGTCTTAAAATGTTTTTGTTTTCCATCGATAAATAGGGTGAGCATCTTTTATGTGTGCAGAAATGATATTGAAGATTGACCAAGTTTCATGTGGTTTGTGCATTACTCTTTGTTTTTCTGATAGGTAGCTACATTTAACTTTTTCTCTGGTCTTATCATCCTTTTTTCCTTGATAAGTATAAAGATTTTCATTAAGAGAGCAACAAAATCAAGAGGTCGAGAAGACCTACTTGGTGGCAAAGAAAAATTGTAAAAGAATATGGAACTCCTCCAATCAGGACAATCCTCAAAATGATGTACCCATCCCATCTACTTTCCTCATACATAACCAAAGCTTATTGAATTTATGATGGATCTTAAACTAGAAATACAAATTTGCTTTGACTTCCGAAATCATATCTTGGTGGTTCCCCTCAACCCCATCAAGGCTTCTCCTATTTCTCTCTTTCCAAACTCTTCAACCGATTGCAAAGGGGAGCCTCCCTTCTAAAATCCTTCTAGCGTTGAAGTCATAGCAAGACCACTAACTGAAAAGAGCCTACACCGAGTGGGGGAGGAGGGTCCAATAAACATGGGAAAGAGCCACACTGACTTGGAGACCTAATTTAATAGCTCAAGAGATGGTTGACCTTTTCTCTACTAGCTTTGCATAAGATAAAGAAATCTACCTAGAATTGACCATGTAAAATCTGGTGACCCTTCGTTATTTATCATTATTATTTGTTTAAATCCACTGACAGCACACTTTAGAAGGAATTTGACTGGAAAATAAGGAAAATCTGGATTATTTAAATGGAAGGATTTGAGCAAGAACACTCCATCATGACTCATTTTCCGAACTCCGACATCCTCGCTTCCAGTGGAAAGATGATTCTTATCAACAATCCATCAACCGACCTGCAGACTGCATTTCCAATCACTTACGTCTTCTTAGTCCCATATTCAAGAAGCGGTTTTCCCCATACTACACCATGCATCTTTGAATTGATTGAATTTCTTTTTTTTGTTGGACACCAAGAGTTGACTTGGAAACTGATTTGTTAGTGGAGTCCCTATACCATGAGTCCCCCCAAGTCTGAATCCCACGTCCTCTTCCTTCTCCAAATCTAATCTCTTTCTTCTAACCATTGACCCCATTTTTTCACCTCTCCTAATCCACATTCATATGGGGTTCTTTCTACTCCTACTCTCCTACCCAAAAGTATTTCAACTAAACTTTTCTATTGTCACCTTTCTCAAAGAATCGTTTGCTCTTTCCCAAATCGTCACAACCATTCATTTTCTGATACCTAACCGATCTTTCTTTAAGAATGATTTGTATAGTCATCATATATGTTCAATTTAACTGTTGCCATGCTATTCAAAATGCTCTATATGCTGTGTTTAGAGATGCTCATGATGTTGTATCTGATCTTTCTAGAGTAGGACTCTTTAATATCTTCTTGTTGTGCTTTTTTGGTTTCCCCCATTTGTAAACGTAGAAGTGTTACTGGTTTGTCATGCATGTCAGTTGCCATACTGATTTTGTCTAGCACATGCAGGAAGCAAAAAAGGGCATGGCAGTTACTGGCAAAGTCAATGTTACTCCAACAGAGGAGAAGGCAGTTGATGATGAAGCCTTGATTTATGCTAATAAGCAGGTTCTTGTCTAGAATTTCCCTCCATGAATTTGTTTATTTTTTTGTTTTTTTCAAGACTACAGTACACTTCATTCCTTTCAGGAGGCAAAAAATGCATTTAAAGCACTCTTGGAATCTGCAAATGTTGAGTCTGACTGGACTTGGGAGCAGGTAGCTTAATTATAGTTCTTTTTTTTTTTTGGGTGTGTATTTCCAACTTTTCTTTTAGTGCTTTATATTTATATTGAAAGGAAAATCTCAGGCTATGAGAGTAATAATAAATGACAAAAGGTATGGTGCTCTGAAAACACTAGGAGAGCGGAAGCAAGCTTTTAACGAGGTAAGCCTTCACAAAGATATGCATTGTAGTGAACCTCCCTTTGCACATTTTGGTAGTTCATTTCTTCTCCTTGTTCTTGTTATATTCATTTTTTTTTTTTTCTTTTTATTATTCTTTAGTACTTGGGTCAAAGAAAAAAACACGAGGCTGAGGAGAGGCGCATGAAACAGAAAAAGGCACGGGAGGAATTTACTAAAATGTTAGAGGTAAGCTTTGTTCTTTTCCTGAAAATCTATTTTGTTATCTTCTGTGGAAGTGATGGTTATTTTCCTTGAAATGTTCTCAACAGGAGTTCAAAGAGCTTGCATCATCTACTAGATGGAGGTTTATGTTTTCCCTATGTAGCATTGAAATTTGAATTTTGTAATTCAGTTTGTGCTACTGATTTATATTTAAATAGCGTGGCAAGTGAATATTCATTGTTACTTTATTTGCGCTAATTATTTTTTATTTATTTATTTCTTATTAATATTCAGCAAAGCTATAACCATGTTTGAGGATGATGAACGGTTCAAGGCTGTTGAACGTGCTAGAGATCGTGAGGACCTTTTCGAAAGCTACTTGTTGGAACTTCAGAAAAAGGTAAATTCTGCTTTTGCTTGTTGTTCATTCCCCATGTCATCATCATCCAAGCTTAGCCCAACTATTCCACTTATGTTCACTCCCCTGTGGAGTTCAATCACAGACACACTTTCATATATTTTTACTTGCTTGCAATCAATGGGTGCATTCACATCAAAGGACCTTACTTGACCTTCACGAAACAAGCACAAAATTCTGCAAACCAGAGCAGTGCTGTTTGACTTGTGATAGCCTCGAGTATTTGTCTAGCTGCGTCAGTCCTGCTCCATGATTATCTTCTATTGAGGGCAGTATGCTTCACTAACTTGTGTACACCAATTCATTTCTCGCTAATTTTGTTCATGTAATTGTTGATTTTCCCCTGCTGAGGTAGGACCTGCACCAATGAGCTCCTTACTGGTTTTGCTGGGTTGTTGAGAACTTTTGTGGTACCCGGTGAATATATCTTGATTTTCAAAAGGATTTTCCTTACACCTTTCTTCCAGTAGGTTTTTCTAATAAGTTTATTTTTCCTCGACTGGGAGATTTCTTTGACTCTCTCTCTCTCTCGATCATTCGAGTGAAGATTTAACCATCCGTTATGTGAAAGTAGTTCTCAAAGTGCATTTGCTTCTTTAATGGTAGATCGTTCTGTTGACACGGGAAATGATTTGCATGTTATAATGAGAAATTCACCATCTTAGTTTGGGAAAATTTTGAAGAATATCAAGTTATCCGTGTTTCTTTCTTGTCAATATGGCATACAGTTAACAAGGGATTCTTCATTGGTTCATTTCATGGTTTGTTTAGTTGGTATATTGATGATTATGCAAAAAATGATGATGTGTTATACCTTAGTTTACTTCTGAATGGATGGTGGGAGTGCATTGGTACCCTAGTATTTGCTTATGTGCTCCAGTCTCCAGCTTCCAAACTGATTTTCTTGTAATCTATCATTTGCGCTTGGGGCTGGATTACTTGGCTTTCAAGAGAATTCTTTGGAGCGTCCTTCCCTTTGGTATCTGTTCGTGAACAAGGAGCAATCCCTTCAAGAAATCATTTTTCTCAATTTTGGGTTGTCTTCTTTTGATGTAAAATACTTTAGGATTTAGGGGTGTCTTTTTTCGAGGATTTGTTGGGTAGATGGGAGTGGGTTTGTAACACTTTTTTTTATATTCCACGGGGTTTTGTTTTTTGCTTTATTTGGTTCATTTGTAATTAGGGTGAGTCTTCTAGATCCCCTCCCCTTCTTTGCTTTATGTATGAATCTTCGCCTTTATCTATATAAAAAGCAGTTGGAAGTGTAACTGCTCTCTATACTTAAGTGTCTGTGTCATGGGTGATGCAGGAAAGGGCAAAGGCACAGGAGCAGCATAAGCGAAATATAATGGAATACAGGCAATATCTGGAATCTTGTGATTTTATTAAGGTATGTTTTGAAAAACTGCGTTTTATCTAGTTTATACAAATATCACTTTTTTTTTTAATTTTTATTTTTTAATTTTTTAATTTTTTGCTTTTCCTTTTCTTTGGCAGGCAAACAGCCAGTGGCGGAAAGTCCAAAATCGCTTGGAAGATGATGAAAGATGCTCTAGGCTTGAGAAAATTGACCGCTTGGAAGTTTTTCAGGTGAATTTCATCACTTTAATCTTGAATGCGTTCCTTGGAATGGAAATGCTGATTTTTGCAAAAAATTTCAGGAATATTTACGTGATTTAGAGAAGGAAGAGGAGGAGCAAAGGAAGATACAGAAGGTTGTATTACGATTATTTCTGCTGTATTGTAATAAACCATTCTGTTTTATGGGATCTTGTTCTTATTTTCATTTCTGTTGAAACTAAAAATTCAGGAAAAATTGAGACGGGATGAGCGAAAAAATCGTGATGATTTTCGCAAGTTGATGGAAGAACATGTTGATGGTGGAATTCTCACGGCAAAAACTCACTGGCGTGATTATTGTATGAAGGTAATATAGCTTAGTTTGATTTGATGGCCTAAACAGAAGGGGATCTTCTTTTAAAAGTAAGAATACATTTAAGTTGCGTTCTATTCTAGCTTTATAACTTCCTTTTCATCTATTTATCTTTGTTTTAGGTGAAGGATTTACCAGCATATATGGCAGTTTCATCTAACACGTCTGGTTCAACTCCAAAAGATTTGTTTGAAGATGTTGCTGAAGAACTTGAGAAACAGGTTACTTTCCTTATGCCCATTTTTTTTTTCTGACAAGTAGAAATTTAATCAACGTAAAAAACGGAGGTCGACAGACCTACCTACAAAGAGACAAATTTAATACCTCTATTATTGGAACCAAGTTTTCTCTGTGGTATCAAATCGTAAGAAATATGGTAAATTTCATGGTCTTAGTTGTAACTTTCTTTTGTCTCAAGTGCTTTGAAATAGAATGCTTGTAGAATTACTTTTTCCTAAATCTTTTCTATTGTTTTCTCCACAGTATCATGAAGATAAAACTCGAATAAAAGATGCTATTAGGTTGGGAAAGGTAATATCTTTATACAAACTTACCTGCTTTAATGCATTTCAGATTATAATCTGTCTAATAGTGGAATTTTCAGATTACTGTTGCATCAACTTGGTCTTTCGAAGACTTTAAGGCTGCAATGTCAGAGGAAGTTAGCTCCCCACAAATATCAAACATTAACTTAAAGGTATTTTTTTTTTTTTTGATAAGTAACTTACAGGTAATTGCTTTTTTTGTTGATCAGTTGGTGACTCGCTTTTTTAATGGCATCACTAGTTTCCCCTTAATGGAAGCTATTATTTCTCCGGGAGCGTGCAAATTATTCTACAGTTTGCGACAATGGGAGGTTCAAACAAAATGTTGTTAAAATGCCTAAACCGAGTAACAAATCTCTTTTGTTACCTAGATCCCTAAGTGGGTGCCTAATCTGGTTCTCCCACTAACAAACACAAATGTATTGTATATACACACATACGTACGTGTATATACATGTACACATTCTTTTTCATGAGTTATTGATCCTTCCTAAAAGTTGAGAGTGAATCCTTCAAGTTGGATCAACCACACCTATAAATAGGTTGATTTGCATATAGCACATTTGGGATCTCTACCAAATTTGGGAAGTGCTATGCAATACTTCAGTCTTTTTGGCATCACCCATTTAATCTGAAACTGGAGGGGTAAGGCATTCCATAGTTCTTGAGCTGCAACACAGTGAATAAGGAGATAATCAATTGACTTTAGGTCTTGACTTGCACATAGCACATTTATTTGGAATAGACATACATCTGTTAATTGGATGATCCACCATAAGAAGTTTATCAATAGTCCTTGCCCAATAAAAAATGGTCACCTTAGAACGGTAGGAATTCACCATGTATTTTAACCGGAAAAAATGTGAATCATTTCTGATGGCATGTGGTAGAAGGATTTGAATTTAGATAATTTAGTAGCTCTCACTCTCCAAATCATCTTGCCCAGACATGAAAATGATGCATCATCACTGCCTAATCTTTGAATGAGAAGCTGATTCCTTGATTTCCCGATCATCAAATTTCTTCTGTTACCAGAATAGCAGGCCATTGAGCATTTCCCATTAGATGGAACATTTTGTCTGGGAGGGAGTAAATCCCTGAAGATCATGCTAATGTGTCATCACAGAGTCATAGTCCACTCCTACTGCTTTTCTGATGCTCTCTTTAAAGGTGTGATAATGATTCACCATTCCTTTCTACCACTCCACAATAAGGCAAGGGGTGGGCCTCAAATCACTCAGAAGTCAACAGAACCTTATTTATACACATTACAACCACTCTCTCCAACCCGAAACTCCATAGCCATTTCCCAGGATAGTTGCGTTTGTGATTTTGAGGCACTGGAAGCCAAGGCCCCCCAGTCACATCTGCTGAGCATACCTTGTCCCAATCAGCAGTCTAAAACTTGTGATGCTCTTCGTCAGTCTAAAAAAATATCTTGTCAATAATTCCAACGTCAAAGCAACTCATGCAGGAATGGATGATATTGACAAAATTAAGGTGGTAGGTCGGACAACAGTCTTGATTAGAGTAACTCTCTTACCTTTAGATAGCCTTCTTCCAATAAAAATAAATTCTTCACAACATTCCACCTCAGGATCCCAAATTTCCTTCGTCCTATATCTTGCTCCAATAGGAAGCTCTAAGTACGAATGATGCAGGACCGTGAATGTTACCCTCGATTGTGAAATCGATAGAGAAAACAAATGTTACGTTGGCCTCAATCCAAATGGCCTCACACCACACCATTAATAGGAATATCAAAGCTTCAATCTCAATTTTATTCATTATTTAAGAAAGTTACAGCAAGAAGCAAGTATTTATAATATTCTCTAAACCATAAATCTAATCTCAACCATCTAACTAAAATAAGGAGATTCAATAGTTGTAAATAAGCTTAAATCAATTTAAATAAAACAAAAGTATAAATACCATCTATGTCCCAATCCAGTACCTTTATTTCCCTTGAATTTTCAGCCTATGAAAATTCATTAAAAAATCAATATAAAGTTACCAAAGTACCCCCTAATACCTATACTAACATCATAGGCTAATAAAACATCAAAATAAGTTCAAAAAACATAAAATTAAAGTCTTAAAATAGAAAACTAAATAAAAATTAAAATCAACTCTTCAATATTTGATGTCTCCATCAATTCTCCTTGACTGGGAAGATTTTGCCATTGGTGAAATAAAATTGTAGTAATTCTCATCATTAGTTGCGTTCCACATTAATGAAGTATGAAGTATCCCAAATCTACATCCAAAGAGGTTGATTCTTAGAGCAGAAACATCTTCAAAACCAACAAGCATATCTAGGCCAAGCTTAAAATCTTGTTTCAATGCAATGCTTGGGCTCCCGACTGAAACATTCAGAAACAATTCAAAACATTCCCAAAACATTCAATGGATTCAAGTCAATATTTCGTTCCGATCTTTTGGCCGAGGCAATAAAATCTGGGCTGAAACATTATGAAAAGTATAAAACTTTATATCATGTCAGGGACCCCAACTGGGGTACCTTACGTTGCAGTAGATGGTTAGAGTTAGAAAGTTTTTATTATTTCTTAAATTTATTAGGATCATTAGTTACTCTCCGATTCATTAGATAAGTAAGGATTTGCGTAGAAGATTGTACTTTTTATGGATCATTAACTTGAATATATCATATTAAATGATTAAAATTAGGAAACTTAAGGAAAAATTACCTATTAGATAAAAATAAAAATAAAATTGTATGACTAGGCACTGGTGACTGGACTTTCAACTAGGACTATGGATAAACATAGTTCCACTTTCTCGCAAAATCTTTCCTCCTAAGAACTCAGAAACCCTTACAAAATATTCTCCCATTCTATGAAAAGCTACTCGGTGGTCTTGTACATTTCTTTATTTTATAAATAATCAACAATCGTATTATTGTTGGTGACTTCTGTCATATTATTCCAAGTCTTTTGTAACTTACTTTTGATGTTTTCATGCTTGCTGTGACTTTGACATTCTAATTTGATGTTCTAATCTGTTTGCAGCTTGTTTTTGATGAGCTGATAGATAGGATCAAGGAGAAGGAGGAGAAAGAGGCTAAAAAACGTCAACGTCTGGCAGATGGCTTCTCTGATCTATTGTACTCCATCAAGGTATGGCAAAAGTGTGTTAAACCATGATATTCACATTTTCACTCTGCAATGGTTGGTGAAAGAATGCCAGTTTTTTTTTTAAGAAGTAATGAATGGCAGTTTGTGTAACCAGATTTCTTGATTGTGTGTTACCTTGTTGTAGGAAATAACTGCGTCTTCAAAATGGGAGGATTGCAAGCCACTATTTGAAGACAGTCAGGAGTACAGGTATTCTGTATCTATTATTCATACCTCATTGTTTGTGATTATAATTATCAAACGTTGGTTGTTAATATCATCCTTTGTGGCATTCACTTGTTAGATCCATTGAGGATGAGAGCTTCAGGAGAGAGATCTTTGAGGAATACATCACAGTTTTGAAAGAGAAGGTTAAAGAGAAGGAACGGAAGCGAGAGGAAGAGAAGGTATTTGCCTATCTTAATTGTTCCAACTTTTTTAGTGTTACCCGTCATTAGATTCTGGACTAGTTGCATATTCATGATTATCGATTCTACAATGGTTTCTTCATCCATATTTGATGCATCTATTTGAAAGTTTGTGCAATATTGCATGGAGCACCAACTGAAAACAGTATTTTGGAGTTTAGTATTTTTTTTCCTCAGTTAGTTTCCTGCAAAACTATGCTCAACAGTGACTGCAAAATTATGGGTACATACTTATTTTTGGTGTGAATGGTGCTGAATTCACTTTTCAGTGTTGCTACTTGGACATGATTTTGAATGAGGCGGGCTGGATGAATTCTATGGACACTACACTGTCAGTTGTAGATGTGAAGTGCTAAACTTAACACAACACACTGAAATGTCTGTACAATTCATTTCGAATATTCACAGATATAATTCTGAAATAATGGCGTTTTACAAGTATATGGTACATATATAAAGTATGTACTATTAAGGGTGTGTTTGAAACATGAGAGTTCATGGTGAGAGTTAGGAGTATCAGGAGTTCGACTCTTGAAAGTTGATACCGAGGGTTAAATGACCCTTCCAAACATGGGATCTTAAACAACCCGCGTGTGTTGTGACGCACCCTAAGTATTTAAATATGTTGTGCACCTTGGTATCTTTTGTGAGCATTTCACTCTCTTTGTTTTTCAATGGGTTGGGTCAAATTTTTTCCCCCGATAGGTAAAGGGTTAGTGGTTAGTAGGGTGAAAGTGGGTTCAAGGGTATTTAAACTTAGGACGTGGGAACAACACACTACACGCCTTACCAACTAAACTAATAAGTTGGGTCATTGTTTTCGGTAAGGGGGTGCTCATAAAGATTTCCCTTCTTATGGAGTGAGCTTTCCTTTGCCATGTGATTGTCTTTCCTTCATTTTTGTTCCCCGTGTCTTTTTTTGTTAATGAAGTGTAGCTGTGACCCGGCAAAAAAAGGAAGGTATAATTGGGGTGATACACACGTAGCACTCGTCATCGTGTATCTACATAATAGCTGAAAACATGTCTCAATATTTGTCTGAATATTGAGTGGCAGCATCACAATATCCATGTCAAAAATCTTTCCCCATATGCTTGTAGATCAGCATGTGATGCATGACCATCGAACTAACTACAATTCTAATTCAACCAACAATTCCTCGATCCAAATGCAACCCACATGCACTCTCCAATGTGGAGTCTTCAAAAGATCTTGCACATGAGGTCTTCAAGTCTTCTCCGTATCTATCACCAATCCACAAGGAAGCTTGTGTTTTCCTCCTCCTATGGTAATATTTAGAGGTTGATGATCTGATTTCCCCATCAACTAACCTTGACTAGGAAAATTTCGCCTTTGGCGAAATAAAACTATGGTATCGCTCCAAGAGATCTGGGTCAATCTTTTGTAACTCTGTGTCTGTAATCCAAGTGCAATATGAATGTGACCTGTTTTTCTACTTAACAAGAAATTTTTGATATCCTCCATGCCGGGTTAAAACCACTTGACGATCCAAGACATCCTCAATTTCTTTGTGCTTTTGAGGTATAATAGGTGTAGGAGGCAAAGTTATGGGACTTTGTGATGGAAAATGCCATGGGACATGGGTTGGGTCAGAAATAGAAGTAGAATAGTTAGTGTGATGATCATAAGAAAAATTATTGGTGGTATTGTTGACCCTTGAAATGGCACAAGATCTTCCACATTAAATGTTGAATTAATTCCCATGTCAGATGGAAGCTCTATCACTTGCGCATGGTACCCACTCCTCATCAGCATGATACTGTGATACTAGAGTGTTGCTAGGGTGCCCAACACAATTTTTTAAAAGAAAAGGGAGAGAAAAGTTTAGAAAACATGAAGGTGCCAACATGGTAAGTTTGTAAAGTTTGTCATTGTTAATATCATTGGCCCGAGTTCAAAACCCCATACCATCATAAAAAAGCAGTTTGAAAACGCGTTCTATTCATTAAATTGTAAACCTGAATTTTTTAATGTCTACTGTTATTTTCTCCGGTTTTGTTGCATGAAAATGATTTTATTTTATTTTATTTCTACCTGTTATGTTTTCCAATATTAAATTTTTTTTTGACATCGGTACCTTCCATCAAGGACATTTAAATTTTTTGATTGTACTTGTATGAAGAAAATTTTATTCCACCAGTGGTGCCATTTTTGTTGCTGGGTTGGGCAATATTTATGTAGTCTTGAAAAAATCATGTAGTTAAGTTGTGATATCCAAACTTAAATCTTTAGGCAAAGAAGGAAAAAGAGAGAGAGGAGAAGGAGAAGAGAAAGGAAAAAGAACGGAAGGAAAAAGAGAGGGAGCGTGAAAGACAGAAGGGAAGGGAGCGATCTAAGAAGGACGAATCAGAGAGTGAAAATGTTGATGTAACTGATGTGAAGGAGGACAGAAGAAGGGAAAAGGACAAGGATAGGAAGCACCGGAAGCGACATCAAAGTGCTGCAGAGGACTTAAGCCCTGAAAAAGATGATTCCAAGAAGTCACGTAGGCATGGCAGTGACCACAAAAAATCAAGAAAGGTATACCCATGCGTTCACTTCTTAATTGTTGATTATTCCTAATGGAAATTAAAACCTGCATTTTTAAAAAAAAATTCTGTTGCAATTGTGAAAAAAAATTGTAATTTTTTAATGTTATATCTTGAACAGCATGCATATACACCAGAATCTGATGGAGAAAGCAGGCATAAGAGACACAAGAGAGACTACCGAGATGGTTCACGTAAAAATGGTTCTTATGAGGAGCTCGAGGATGGGGAACTTGGAGAGGATGGAGAAATACGGTAGTTCCTTGTATTCTATCCTTACAGATCACTATTCATTTTTGTCTCTTTTTTCACCTCTTCGTTGGCAAGATGTTGCTGTTTCACAGCTTATTTTGGTAGATCCGCTAGATAGATTTTGTGATTAGTTTTCATATTGTTTTTTGTTTTTTCTTTGAATCTATCCTTTTGTCCAATTAATTACATCATTTAGTGCATTAGAAATGTCCAATTGAAGTGGTGTTAGAATACATGATAGCTTTTGACTTTCGGAAGTTCCCTCCAAAAAGCAGTTCAGAAAAAGATAGGTGGTCTCTTAATTATGGAAACATTTTGGGGATCAGGTTGGCCAGCTATTTTTTCCCCCTCAAGTATAAGCTATATGCAGTTCTTAGATTTACAACTCTAATATGTAAATTCCTGTTGCCGATATATATGGGAACGGATCAAGGGACATGAAAAAATAATAGAATGCTAATAAATTTTCAAAATTTGGGTTAGAAGTTTTGGACTGAGCTGATTTTTTGTGAGGATGATCTCTATGATGCGAAGATCATCTGGAAAAAAAAAAAAAAAGTCCAATCTGAAACTTCTAACCCCATTAAAAGTGATTTAGAATGTGAACTGTCCAGTTTTTGCCAATTTTTGCCAATAATTGTAAATCACTTCTTGATGGATTTATAAATTTCAGATTGAGCTGATTTTTTGTGAGGATGATCTTCTCATCATAATGACCATCCTTGCAAAAAATCAGCTCAATTCAAAAATCTCTAACCCATATTTAGAAAAACCATTGTTTTTACATGTGTTTTTACATATGTCCCATGAACCGCACCATATATATATGGGGAGCGTTCAATGGCAAACTTTTTGGCAAAACATGAGTTAGAGGTTTTGGAATGGGCTGATTTTTGGTGAGGATGATCTCTACGGTGAAGGAGATCATTATCACCAAAAATCAGCCCGTTCCTAAACTTCTGACCCCATAAAAAACAGTTTACAAAAAATGGACGGTCCACGATTTTTCAACTTGTAAACATGGGTTAGAAGTTTTGGAATGGGCTGATTTTTGGTGACGATGATCTCCTCACCGTAGAGATCATCCTCACCAAAAATCAGCCCATTCCAAAACTTCTAACCCATGTTTATATATATATATGGGTCGGGTTCCTGCAACACACATTGCGACACACATATAGACAACGTGTTTGTCTTATATGGGCAAAAATGTTTGGAATGGGCTGATTTTTTTGTGAGGATGATCTCTGTGATGAGGGGATCATCCTGACAAAAAATCATCCCATTCCAAAACTTGTAACCCCATCAAAATTGATTTACAAAAATTGGATGGTCTAGAAGTTTCATATTGAGCTGATTTTGGCAAGGATGATCTCACCACAGAGATCATCCTCATAAAAAATCAGCCCATTCCAAACATTTTTGCCCATATCAGACAAAACACGTTGTCTATATGTGTGTTGAAATGGTTGTCGTTTGAACCTGACCCTATATATATATATATATATGGGTAGCGTTCAATGGCAAACTTTTTGGCAAAACATTTTTCAAAACATGAGTTAGAGGTTTTGGAATGGGCTGATTTTTGGTGAGGATGATCTCTACGGTGAGGAGATCATCATCACCAAAAATCAACCCATTCCAAAACTTCTAACCCCATCAAAAACAGTTTACAAAAAATGGACGGTCCACAATTTTTCAGCTTGTAAACATGGGTTAGAAGTTTTGGAATGGGCTGTTTTTGGTAAGGATGATCTCCTCACCGTAGAGATCATCCTCACCAAAAATCAGCCCGTTCCAAAACCTCTAACTCATGTTTTGAAAAATGTTTTGCCAAAAAATTGGCCATTGAACGCCCCCCTATCTATCTATATATATATGGGAAATGTTCAGCACCCTATAAGTTTTACCACACACTTTAACAAACGTTTTTTGTCCTACATGGGTTAGAAGTTTTGGAATGAGCTGATTTTTGGTGAGGATGATCTCTATGATTAGAAGATCATCCTCCCCAAAAATCAGCCCATTCCGAAATGTTTAGCCCCATGTTTACACGTTGAAAAATCGTGGACCGTCCATTTTTTGTAAATCAATTTTGATGGGGTTAGAAGTTTTGGAATGAGCTGATTTTTGGTGAGGATGATCTCCTCACCATAGAGATCATCCTCACCAAAAATCAGCTCATTCCGAAACTTCTAACCCATGTAAGACAAAACGCGTTTGTTAAAGTGTGTGGTAAAACTAAGGGTGGCGAACGGGACCCTATATATATATATATATATATATATATATATATGGGTCAGGTTCAAAGGACAACCATTTCTACACACATATAGACAACGTGTTTTGTCTTATATGGGCAAAAATGTTTGGAATGGACTGATTTTTTGTGAGGATGATCTCTGTGATGAGGAGATCATCCTTGCCAAAAATCAGCTCATTATGAAACTTCTAGACCATCCAATTTTTGTTGAAAAATTATAGACCGTCCAATTTTTGTAAATCAATTTTGATGGGGTTACAAGTTTTGGAATGGGATGATTTTTTGCCAGGATGATCCCCTCATCACAGAGATCATCCTCACAAAAAATCAGTTCATTCCAAACATTTTTGCCCATATAAGACAAAACACGTTGTCTATATGTGTGTAGAAATGATTGTCCTTTGAACCTGACCCTATATATATATATATATATATGGGTCCCGTTCAGCACCCTAAGCTTTACCACACATTTTAACAAACGTGTTTTGTCTTACATGGGTTAGAAGTTTTGGAATGGGCTGATTTTTGGTGAGGATGATCTCTATGGTGAGGAGATCATCCTCACCAAAAATCAGTTCATTCCAAAACTTCTACCCCATCAAAAATGGTTTACAAAAAATGGACGGTCCACGATTTTTCAACGTGTAAACATGGGGCTAAACATTTCAGAATGGGCTGATTTTTGGGGAGGATGATCTTCTAATCATAGAGATCATCCTCACCAAAAATCAGCCCATTCCAAAACTTCTAACCCATGTAGGACAAAAAACGTTTGTTAAAGTGTGTGGTAAAACTTAGGGTGCTGAACATTTCCCTATATATATATATATATATAGGGTAGCGATCAATGGCAAACTTTTTAGCAAACTTTTTGGCAAAATATTTTTCAAAACATAGGTTAGAGGTTTTGGAATGGGCTGATTTTTGGTGAGGATGATCTCTACAGTGAGGAGATCATCCTCACCAAAAATCAGCCCATTCCAAAACTTCTAACCCCATCAAAAACAGTTTACCAAAAATGGACGGTCCACGATTTCTTAGCTTGTAAATATGGGTTAGAAGTTTTGGAATGGGCTGATTTTTGGTGAGGATGATCTCCTCACCGTAGAGATCATCCTCACCAAAAATCAGCCCATTCCAAAACCTCTAACTCATGTTTTGAAAAATGTTTTGCCAAAAAGTTTGCCAAAAAGTTGGCCATTGAACGCCCCCCATATATATATGGGTCCCGGTCGGCACCCTAAGTTTTACCACACACTTTAACAAACGCGTTTTGTCCTACATGGGTTAGAAGTTTCGGAATGGGCTGATTTTTGGTGAGGATGATCTCTATGGTGAGGAGATCATCCTCACCAAAAATCAGCTCATTCCAAAACTTCTAACCTCATCAAAAATGATTTACAAAAAATGGACGGTCCACGATTTTCAACTTGTAAACATGGGGCTAAACATTTCGGAATGGGCTGATTTTTGGGGAGGATGATCTTCTAATCATAGAGATCATCCTCACCAAAAATCAGCCCATTCCAAAACTTCTAACCCATGTAGGACAAAAAACGTTTGTTAAAGTATGTGGTAAAACTTAAGGTGCTGAACATTTCCCTATATATATATGTGGTAGCGTTCAATGGCAAACTTTTTGGCAAAACATTTTTCAAAATATGGGTTAGAAGTTTTGGAATGGGCTGATTTTTGGTGAGGATGATCTCTACCGTGAGGAGATCATCCTCACCAAAAATCAGCCCATTTCAAAACTTCTAGCCCCAGTTTACAAGTTGAAAAATTGTGGACCGTCCATTTTTTGTAAATCATTTTTGATGAGATCAGAAGTTTTGGAATGGGCTGATTTTTTGTGAGGATGATCTCCTCACCGTAGAGATCATCCTCACCAAAAATCAGCCCATTCCAAAACCTCTAACCCATGTTTTGAAAAATGTTTTACCAAAATGTTTGTTGCTGAACGAGACCTATATGTATAAGGTCCCGTTCGTTGTCTCACGGTTTAACAAATGGTTTCAAACCGTTGGATATGATGCAAACAGACCAACGAGATGGAAAGTTGCGTTTAAATTATAATTGATCGATTTATTACAGTGCCGTCTCTCAACTTAATACTATTTAGTGTTACCTCCCTGATTCAATTACAAAAAAAGACAAAGTAAAACTCTCTCTCTCTCTCTCATTTTGAAATAGAGAACAGAGAATTCTCTATCGACATAACTCTCTCTCCCTTTTCTCTATGGTTGAAATCCTCTCTCTCACTCTCTCATTAAAGAGTAGAACAGAGAGTTCTCTATCGACAAAACTCTCTCTCCCTTTTCTCTATCGTTGAAATCCTCTCGTTGGTTTGGAGTTTTTGAGATTGGGTTTTGTTGTTCGCTTGGGTGACTGAGGTGGTGGTAAGGTTATATGACAGACTTCATAATATATATACATTTTTTCTTTTTAGATAAAATTTGAGAAAAAAAAAATCCATTTTTTTAAAAGTATTTGATGGAAAATTTGAGATGAGTTCATAAAGGTTTTTCAGAACTGAACTGAGATTGTGTTAAAATCTAAAACACTAGAAGATCCAATTCATAGTAACTCTTATCCTTTATAAGGCAGAACTAATTGAACTTCACAACAATCTTTTTAAATTGAAATTTCAATCAAACCCATTAAAGAGTACAACTTTTTCTTCAATTACATATAATCAAACGTGGCGTTGAAAATAAACAGAATAGGATACAATAAACACACCACAAGGAGAGAAAATTAATACAAAGAAAGAGAGGTCTAAGTAATCAGCATTAGCCAAACAAATCAAATAGCTTCGCAAATTTGACTAAAGAATGTGGCAAAGGGTTCTTTTCTTCTGTTTCCTGGGCTTTGGTAGCCGGAGAACAACCTTGATAGTAGTATCGAATACGACCTTCACATTTTGCAATTCAAACAAAAGTCACAAACAAGAAATCGCCAAAAGACCAAAATAATAGTTCTCGACCAGGTCATCATCCTTGCCAAAATTCAATCTGATTCAAAACACAAACATTTGACATATAAAGGCTTAAATTTCTACACCGTTAACGCCTTGGTGCATTTGGTATATTGGTTAGGTTCGTCTTAAATGGTTTTAAACCCAAACAAGATAGAATGAGAGAGTGAGAGCGAGATAGAATGAGAGAGTGATAGAGAGGATTTCAGCGGGAGGGTTTCAACGATAGAGAAAAGGGAGAGAGAGTTCTGTTGATAGAGAACTCTCTGTTATCTGTTTCAGCGAGAGAGAGAGAGAGAGTTTTACTCTCTGTTTTTCTTTTTTTAATTGAATCAGGGAGGTAACACTAAATAGTATTAAGTTGAGGGATGGCGTTGTACTAAATTGATAAATTATAATTTAAACGCAACTTTCCATCTCGTCCGTCCGTTTGCATCATATCAAACTGCTTGAAATCGTTTGTTAAACCGTGAGGTAGTGAACGGGACCCATATATATATATATATATATATATATATATATATATATATGGGTCCCGTTCGGCACCCTTAGTTTTACCACACACTTTAACAAACGCGTTTTGTCTTACATGGGTTAGCAGTTTCGGAATGAGCTGATTTTTGGTGAGGATGATCTCTATGGTGAGGAGATCATCCTCACCAAAAATCAGCTCATTCCAAAACTTCTAACCCCATCAAAATTGATTTACAAAAATGAACGGTCCACGATTTTTTAACGTGTAAACATGGGGCTAAACATTTCGGAATGGGCTGATTTTTGGGGAGGATGATCTTCTAATCATAGAGATCATCCTCACCAAAAATCAGCCCATTCCAAAACTTCTAACCCATGTAGGACAAAAAACATTTGTTAAAGTGTGTGGTAAAACTTAGGGTGCTGAACATTTCCCTATATATATATATATATATATATATATATGGGTCCCGTTCGCCACCCTTAGTTTTACCACACACTTTAACAAACGCGTTTTGTCTTACATGGGTTAGAAGTTTCGGAATGAGCTGATTTTTGGTGAGGATGATCTCTATGGTGAGGAGATCATCCTCACCAAAAATCAGCTCATTCCAAAACTTCTAACCCCATCAAAATTGATTTACAAAAAATGGACGGTCCACGGTTTTTCAACGTGTAAACATGGGGCTAAACATTTCGGAATGGGCTGATTTTTGGGGAGGATGATCTTCTAATCATAGAGATCATCCTCACCAAAAATCAGCCCATTCCAAAACTTCTAACCCATGTAGGACAAAAAACGTTTGTTAAAGTGTGTGGTAAAACTTAGGGTGCTGAACATTTCCCATATATATATATATATATATATATATATATATATGGGAAATGTTCAGCACCCTAAGTTTTACCACACACTTTAACAAACGTTTTTTGTCCTACATGGGTTAGAAGTTTTGGAATGGGCTGATTTTTGGTGAGGATGATCTCTATGATTAGAAGATCATCCTCACCAAAAATCAGCCCATTCCGAAATGTTTAGCCCCATGTTTACACGTTGAAAAATCGTGGACCGTCCATTTTTTGTAATTCATTTTTTATGGGATTAGAAGTTTTGGAATGAGCTGATTTTTGGTGAGGATGATCTCCTCACCATAGAGATCATCTCCTCACAAAAACCAGTCCATTCCAAAACTTCTAACCCATGTAAGACAAAACACGTTTGTTAAAGTGTGTGGTAAAGCTTAGGGTGCTGAACGGGACCCTATATATATATATATATATATGATTTTAAGACCTATAAGCATGTTCTTAATGAGTTCAGTAACTAGAAGCTGATATTGTTATATGCATGTTTGGGCCCACATATATATAGGTGGCGTTGGACAACCAACGTTAGGGAGCCAACGTTGTCCTATATGACTTAAAAATTTCGGTTTGAGCTGATTTTTTACAAGAATGATCTCTATGGCAAGGAGACCGTCCTCCCAGAAAATCAGTCAATCTGAAACTTCTAAGTCCATCAAAAGTGATTTACAAATTTTAGGTAAAAAATCAACGGTCCACAATTTCCAAACCATTTGTGATGGGGTTAGAAGTTTCAGATTGGACTGATTTTTTTTGTGAGGATGATCGCCAGTCTAATCTAAAACTTTAAGTCATATTGGATGAAGGTGTTGGCTCCCTAAGGTTGGCATATATGGGTTGTGTTTGGCAGTCAATCTTACGAGTCAAAATTTGTCCTATATGAGTCAAAATTTTCTGGTTGAGCTGATTTTTTTGTGAGGAGGATCTCTATGGTGATGAGGATATCATCTTAAAAAAAATCAGCCTAATCTAAAACTTCTAACCCATATAGGTTAAACACGTGGCTCCCAAATGTTGGTTGCCGAAAGTGATCTCATATATAGGTCATGTTCGGCAACCTACCATTTGCTTTATGTGTTTTGTCCTGAGATCATCCTCACTGAAAATCAAACCCATTCCAAAACTTCTAACCCATTTAGGGCGAAACATGTTGGGCAAATAGTAGGGTGCTGAACATTTCACATATATATAGACGGGTCAGGTTCAGCTGCTAAAGTTCCATTGAAAATGTTGCAACCGTTGGATCTGTGAACACCTCCCCCGTGACTGCCCAACGCCAAATCAAAACCCTCTCCATTACTCTCCTCCCAAACCAAAACCCTCTCCAGCTGATTGACTGTTGTCATCTTCATCTTAGACAACAATGAAAGCTCAGGCGACCAAAATACCTTCACCTTAAGTTACCCTTTTGAGTTAATGATCTTATTAAGATGCTAATTGGATGGTGACACAAAAAATATATGAAGGTACAGCTCATATCCTGATTTGTTTTGTTCAGATGGTAAGAAGAGAGGGATTCAAAGACGAACCTGTTGCAATGTCCGAATTGAAGAGAACGATCAAAAAAGAAATATAAAAAAACAATTATTTTTCATCGTCGAATTTCAATTTTAAGTTTGGTAGTTACTCGGAAGTACGGTAGCCATCCATTTTCAAAAGCTTGGATCAAATTTATAAAAAAAAAAAAAATTTATTTTATTTTTTTAATCTGTTTTTTTTTTTCCGATGAGACTTAAGAGGATTGTGGTGTTGGATTGCTGATGTAGTAATCCAGTTGAGTAAAACGACCCTTACTAAGATTTAAAATCTCACTATGTTTGTAAGTATATAAGATTTAAAATCTTACTATGTTAGTAAGTATCTGGCTTCTTGATAAGTGGTTTTTTGAGCATCTAATCTTATACCTACAAAACAGTTAGACTTTGCAACTTTTCGAAGTTTTAAGTGAAAGTATTAATCATGTGCACTTAAACAAATCTTGACCATTGAATCTTTATAGATCCAACGAACATGAGCATTTGTGTGGATCTTTGTCTCAAATTTTGTCAATGGGCCATGGATTAGAAAATCCTCCTTCCACTTCATTTGTATGATTGCATTGAAAAGATTAAAAAAAATAAAAAAATTGTACTTCTTTGAAAGTCAAAATCAATCTAAGACCGCTTCATTTTTGACTAGTAAGAATTTTTTTAGAAAAATATTTTAAGTATTATTTAAGATTAGATTAGATCCTATTGACAATTTGTGAGCTGCCAGTAGTCGGTGCCAATGGCAAATTTAACAGTTGAGGTTCTTGAAGTTTTGTGAAGAAAAGTGTTTATTATAGAAATATTTCTACTATCGATTTTAAGAAATTTTTTTTTGCTCAGTGAATCCGGGATCCACCAATCACGTAAGGTCGTGTTTATTGAATGTATCCCCATTTTACAAAAGGACAATGCTCAAGTAACATTAAAATGTACATCATGGAGGGCATTTTTAACATGGATGTGTGTCAGAATCATAGATGCTTTCATAGAGATCTCACTTGTATTTTGATGAAAAGATCTATGGTTTTGACACACATCCACGTCAGAAATGTCCCCCACGAAGTACTTTATGTTATCCCAGCACGACTCTTTACAAAATTACCGCTTGAGGTGGCACTCTAGGCGGAGAATCTGTGAGTACTGTGACAAATAAATCTGAGAGAAAAAAAAAATCTCTTCTAATTATATATAAGTTAAATCAATTCAAAGTTGGAAATATTTTTATTAAAAACACTTAATATCATTACTAAGCAATGGAAGTACACCTCCATGCAGTGTCCAAAATCGTGACCGTACGCCATGTGAATATAGTTCACAAAACTTTTAAGAACTTTAAAAAAAGAGATGAATGATAGCGCGCTCCATTGTAGTTCTTCAATATGAGAACATGCCATTTATATTAGAAAAAATATGATTAATTTTGTCGTGACCCCTAGATTGTTATAAATATTTGAGATACCCATTTATGTTTTCAAAATGATGACAATGGCCCCTTGACCAAAGTCCCCTGTTATAAATTAATTAAAAGTGATTCTAATGGCTTTATCATCATTGTCATCACCACTATTGTTGTCATCACCTTATTCAAGATCTTCATTTTTCATTACCCTATGAGGAAAATTTGAGGTGAAGGGACATGTCATTAGACTTAAAATATGAGGAGATATCTCAAGAATTCACAAAATAGAGGGATTATTTTCATCAAATCATCATCATCCTTACATCATCATTTGAAGATGCTTGGATTGAGAAGAAAAATCAAGGTTTCCAGGTCGTTTTTCATTAATCTACGAGATAATTTAAAATAATCTCAAGTATTCATAAAATTAGAGGATCTGAGACAAAATCTTACTTTATTTAAAGAAAAGAAAAGAAAAGAAAAAATCTCACTAACTAGATGTTGGAGAGAGTTATCGCCACTCTCCTTAGAACATGGACTTGATATTATTTAAAAAGATAAAAAAATACATATATATATCTATATATATATATATATATAATTTTTTATTTTTAATTTTAATTTTAAATTTAAGAGTTTAGTGATTATCTATTTTTAATGTGCAAAATCATGTTAGAAAAAACAAAATTTTAGCCCTTATCCATGCCTATCACGCTGGCCTAACTCAACTTTTAAAAACTGAACATTTTGAAGAATTTAAGCATTATAGATATTTTTGGATGATCTAAACTTTAAATTTCGAAGAATTTAGGCATTATAGAGATTTTGGATCGTCATGAATTCTAGTAACTCCTAATCCTAACCAGGGTATGCATGTGTGTGCCAAGTGTACCCATGTTTTAATTAGAGATTCTCCATTTTAGCGTGCACGTGCACGTGCGATTGATAACACGTGTGGCAAGACTCTTGTCTGGTTCCAACAGGTCCAAGGTCTCTGGAAGCCTCAGCTGCTCGCATGAAAGATGGTTTGAGATGATGACGACTTTCTCTCTCTAGTGTCAACCAAACGCGTGTACTAAAAGTTTCCTTGGTTTTTGCCAAAGTATCACCACAAAAGCGAAAGAGCGAGGCAAAAGGACAAAAGATTGTGGAGGACCCACCACTTTTGAGACACGTGTTTGGTGTCAGCCATGACTTTCCGTGCATTGTACTTATAAAATAAAAATTACTACGTGAGATTAGAATCATTTTTTTTACCACGTGGGAAGCTTTGATATTTTTACTTTTAAGAATCCCAAATACTCTTATAACACTTGGGCAGTTGGGTGGTGTATCTTTTTCTTGATACCTCTCTGATTGGTGAATGTAGGCCACCCTTTGTGGACTCCAATATGTTTTCTTTTTTTTTTCTTTTCCTTTTGAGAGCTTCTCTTGCCCCCCCCACCCTTTTAACTTTTACTTATTACACTTTAATTGATAATAAAAAAAATAAGTGAATGATTAAGAGTAAGTACAAATTGGGGTGACAATAGAAAACATATTATTATTATTATAAACCTCTTTTTTGTGATATTCATAGAATGGGAGATCGCTTGCGACTTTGAGTAACACGTGACACTTTTTTGAATATTTTTGTCAAGTTAATCTCTGCAATGTCATGTTGCATAAGCTCAACAATCATGTTGCTTTCACCAACTATGCACTCGAAAGTCGAAGCTCTATGTCTTTCATGCATTTTTCAGGAAGACCATTGCTTAATATGACTCATTTTCACCTTCATGTAGTTCATTAGAGTATACTTTGTCAAAATTACTCTCATTTGATATTAACTTTAGATTTGATCGATTGTCTTGTCCTTATTCATACAATTGATTACAAAATTCATTGATATATTAAACAAAAGAACAAAATTGGTTTAGCCAACTCCAAATCTTTTAAATAAGACTTTGACGATGACTATCAATTCAATGTATTAGATTGGATTTAATATCGTAGGAACTTTCTTTAATATATTACAATCATAAAGATTAATGCAATCTGATCCAAGAATTTCAATTTTTACAAAGTATTAGAGTGAGACTTTTAATAAGAGTTATATGCTATCCATGGGTCAATAATGTTAAAACCTTCAACGGACCCTGACTCATTGATTCTAACAACCTCCTCCAATGTCGTCACCACTATTTTCCTTATACATATGCTTAGTCTTTATAAATGGAGATTTTGACATATAGGGTCCATGATTATAGATAATTACATACTTAGCCTTTGGAGACCTCCCTATTGATCTCAATTTTGAAACAAATATTTTTACTCGTAAAGTCATGATCATTGCAAGTCTGCATTTACTATTTGATTCCATTGAGTTTTTCTCATACATGTAGTTCGCGTCTAGGCATTCGTCAATGATAGATTCACTGTATCTTGACTCAAACTTGTATTTTTCCCTTACATCATCAGTCAATCTATGCTTAGTTTTTTAAATTCTAAGAGTCGAATCCTATCTTTTCCAAGATAATCTTGATATATGCATCAAAGGTTGGATCAAGATGCTATTCTCATACTTGTGATGCGGTGAGAGCTTCTCTTGCCTTCATCAATTATAATTTTCTAATAAGTAATATTTGAGTTAATTTTTATGGTTAGAGTAATAATTTTGTATCCAAACCCTAGTATGGTTCACTTAATATTATTCAATTTGGATAAAATTCCTAAAGTCCATGATTTAAATAAGAGATCAAATCCAATAGTTAAAAGTTACAATCAGAAATTTTTTCTGCATGGGACTACATCAAATAACATTGGAGAGTGTGGCATGTAAGCAAAATCCGGGTACCCAAATGCCTAAAGTAGAGGATTTGCACTCTTAATTTTTCTAGCCATCTCTAATACATGATTTTAAATCTCGTCCGAGTTGTTTTAGTATCGTCCACCAACAAGACGAGTTGACAAATCATCTTAAAGACATGATTTGTTTTAATTCTAGGGTTTTTTTATTTAAAATTTCATCCAATACGACTCAAATAAATCGGTTATTTCGTCCGAGACAACTCAGTCTTCCCCATGGACTGGATGAGACGAGATGTCAAAACTAGTTTTAAAATCGTGCCCTAATATCGCCAACATCCTTAATGGTCCTACTCTTATGTTAGTCCCTTGGTCTAGACCAAAGATAGCTATCAGGATTTATACTAAACAAATCTCGAAGATCATTCAATGGTCACAATTCATCTTTAGGGAGGGAATATTTAATGATAATGGTGGGAAGATGGTTGAAGTGATCAAATCATCAAACACAGAGACAGAAAACAAAGAATTTATGCTTTTGTCGCCTTTTAAAGTGTTGCCATCAAATTGGATATATTACACCCACCTAAAAGAATTAAAGAAGATTTGAATCTTCTCTATTCAGAACTTGAGAATGAAGAAACGAACAAGGGAGAGACAAGCCCCCAACACTTTCATGCTTTGTTTTTTTTTTTTTTTTTTTCCTTTCTTTGATGATTTGATGTGGGGCCACAAATCCATGCCTACCCCTCAATGAACCCCACAACTGAGATCATCATCCACCGTCCATACCCCACAATGAAACAAAGATATCTCTTTCTTGATAGTGCCAAACACTAAACCTAATGTATGATTAAAGAGAAGGTCATCAGTCACTTATGCTTAATGAATATTTTTATGGGTGATTTGATATATACCCTTTGTGTCTCAAAGAATATTTGAGATACCCTTTGTTTTCAAACTAATTACATGCCTCCCTTGACCATGGTCTTCTTCTGTTATTTAATAAAATGACCTAAATGCCCTCATCTTTAACCCTTAGTTTTTTTTTTTTTTTTCCCAAAAAATCTATTTATAAATTCTTTAGACTCCTACCAAATTATTTGAATCTATTCAACCACATTTTCAATCCATTATTTTTAATCTTAGATTAATCCCTTATAAAAACTCTTAATTGTTCTATCTAGAACTCCATTCTCTGAAGATCCTATCAGGTACTGATTTTGAAAAGCAAAATTAAGGGGGGATATTTACATCATGTTGATAGTTTATTAGAGACGACCAAGGCCAATCGAGCATGTCATCAATTTGAAAACCCAAGGCGTATGTTTAATTTTCCTCCATTAGTGTGGTTAGCATTCATTGCACTTTAAAATAGTGAGCTTAATTTGGTCTTGAAATAGACTAATCGATAAAGTATATAAAGTAAGCTAAATTGAAATATATGAGCATACATCATTTCTTTATTAACAAAACTTTATGTTACATCACAAATGTATGCCCTTCTTCCATTAATAAGTATTATTAAATTAAAGTCCTTAAACTCCATTAATATAAAGCTTTCCAATAAGTGCACGAGAGAATGAAATATGCGTACGTTATAAAGGTCCGATATTTTAATTTATCAGGAGATGAGATGCAAGAGAGATAATAATAAAAAAAAAAAAAACGAAAGAAACGCAAAATTTTCCAAAATGACAAATAAGGACAAAAGCCAAACTAAAATCTTTCTTTACATGATAACTACTTCCCGGTTTCACCAAAACCCCAAATTCGTTTTGGTTTTTTTCCCCAAAAACCACCGAAAACTCGAGCTATTTAATGTACAGTAGAGAGAGAGAGAGATCTGATCTGATTGGTCTGTTATACTTTTAATGATTTAGTGAGACCGTTATTATAGTTAAGTTTACGCCATTAATGAGGGTAGTTGTTCGTTGAGGAGGACAAGTTTTGGAGGTGCCGGAAAACCAGAGTCCGACGAATCTCTGATAATTTCTGACGGAGAATTGAGGATTCAGATTGGATCCGTTCGTTCTCTTTCCGTAAGAGGTGACAGTGATGGATTACGAAGCTCAACCGGTTTCCGATCTCCCGGTTTTCTGTTTTAAGCCGGGTTACCTGGTTTCGTAAGTCTTCTAAATGCTTCTGTTTTCTCATACGAGACCGCCTAGCCGATTCCCGGTTCGATATCATCCGTCTCTTTTTACGATCATCAACAACAGGAACCGGCCGGTTCGGTTCATCCGAACCGGACGTAGAATTGACAGTGTTTTGTGGTTCGAAGATGGACATAAATTCATGCGAATCCCAAGGCGAAAAACCGCCTTCGAAATCCAGAGATGGAATTCCGAGCAATTCTGACTGAAACATGGCCGGAAAACCGCTTATGAGAAAGGGAGGAAGGAAGGAGGGAGAAAGGGAAGAAACGCAGCGTAAGGGTTCTGTATTTATAGCGATTAGAAAGGATAGCCATGGGGTCCACGCAGTAGTAAAAGTTGCTGATGCAGGAACACGTGGCTAGTATATCGTATATGATACTGTACACTGTATGTATAAAGTATAAAACTTTTGAGTCAGGTGGCACTATCGTGGGGGTTGCTGTGTGACAAAAGCTGGAAGGGCCACAAAAAGATAAGCTTAATCACGAAGAAACAAAACAGTGGGTTCCACAGTGTCCACGTGTCAATATCTTATGGTATGATCTTATTTATGTGGAGCCATGTACTCACCTAACTGATATTTTATTAATCGGAGAGAATGACACATGTTTTAATTATTCCAATTCTATTGTGATATATTGGTAAAATATCATGAAATCGCAAGAGTGAAGAGGAAGGCTGAACCAACTCTCCAATGATTGAGGGTATTTTGGGCATTTTGAAATGTTATGACTCTACAAGTTAAAGAATTGGATTTTTTTTTTTTTGAGTTGTGCTGAAGTGACACAATGGGAGAAAACACAAGGGTGACACAATGATGGAGTGTCTTGCATATTATCATAGATGCTTTTCCGTGAGATACGAGTAAAAAGCATCTATGGTTATGTGCGCGTAACTACATCATTTGTGTCTCCGTTTGTGTCATTCCAATATTTCCCTTTTTTTCTCTTTCTCAAAGATAAAGAATTGGAATTCATATGGTCATAGGATACATCATCTTAAATGGACCATACCCAACTTTAATCTACTTTGTTCTTCAATTTATTGATTATTGAATGAGTTGTGTTAGAATGACCTCAAGATTGTGGTTCGAGTGAAAAATCCTCTATGGTTTTTATACACTTTCACGTCAGGATGTGTGATATGATCTTGACATCACTTCAACATTATTTTTTATGAATTAGTAGGTCATCTTCCATAATTGAAATTTTCAATTATTCTAAATTTTGAACTAAGGCCTTGGGAGGTGTAATGGGGTCTAAATCTAATTTGAAAATGGAAAAATAACATCTCATAAGCTATCAGAGAGTCAGTATGTCTAATTGAATCAGATGAACAAAACATAGGTAGAAACAATAAGGGGGATGATGGATGATACAAATTCCCACATGCATAGCCAACGAACGAGCACTAGACTTAAGAAACTGACTCTCTCCATGTGCGCAATGATTTGTTGAGCACATAACACTTACCATTACTTAAATTGACAAAATTGATAATCAATCAATTACATTCGCACACAAAATGAAGTTGTACGAGGTTTGACATGACATGACCTTTATGAAAATGAAATGTGCCATATATCACCATCTCTACGAGTAATATAATCAAGTAAACATGCATTATGACCAAATATTCTAAATCTATAAGTAAGTAACAAATGAAGGTAGAAGTATGTAATCTCTATCAATCTAAGTCAAAATTCTTTCAGAGCATCCATTAAATTAATCGTCATAATGTTTTTTATTGAAAACACTGTGAATTAAGATATCTGATCACTACCATGATTGAAAGGAAGGATAAATGAAAAGGGATCAAATCATCAACAAAACCCATAAATAGGTCTCATTCGTTGATCACAAGGATCAATTTGGTTTGTTCTTCCATTGAGGGCTATAATTAAATAAATTGACAATTAAGAATGAATAAATGGGAGAACTTCATGTTAATCATATAAAAGTCCACTTTGAGAGTAGAGGATAGATGGTATAGGAGATCTGCCGGCCAAGATATGAACCCATTTTAGATGATTAAAATCAGATGGATGGTCATGATCAACCCATTGATCAATAGAAGGGTGATCAATGGGAACGCTAGTAGTAGTACATCTTGGGAGGAATCTCATCCAATTAATAATTTTATATATATAAATATGAAATCATGGAACAAAGCAACAAAGTTACAAGTCTAGGGAATCTATAGGTTACTTGAATCGTCTTAGGGAAGTGAAGGAAAAAGGAAAAAAGAAGAGGTAGGGAATGGGTGGCATGAGGCCGACATCAAAAGACTTGATGGGAATCAACAATATCAAATATGGGTAAGGGAGGCTCTTTGATTTTTATAAACTGCTCTGCCTTTTCTTAGCTCTCTCTCTCTCTCTCTCTCTCTTTTGAGTAACTAGAAACATTTTCTATGAAGAGCCCACTTACTTTTCCTCTCTTTCTCTCTCTCTCTCTCTCCAAAGGTAACATGTAGGATTGGGAAGTTTGAATAGATAACATGGGAGGTCACTACATTAATTGGTATATCCAGTACTGCAGCTTTATTCCATGGTTGGGGGTTAAGACAGGTAGAATAGCTTTAAAAGGACAAATACCTTCCCATGCACGTTATAACACACAAAGTTTGTAAAAGGAATGACATTATCAATATATTTGTTGAGTAAGAAAATTAAATAATAAAAGTATTTGTTAGAGAAAGAATAAAAATTTTATATCATTGTTTGATGTGAAATATAATATTATAGCATCGAAGTATTATATTATCAAATAATACTTTTATGAATAACGATTTTCTGACGTCCTCTCTGACATATGCATCCATCACAGAACTGTAGATAATTTGCCTCGGGCTACGCAGAATCATAAATCTTTTTCTTGTGTATCCTGAGGCAAATGATTTACAATTCTATGATGTGTGCATATGTCAGAGGGGGGCGCCAGATTATCACGGCTCTACTTTTATATTCAATATGTCTTGTTAATTAATTGTGAAAATTTTGTTAGAGTATTATTATATATATATGAAACAATGTAATTAGATGTACTGTGATACACTAAATCATGTATATAAAGAGATTAAAATAAGATTGGAGAGGCCCGGCTAATGCTTGCATACTCAATCTTTTGATTATGTGTATGTTATGTGAAGATTCGTATTTTTTACCTTTACTAGTATCACTTTGAAAATATTAGTCAGAGCTTACGGCAACATTCTTTTTATTACAAACTAACTTATAAATTAAATGAGATGTTATGATATTTTAAACAATTTTTATTTTAATAAAAGTGAAATTTTTTTTTTTAAGGAAAGAAATGAAGGAAAAACACATATGGATGGTTGCAGACCAACTTGATTACAGTAAAGTCAGTTGGTAATTTTATAATTTTTGAAAGCTTTTAAGGGATGGTTGGTATTGTTTCTTTAACACAAACCCTAAAAAATATTAAAAACCACTCCATAAAAATTAAAAAGCTCCTATTATCATGAGCTCATAGTGTAAAGAGACATCCACAAATAAAAAAGCGACAAAAACTTTTGGCTCACAATAGATATGTGGTTGTCATTTAAAGTAGATTTCAAACAAATCCTAAGTTAGTGTTCTCTATAACAAAAAGTAATTAATTAGTATGTTTGAAACTTGCATGTTAACAACTTCGAACCCACTACAGTTCATTGAGGTTTCAGTAAACATCCAAATTGCCAACAAAGAGGATAATTTTCCTTCACTTAACCTGAGGTGTTTGTTACAAATACCACTCCCCCATGTTGGTCAAGTCAAATGTTGCCACTTGGCATTGATGATCCATGAACCTTTTGGCTTTTATCTTTGATCAACCTTCACAGCAAAAACTAGCTTGAGTAGTGATTTTTGAAATGGATGGATCTATATGTTTTTCATCATAAATCAGATCTGTGGTGTTGATGGGAGAAAATATAGATTTTTGTGTTTTAAAATTTTTTATTTTTTTTTGTGCAAATTCAATGAGTAGAAATCATCAATCAGATCGAATTTTGATGTAAATGTCAGACACAGAGAGGGTACAAAAGGTCATTAATTGGGTCAGTTGGCTTGAAAGGTGCCAACTTAGTTAAGTTGGTAAAATTTGTTGAGAATTGGTACCATCACGTCTTGGGTTCAAAACCTGTTGAACTCGCCTGTACGCTCACCACTAAATCCTTGCTTGCCTAGAATAAAAATAAAATACAAGTTGGCCTTTAATGCCCGAGAATGTTTTTGCTTGGAGATTTTTTCCTCACAGTGCACACAGACTATCCATTGCATGACACGTGTTGAGTATGCTCAATACATGTGGGCTAATGTGATTGGTGGATCCTGCACTACGTAAAAACTGAAACTTTTGATGTGCAAGGCCCACAAATTTTAGAAATTGAATTTCGATGGTCCAAGGTGGTTAAAATTATTTATGTTCCTAAAATTTGATGGCTTAGAGTTGTCAAATTTCTCCCATCTTCCATTAATTTGACAATTTTGACCACCATAAAAATAAAAATTGACAATAATATTTTCAAGGCCTTGATCCGTTGAATATAGACTTTTTTGCATGTTGTGCATAATCCTATGAGGACAGTGAGGAAAAAGTCAGTGAGTAATTTTTTTTTAAAATGCCAAGTGACACTATTTAGTGTGATCAACACAGGTGTATGACTTTGTTTGGAACACCTAATATTAAACTAAGAATCGTAATAGAGCGACGTGCTAAATAGTATGCGTTTTGTACGCAGTTGATGTGGCAAGTGCACGGAACCATAAATCTTTTTCTTTGGGATACACAAGGAAAAGGATCTATGATTTTGTGCACTTGCCAAATCAGCCGTGTACAGATCATGTGCTATTAGCATGCCACTTTATCATTAGTCTTAAAATAAATAAAGTTAAGTCTAGTATTTTCAAATGTGGCCGCATATTCGCATATGCTATTTTCAAAGTGAAAATCACATATGCTACAATCGCATATCCACACACACACACACACACACACACACACACACACACACACATATATATATATATGAATACCCCACTTCCAGCCCATACTCCTTTTACAACATTTCTTCTACTTTCTAATTTCTTTCTTACGTTCGCAAAGCCTCCAATTCTTAAATCTCATTACATTTTCAGATTTTCTACTACATGATACATTCATTTCTCACATAATATTGTTCACTCTACCTTGTTACAAATTTCAAGTCTCAAGTTGAGAGTCTCACTCTCAAGACTTAAAAGACAAATAAAACTATTCAAGAACCAAGATTTAACTATTCAAATTAAGAATCAAGATACTCAAGTTCAACCTTCAAGAATCAAGATTGATCAATAATTCAAGATTCAAGTTCAAAGAGTCTTTTAGCATTTTTTAAAAAACATTTTTGGCATTTTTTTTGCAGCATATGCCATGTGTGAAATCACACATACGAACATCATGTGCTGTGATTTCGCACATTGTCGTATATGCTATTTATCAATATTGGGCAAGTCGTGATAAATTGACGCTTTTTGTACGCTCTATAACGTGGCAGTGCATAGAACCATAGATCCTTTTCTTTAGGGTACACAAGAAAAAAGATCCATGGTTTTGTACACATGCCACTTCAGAGAGTGATTACAAAGAGTGTAGTAGTCAATAAGTTATATAACGTGAACCCAAGGTACCGAAGTACCATGTTGATATGAAAAGCTTACAAAGATTGTTCCAAAGACGATTTTTCTCTAATCCAATACAAATTGATGACCGAGAGTATGATATATTATTCAGTAAAGTACTTGATCTGAAAAATCCTTCTGATATGGACATATTTCTAATCCTTTGAAATGTAAATATTTTATTGTTCTTATTGTATTTTTTTTATATTTGTTGTAAGTTGCATTTGAACGCACGATCTCAAAGTTGCATTGCAATATGTCAACCAAATGTATGTTTGTAATTGGTTTCGAGCAACTTAACGCCATGAGACCAACAAACCAGATGGTGTTATATGGGAGTAATTAATTAGGAGTAAAATAAAATGGGCAAATGGGATGAAAATAATAGGATATATTTGGTGGTGGGGTGAGTGCAAATGACATAGGATGCATTGTCCTAATAAAGAACACAACAAATGGAAGTGAAAGGGCCATACAGCCTATCGATCATTAGCTACTTTTTCAGGCTCTCGTAAGTAATTAAACTCTTCCCACTTTAGTGAGGGTGGTGGGGATTCCAAATAGTAGTTGTGCATCATCTCTGTGTGGAGTCAATATCCATGAAGAGAAGGAAATCGAAAGCTGGATTGATAATCCAGGCTTCTTTCTGTGCTCACACAGACACACACACACGCACGGATGTTGCACCTATGTTTCCAATATTTGGATTGTTGACTAAACGTACAATAAATGAGCTAAGAAATCCCCTTTTAGCATAGAGAAAGCCAGGCCAGTTGGCTTAAGAAATCAGGTTTTAAAATAGAAAAAAACGATTTTTTCTTCCAAAGTAGGTAGACCCATATGTGTCCCCATATTCCTTCCGAAGAAGATTTCAATGGGCCCAACCTTTGTTTCAAACTTTCAATGATAATTTTTTGGGCCTAAATATCAAACTATTTGTAAGCACATCAGCCCCACTAAAAATAATGAGCTTTATGGTATAGTTAGTTCCTTCAGAAGAAAAAACCTAGCAAGGTAGGTTTGACCCATGTACCAATGGGTCAAGTCTATGCGTGGACCAAACATATACATGGGCTTGGTTTATGCACAAACTGAACATTTTGTGATTTATATTACTTGGTTCACGTATTTGATTGGTTTGAATTTGGGTTTGCAGCTCGTGGTTCGCTACTCTAGAATGAACCCGGTTTGTAGTGGTGGGCAGAGATATTGGTTTCTTGGGTCACTAGTTTGGTTTGGTTGTGAATGTATATAATTCAAGCATGGAAGTTACAAGGACAACTATAATTTTATAAAATTCTAAGTTTTAAACAGGAAAAAAATATAGTATTTCTTTTATTGAGTTTCTAGAAAAATTTCGCAATATTTTTTACTTTGGGCTTGTCCAACCCCATGACAAATTCAGCGAACTGGAGTGATTGGGTTCACATATTGGTTAGCATGGCTCACTATATTTCCTCGAAACCAGTACGAAGTGAACCAGATCGTTCTTGTAAATTGGACAAGGCTTCATTGGGCCTAAAATTAATCACGCCGAACATCTAGCTAGGTTCTAAGCCTGGGCCCAACCCATTGTTCTAGTACAAAGTGGACTTTGATCTGGTCCACTTAGACCTATTTTTTTAAAAATTGAAAAAGATTTACAAAAAAAAAAAAAAAAAACAATCAGTGGTTAAATTGGGATAAAATATTGGTTGAATTTATTAATAATTAAAAAATTATGATTATTTTTTTTCTGATAAAAACAATGATATTGCACAAATGTAAGTTAATACACCAAGATAAAGAGAGGATATTGTGGTGGTTTACCCATAAAAAAGAAAGATATTACGGTGGCTCGTGAAAGCACGTGCTCAAGGATTAGTTGTGTGACTATGATTTTCATCCCGAAAATTAGTTTTTCATACCCACAATATGAGTTTTGGTCGAATTTGAATAGACTTGGAGGGATTTACCATCGTGAATTAGGACCCTCTTTAACTTCGATCAAAATCGGTCATTTTTGTTTCTTGAAAATCAAAGTAAATTACTTATTTGAATTTTATCTTTTGATTACATAAAAGATTTTTAAGAATTCAAATGTTTGTGAATAAATGAGATTTTGTGATTGTATCATCTGTTAAAAAAAAAAAATCCAATTTAGAACATTAAAATGGGACTGAATTTGCACTAAATTGGTACCAATTGACTTAATTAGATCCAAACTCAATCGGATATGCCTCATTAAGTTCTGGATTCAGGGCCGATCCAACAATCAAAATTGAAATAATTCAAACTGTTCAATTACTTGATTTTTTTAAAGAATTTAAATCTTTGTAATTTATGTAAAATATGATTTTGTAATTGAGCATCTCCTAATCAAGCTTATGACAGTTAAAAATCTATTAAAATAAAAGGATTTTTATAATCAAGCTTATGATTTTGTGATTTTTATTACCATTTTTTAAAAGTAAATCCTTGTGAGAGCAAGAAAAACAAAACTTACAAGAGAAACAAAGGAGAATGTGACATACTACTATCATGACATTATAATTGACGTGTGATAAGAATAAATTGGTGTGTTAATAAAAATTCTCTAATATAAAATGGGTGAATCTCGACGCCATGCATTGAATATGACAACATTTCAAGTCTGGTATATTGTTCAATTTTAATTTTCAAAACTAGGTTTTTGGAGTGAGTTCGTCACTTATATAATCAATGAATTCGTTGATAAGGTAGCGATCTCACCCGTAATTTATCAACAAATTCATTGATTATAAAGTGAAAAATTCAATATAGAAAAATGTTTTGTGAATTAAAATGAACAATGTACCAAAACGGGAATTTTGTTATAAGTAGCGCATGTTTTGAGAAAGAACTGTGATAATTTAACTACCCCATGTGGCACACTCAATTGACTCTTCTGACGTGACAAGTTTGAAAATCGTAGATTTCTACGTCTCAAGAGTCAAAATTGCACTTTTCCATAAAAATATATATCTCGAGAGAATCATATATCCCAAGGTGTACAGATCCACAATTGCGAACTTGTCATGTCAGGAGAATCAATTGAGTGTGCCACATGAGATAGTTAGATTATCACGACTGTTTGAGAAATATCTCAAATAAATTAGAAGGATTCTAGTGACACACCAACGTTTACGTATAACACCAATCCTTGTGAAAATGAACAGTTTTTTATGTAAAATTGGGATACGTTTTAATGGTTGGACTCCTATAAGATAAGAGTTGACTCATCCGAGACATATCGATTTGTTAGATGCGCTGGCCGAGACGAGATAAGAAGCCGGTGTTGAAACTTAAAAGACATCGTGAGTTGTGAGTGTTAGTCAAAAACCTAAAACGAGTAGAAAAGGAGATCCTCATACAGAGAGAGAGAGAGAGAATGTTTAACAGAAGAAGGTTTCTGTCCCTGCCCATGGTTGTAGGTGCAGTTGTGTGAGTTTTCTTTTATCCAAATTATTCTTCTCTTTCGTATTTTCTCATAACTGCTTTTTTCAGTTGTTTTTTTTTCCAACTCGATTCGAGTGCTCTCAATTTGGGTAGGGTAGATCTTGAAAATCAAAGAATTTGTGTTTATTGATACAGTTGTTGTTGTTCTTGTCTTGTCCTTAGAGTTGGTTGGTGGTTTTTTTAGCCATCTAGAGATGCCCCATGGATATGATATCTTCTTTCAATTGGGTGGAATAATATTTGTTGTTCTAAGAAATTGTGCGAATTTCTTGGCTGTGTTAGGGAATGATGATTAGCTCTCACTTAGGTCGATAAATAAAGTTCCCTTTTCAAGAAATAATGGTAATTTTCAATTAATCGTTATAAGGCTTATTGTCGGATAGAATGTAACTTAAAAAAAAAAAAGCTTGTACATACTTTTTAAATATTTGGACTGCTTTGTAATCCCAAAAATTAATTGCCCCTGTTAACAACTTACCCATTTTCATTAATTATAGCTTTGATTAGATTAAAAGTAGGAATATGTTTTGGAGATTTTTTCAAATTTGTTTTGGTGATTATATAGGATTGGAGTTGTTTCTGGTAAAGCTATATTTGGGCCTCCACTTGATGAATATTGGACAAAGAGGCTTCAAGAAGAGGCAGCAACAAAGGAGACAGATGTAAAATCAAGTCCTAATGTTGTGCAGTCATAAACAAGGTAAGGAGTTATTCTCATAGGAAAATGCTGGAATGACACAAATGGAGACACAAGGGTGACAAAAATGATGTGGTGGCGCACACATGACCATAGATGTTTTTTACTCGTATCTCACGGAAAAGCATCTACGGTGATGTGCACGACACCACGAGTTTTTGTCGCCATTGTGTCTCTCTTTGTGTCACCCCAGCACGACTCATTCTCATAACAGTGTAGTATTAGTAATGAAAGGAAGATGCATCCCTTCCCTAATCTATGTAGGTTTCAACCCCAATGGGGTTGTAGAAATTTTAATGGGTTTGTAATTGTTTCTCTTTCATGTAGGGGAATATAAACAAACTTCCTTGAGGGGATTCCTTCTATTATTTATGGAGTTTTACATATTTTTTTTCCAGAGGAGAATGAATGTTTATTAGACAAACAAAATGCGAAATGTATTTGATTTCTCATTTCTAATAGACATGGAATAAAATTTTGAACATGACAGCTTTTTGTCTGGTGGATTGAAACAAAGAAAAACACTCATGAACATGGCATAGTCTGAGCTTAAATTGACCAATTGTAAGTGTCTTGGTCTCTCTGGATTATGTTTCGCTTTGCATAGTGAGCATGGTATGGCAAAAACTCTTCAAGCAATCATAAATTTCTTTGATACAGAAGTTTCCCATGCAAATGATGTGTTGTGTCTTTCTAGGAACAAACGTATATTTGAATTTTGCAGGAAGATCAGGTGGTGCTCTGTGAGGGATTTGAAGAACCCCTAGGACTTAAGACATACCATTCTCTTACAATTGTTTCAAATCTTGAAATTCAAACGTTTTCAGATCTTGTGCAAAGAAAATTAAATCCTAGGCAGTTAAATTCACTAAACCTACCTCTCTTCAAATATCTTTAAATTCTAGAGATGAACTACAACTTTGATTTCATTAGTTCATCTTTCTAGATTCTAAAGATATTTGAAGAGGGAATTCATTCTATGAAATTGACAATATATTTGTTTTGTGCAGATTCTTACAATGTTTGAACATTAAGTTATGAAACAATAGTAGAAGAATGGTATTGGTATTAGCTCTAGGGGGATCTTCACATACCTCACAAGGTACTTGATTTTTCAGCAAAATATAATGTATGTTTGATCTTGGAAAGATCCAACAAGTCATTTGTATGGGAAATTTATGTATGAAAGAAGTTCATGATTACCTCGAAGAGGCTTTTCCCTGAAATGCAAGTTACTTGAGTTGGATATGATGTAGATGGACATTATTTTAAGTTTGAATTATGCCTTGGTGATCAGGGCTTTCCACATTTTCGCACAATCATTGGCTTCAAAGTAGTTATGTTTGTTTGGGATAGTATAGACATGTGTTTTCTTCTTTAGTGTTTTTTTTTTGAGTTTTTTTCGTGATTCTTGGCTATACATAATTTGTGCGCCAAGAGATTTTTATATTTCAAAATTGATACAGAATATCATAAAAAATCGAAATTCTACAAGCAACGCAAGTGGAAGCACTTTAAGAGAAAAGGAAAAATAATCTTGCCAGGGAAGATTACTAAATTGGATTGTTTCATGGCAATAAAAAGTTTGATGTCAAGATATTCAACATTTTTAACAAAAAATTCCCCAAAATTTTCATCATCTTAATTTCCAGAATGGTCGAAATATTTTCATTTTCAACTTAAGTGAAATAAATAGACATCGAAATCAAAATTTAATACCTTGACTTGAAGAAAATGAAATCCACAATGAACTACCATACAAGTTATTCTCCCCAACATACAGAAGGGAGGCTTTTCCACATCATTCATCCAAAAGTATTAAGAAGACCATTAAGGCCTCAACTCTACAGGACCTGACAATCCTAAGCCTTTAAATGTTTATGCACCCCATGCCTCGAAATTAATTATATTAAATCATTTCTCAGGAAATACCAAGTCCATACCCTCCTGTGACCACTTGTATTAATCATATTAAATCTAATTGCGTGAAATCAATAAGAAAAAAATAAAATAATACAGTGATTAGAGTGTTAATAAATCTTGTTATCAAAATTCACAAAGCTTCCTCCATCTGTCAAGATTCCTAGAAACAGGACTGTGAATGCCTTATGTTGCTATAATCAACCATCAATCTTCAAAGCTAGAATGTTAAAATTAGTGTCAACTCCATGGGAGAATAGGATTTGTGCTACCAACTTCATGGTTCTGGGATAAGGCAATGTGCATGATGATGAGGAGAAAAACTTTGTCCATCATTTCAAAATTTCAGTAGAACCCTCTACTTTGGAATACACATGGTGTCTCTGAGGCGATATCCCAAATATTAATGAAAAAGTAGGGGATTGAAATAAATACAAAAAAAGCTATGTGTCATGTTATGAAGAGGGTTCCTCCAAAATTTTGAACTCGTGATGATGATCATAAAAATGCCATACAAGGTTGTTGCATCTTGTGCAAGACCACTCTCCACTGAATACATTTTACTTTTCCTTCTTCATGGACTTCAAAGAAATCCATAACAATTAAAATACAAGATAAATTATACTAATTGATGATTGTTATTTGATAAATTGAAAATAGAAGAAACCCATAATAAATATACAAATTCTAGAAAGCATGGTTCAATCATCAATATAATTCCCTTACATTCATGTCTTCTGCATTGTGGAGATTTCAACATATAAAACACTAAACAATAACAATAAAAAATTTCAAAACATCCCAACAATTCAAGTTGGGATCAAGACCATAACACCACCTAGAACATGCAAACATAATGCAAAGCTTAAAGTAACAATAACAGCAGATTTTGCACTAATATATCTCACAACTTCAAAACCCCTCTCAATTACCTCCTCATGAACGACATCAACGCTTCTCTTCAAACCGTCCATTAGTTTCCACAATAAGAAATCCATGAAAGATCTAACTGTTTCAAATGTAACTCTCCCTGTCATATCAAGAACAAATTTTCTATTTCTTGGAAGTCCCAATGTAGACGACACCTTACCAACCCACCCGTTGTCGTAAAACAAGTTTCTTTCTTTCAGTTTCGTTGATACACCATGACTAATTGAGCTCGATTTGACATTCAAAGTCGAACTCATCAGCACTTGGTGAGATGTTTTGACAAGGGTTTCAACGGCACCATTACATACGGAGGTCATGACATCTCTCACTCTTGTTCCATGCTTCGGATTTGTCATCCCAGAAAAGATATGGTCGAAAGTGTTGAGACCCATAGTTTTTTCTAGATAAACTGTTACTGCGGTGCTAACGAACAATTGGATGCAATCCGCAATTAGTTCCTTACAGTTGTTGCTACAGATCACATCTACCCATCTCGACATAGACGACAAATCCGTCCCAAGACAAGATATATTCCTCTGTTCATTCAAATTTGAATCTTCTGAAGATTGCCCACCGGTGTAGAAAGCCAATACCAAGTTCCGAGCAAAGCTACCAACAACAACAGAAGCGAAACCAGTCCCAGCCGTCGAGAAAAGCCTATCAATAATTCGATCAAGAAAATCAGAACTTGTTTGTAACACATCATCCTCTTTTTTCGCAAACTTATAACCTCGCAAAATTCCCACTGTTAGACCCTCTGTAACCCTAATTAGTGACTCTGAAAAGTCTTCTGATCTCGCAATTTTGGAAATTTGTTTCAAACTGTTGGGGATTTCGTCAGAATCAGAGTCCAGAAACTCCTTCAAGTCCTTAGATATGATTCCGATTATCTCAGCCGAATCAGAAAGTACTTCTGCTACAGAAATTATGGCTTTTAAGAACTTTAACAATCTCTTTCTCTTCTTCACTATGGAAGGAGAGTGATAAAACTTATATACGCCATAACTAGTGACACCAAACGCTGCCATTAAAAAAAGCCATTTTTTCCTTCTCTCGGAGAAATTCAAACCCTTTTGCACAACTTGCAGATCCATGGGGAAGAAAACCCTTGAACTGTGAAAATCAAAACCCTAGGTTTTCATTGGGTTTGATCATCGAGATCAATTTTTTTTTTTCATTTAAATGTTAGGGTTTCGAGATTAGAAACTGAGGGAAGAAATGACGTTAAAGCCGTTACACGCCCAGTCCACGAAAATTAAAAATCGTAATAAAAAGTGATATTTATGTTGCAGACCTTCAACAACGTTGCGAATTACAAAAGCACCCATAAACATCTTACATCATATTACACGAAATGACATAATTACCCCTATGATAAATGGCTTCAATTGATATTTAAAAATGCATCAAGGATTTTCTAATTGATTATTGGAGAAAAAATCAGTATTTTTTATTTTAAATTACGATTTTCTAATTATAAACTTTTTATAAGCTTGAGGGGGAGAAAATCGTAATTTGGTTCTCCCAAGGCAGAGAACCATATCCAAATATTATTGTGATCTTATCTTCTATAGGTTGCATGATAAGTGATAACTATGAAATTTGATGGCATCATCCTCTAACAAATTTCTTTTCCCCATCACAAAGAGTCCAAATTTTATCATCTCTTCTGAAGGTATGATCGAAACATTCTGAGATGAACCAAAATATTCTCGAAGCATGCCATATTGTGGACCAATATTTTGTTTTGGTCATCGTCAAAATTGAAATGTCTCATCCGAAATATTTCATAGCTTTAAACCATGTTGAAAATGATAAGTTTGGAGGTCTAACTCAAAATCAATTAGCAATGAGTGGAGAGGCCGAGGAGATTATAAGTAGGAGTGCAACTTGATCCGGTTCAAATCGAACCGATCTGATAGTTTTGGATTGGTTTGGTTCGATTCTTGCATCAAACTTATATACAATCGAACTAAGCTGGAATTGAATCATTATGCAATAAATAAATATATATGTATATAATAATTATTATGAATTATTTTAGGAGTTAGAACATAGATTAATGATCTTTTATGGATAAACTAATGATTTTTCATGTTTAGATTAATGATTTATTCTATGAAAAATGTATGTTTATTATATATATATTATTAGAAAATGTTACTTACAATCTATAGAATATTGGCAACTCATAGAACTGAACCAAATCAACCTTATTTCAGTTTCGGTTGGTTTGATTCCAATGGAATTTGGTTTGATTTTATTTTTTATTAAGTGGAATTGACCAATGTCGGTTCGGTTCAATTAGACCCGATGTGGGACTAAACTCAATAGAAACTATCTAACAATGGATGAAGTAAAAATGGTATTTGCCTTTAAGAGAAGATGTTATTGTTTGATTGATAAATCATGAATTACAAGAACCATTATCAACCCAACAAGATAACCAAGAAAAAAATTAAAATAAGGTCCACCAAGAAGGCGAAAACAAAAAAAATCTTCGAATCACTCAGTTTTTGCGCTTGAGAAGGACAAACAATTCTTTCACATTTTCGCGATAGCCCGGTTTGAAAATAGATGAGGATTCAACAACAAGTTTATCAGTGTAATGGTTGAAGAACTCGTCTACCAACTCATCACTTCCCAAGTTTTCTTTGATGAGTTCTTCCATGGCGGCTCTTACATGTAAGCTACACATTTGGAAATTTGGCATGCCCCCAGGCCTTGGGTCACGACTCAGTGTTTCCATTTTCTCCATGCTGAAACATCCATTTTTCTGCACCAAACCCTCAAATTCTTGTGGTGATGTGTAATATACGGGCAACTTGAAGGACCGTACCTTAGCTTCACTCACCAATCCCTGCAGTAAGAAACAATTATGAAAGAACACTTAAAATTATTAAAAATCTGATCGAGTTATATATTAAAATTATTAAAAATCATAGAATTAACACACATCCAGGGGTGCTGTTAGTAAAAGTTAGTGTGGTAATAGAAGCTTTCTTAAAATAAAGTAGGGCTACAACTTCTCAACCAGGCCCCAACCCGATTAGTGGGTCAGCCTTGACCAAGTTATTTAGAACACCAGCTGAGATGGGTTGGAATAACTCAACTTGACCTTAATTTGGGTTGTGGGTCAAGCAACCAATATTTTATATTAATTATATATTTTTAAAGTGTTTTTAAATTGTTTCTTGCTTAAGATATATAATTTAATTACTTTCCTTACTAAAAAAAAAAAAAAAGACTTGAACGAGCCCAACCCACCTAAGACGACCTAATTCGGGCTAACTTGAGCTCAACTCAAGTTTAGAAGCTCAAGCTCGGGTTGACGGTTCAGCACTTGAGTTGAGTCTACCCTCCAACCTGTCCAACCCACCCAGGTTGCAGCCCTAAAAATAATGGGATACAAATCTAAACTTGTAAATTCCACGGAGGCTTGTCTAATATGGTAGATGAATGAGGGATGTAAGTTAAAATAAAACGTAATTAACCATCATATATAGTCACATATCCTTACCATCTTAGCCATGTCCATGAGAGTAGAGCCTAAGAGATCACACAGCAAACCATTAGAGGTGAGAGAAGGAGGTATCCCATTAGAAAAAGTGACAATAACAAGAACCAACAACCCTTGTGGTGCAATTTCTTTTGCTCTAGCATTCAAAAATGTATCCATATCCTCTGCAAATTGTGCCGAATAAGCTTCCATAGGGGCACTTGTATAGAGGATGTTCCCCTCATTCCCTATTACCACCTCTTTTGGTACCTTAGATAGCCAATGGAGTGAACAAGAGGAGTGCACGACATGGAGAGATGCCTCGGGGAATAATCGTACATGGAAGGAACCTGGTACACCTGCTACAAAATATCGGCGGTCCGAAGGGAGGGAGGAGAAGAGAGTGTTGAAATCATTACCAGTTTGGTCATTAAAGTATACTTGAAATTCTGGGATTTTGGAATTAAGGCCTTGGGTTTGATATTTATGCTCCACTGCTTCTAATATGTTTTGAACAGAAAAGAATGTATTGGGTCCAACAGAACAGCCCAAATCTGCGATGCGAAATGGATTTGAAGATGGGAAGTGGATGATGTCGAGATTATCAGCGATTGCCTTGTCGATCATTTTCTTGGCATGGTCTGTGATCGCTTTCTGCCAATCAGTTAAAAAAAAAGTTTATCATTAATCTGAATTTTTCCAATTATAATTAATTCAAGGGTAATGAGAGACCTATCAACACACTCTAACTAGAACAACCTTGTGACGCACTTCCCTATGGGACACCCTTAACACATCATGTTAAGTTGGTTAAAGTACATGAATACTGATATCACGACCTAAGTTCAAAACCTTCCTAAACGTACTAATTACTGACCACTAATCTTGCTTGCCTCAAGGCATCATGCATACATGTAAATATGAAACTATATAACTTAGAAGAAATTCAAGTAACCGAACCTGATAGGAGGAATTATTGGCATAGCTATAAGGGCCCTTGCCCCCATTCATGGAAAATGTATCAGGGGAAGCCTTGCTCTTCATGTTTTCCATCTCTCTCTCTCTCTCTCTCTCTCTCTTTCTTTATTTTGCTAAAGCTATGTGTGTGGTAGTGTATAGGAAGCACCAACTTGAAAAGGATATATATAGTAAGAAGATTTATAATTAGTCTTGATTCTGTAGGCCTGATAGTTGTATATCAATCTTCATTTGTGCCAAGTGGCATATTCTTTGAATAAAGTACACATTAAAATCAATTTTATTCGTGAGTTATAAGAATTGGATTCAAGCAGTTCTCCATCAAGAGCTTGAAACCCACCCATAGAAGTATTCATTTATGGAAAAAGAAAATAGGCTCTTGATGAAAATAGCTTGAATCAAATGGTTGTAAATTACTAATCAGGCTGATTAGATTCCCCAATTAGGGGGGCCTTGCAGAAAATGGAAACCTGGAGTAGTTAGATATGCAACTCCCTGAAGTTCAGTATCAGGAATACTTCCAATATGAGGATATATAGCGGTCATTACTGACTTGTAAACTGAGATGCTTTGGATTATTCTTTGTTCAATTTTTTTTTTTTTAATTTTTTTTAATTTTAAACTTTGACTTTGAATTTTATTTTCCTGAAAACATTGAGAATGGAATTCATGCCTTTGAATGTTGAATATTCACTGTAACTGGGATGTTACTCAATAATACCTATCCCCTGTATTGCCATTGTTTCAATCACACAAATAAATCTGATAAGTAAGTCCTTACCATTTAATTTGAGGGAGAGAGAAAAATCAGAAATCCAAGCCCATTTAAAAACTGAAAAAAGACACTCAAATCCAGCAATTAAAACTGACTGATGAGTTTTATTTACAATTTATATATTGTTCGAGGGATGGACCAATCATTTACTAGATTGGGCTCAAAAGCTTCTCAGATGACATCATTTGGCATTACTAACATGTAGAACAGGTATTAGTGAGCAACAGCTCAGTTTTTCTTTTATTTACTATTTTATTGACCGTTCTATAAGTGATTGAGCTGATCACGGTAGACCGTTTACCATTATTAATATATATCTCTCTTTCAAAGAAAGGTAATTTTCTTCAAGAAATTTTCTTTTTTATAATTCTGGGGTAAAAATAGAAATAAATCTATATAATGTCATGCTATGTACGCTTCTAAACGAGTAAAAGGGCCATGTTAGGGGGTGTCAAGGAGTACCCATTGACACGGAATCGAATCAGAATCGAAAATCCTGGTTCCGATATCTTTTTTATTGAAATTGATTAGAATTAGGTTTAATATGGAACTGAACCGATAGGAGCCAAAACCATTAGGTTCTACTTATGGGTACCCCCGACTATCCGAAACTGATTTATTTTGTCATTTATCTTTACATTATACATGATTCAAGATAATCCTATATTTTAAAATTAAATATTTGAGTTGATGAGTCATTTCTTTTTAAATTTATTACTTGTAAAAGAAATACATTTTAATATTTGAAAATAAAAATCATTAAATCATCATTTTAATGGAACAAATTATTATTAAGTTGATACTTTACAAATAATATGTTACTTTTTAGAAGGAATTTTTTATTATAATGATTTTGAAATAATTTTTTTCATTCAAGTCTTAAGAACTGGAACCGACGGGCACCTGTGATTTTTTTATGGTTCCGATTCTGGTTCCACTTATTTTAAAATCAGAACTGGAACCGACAAGATTCGAAATCGATAAAATATAAAGGGTATGTTTCCAAATATCATAAAAACCAAACCGGAATCGACCCATTGACACCCCTAGGCCATGTGTTGCCCAAGGCTTTTAAATGGGATTTTGGATTTGTATTTCAAACTCGAAAGCTTTACACAACTGGCCCCTACGTGCGAAGCTTATTTACGGCTCTTTCACATTTTTACAAGAGTAACAATTAGAGCTTATGTATAGGTCGTGTTTGGAGGCCCTAAAGAGAGCCAAATATATTTTCAATGTATAGGTTAGAAGTTTTGGAGTGAACTGATTTTTTTGAGGTTGATCTTTATGAAGAGTAGATTATTCTCACAAAAAAAATGAGTCCATTCCAAAACTTTTAATCCCATCAAAAGTAATTTACAAAAATAAGACGGTTCCTGATTCTTCTACTTGTAAACTAGGATTATAAATTTTAGAATGAGTTACTTTTTTGTGAAGATGATCACTTCACCATAGATATCATTTTCACATTTAACCCTTATTTTGAAAAATATTTGGCACAATGTTTGATTTTCTTTAGAACCTCTGAATGCTTCCCATGTATAAGTGATCTTTACTTCCCTACTTATGTGATGCGGGATTAAAAAGTTACACGCGTTATACAAGGCTTGGGCTTGTTCGTTTAAAATACCTACATTTTTATTTCAGTTACATCTTATAGTTTTCTATTCAATTAATTTTAGTAAATAAATCTTCTGCAGTTTCGTACACAAACAAATAATAGGAGGAATAACATATGAGAGAGAGAGAGCAAATTTGATTTAAAATATCAGAAACTGTACGCGTTTGTCACATATATCAAATTAGATATATGAGATAATATATCGATAGGTGCTATGTTTAAAAGAATGAAGTGAAAAATATAGAGAAAATTCTCAAATAAGCACAATTATTATTAAAATTTTCATTTCAGCATTTATTCTAAATTTAAAGTATTGATTTCGTTGATAACAAATTAAAACATGTGGTAACGATATTGTGACTTAATAAACAAGGTATTTTAAAGTCAAATATTGTTTGTTCTTCAACATCGAGATCACTGGTATTTTATTCCAAAAGTGACAATCTTGGTGAAAATAGTTGGAAATTAAAATGAACAATTTACCGGAATGGAAATTTCGCCCCAATTTCAACACATGAAATGGTATTTTACCCTATATATATTGTCACTCTATAAGCCTGTTTCTAATTTAACTCAGTTGAGGACGCGTTTTGAACCCAAGTAAACTCTCATCAACTGACCTAGTTGCGTCTTCGACTATGTAAAGCTCTTTCGATGGATTAAGTAGGGTGAGTGTGAGTTTTGGACCAAATTATTAACAATCATATATTTAAATAGACAAGTATCTTGTTTGCACTATTTTATATTAATTTCTCAAAGAAGCCTATGGTGATAAGTATGTTTTCAATTCGAAAAACATGAACATCAATTATTTACCAATAACTAGGGGAGTACGTTGTTCGTGGATACTCTGACATACTCCCCCATACGTGAGATATGCATAGAATCATAGAATTTTTTTTCCTTGGGATACATAATTGTACATTCTTATAAATATGTGCATTTGTGTATTCTAAGGAAATTTATGGTTCTATGCACATGCCACGCCAAGAGAGTAGATGAGCGAGTATGTTAGAGGGGAGTCTGAAAATCATTTTTCTTTCCTTCCTGAAAAAAAAAAAAAAAAAAAAAAATACTCAAGATTAGGAGTTAGGCTAGTATGACTTATTATTATTATTTATTTATTATAATGCCAGCATCTCTTTTGGAATGAGATTAGTTATGATCACGCATCCCGACCCTAAAAAAGTTCTACAATATGCAATAAGGTAAATTAGGAAACCACCTAGTTTCGAATACACAGAGGGAGTACAACCCCATTGTTAGTTTAATTTACTACTTAGTCAAGCTATATCACCCTTATAAACACTTTTTGGGCCCACATGAACCATCATATTGGTCGAACAACATGTGGACCCTCGAGCTCACGTGGCCTAGATTAGATTTAAATGTGTATACACTTTTTTTTTTCCTAAATAAAGATTTTGAGAATGGACAACGATTGAACTTTCTAATTTAAATTTTAAATTCAACAATGAAAATTTATCTTCTTTTTCAAAGTTTTGCAAATTGTGTACTTTAAGTTCATGTGGCAGCCGACTTTGAATGTCACAATCCATATGAACTAGAACAGTCCATCCATATTCACAGAATTCATTGACTTTCTTTAAAAAAAGTCAAAATTTAGAAATTCGTGCTCGATATTTTGGGGATCTATCCTCCATCTAATATTTTCTCAAATTTATCAATATTAGTACAATAAGAAAATGCTAAGTAGAGGTGTTTCGACACTAAAATTTGTATCTCACATATGCACCTATCTTCATATTTAAATTTAATATAATAAAAATCATTTTAGGGAAAATTCGTACCCACACTACCTAACAATCACTTATGATTAATTTTCAAGAGAATAGTGATGAATGCACACAATAAATCACACACGTTGTGTTCGTGTTCTTGCCACATCAGCTAAGTACAGATTGTGTATAATTTACCTCACAACTCTTTTCAAAATTATCAAAATATTCTTTTTACGATTTAATTTTTAAAAATATTTTAATTAATATTTTAAATTACATATAAGCCCTTGTTGATAAATGTGCGTTTGCACATGCTTGCCTCCCAGAAATAACGAATCCAAACTTGATGACAATGCGTGCAGAAGAAGTGGTCTCTCCAAGATGATTAGTTGGGTAACACGTGTCATAGGCAAAGATATATATGCATGTACCGTTGAAGGATTTCTTGGGAATGGTGATGAGTAAATATGTGAAATAAACGTGTGATGAGTACCACATATGGTAATACGAAACGACACGAACAGATGATTCAAAGTTAAAGTAAATATCAAACATTAGAGAGATAAGAGAGAGAGAGAGAGAGAGAGAGAGAGAGAGAGAGAGAGAGAGATGGCGAATCAATTGGAGAATCTAGTGAAATCGATCAAATCGAAGGTGAGAGCGTTGAAGAAGAAATCTAAGAAACCTTATATAAAGATTGATAAGAGCTCAAGTATGAGGGTTGAGATTCGAAGCAAAAAGGCGAGAAAACTCATTGACAATACCTTGAAAGTGGCAGATAGTCTTGGAAAGAAGAGTATTTCTTGAACTTTTGTGTTTTCAACTGTTTATGTTATGTTGAAACTTGAGAGAAATAAAAATGTTTTACTTTTATTTTCTTTTATTCCATTATCTGGTCTTAATCAGCAATTGTTTTAGAATAATGCTGAAGTGGCTTCAAAATTGTACCTCATATCCCATTTTCCTGACATGAAAGCGAGTAAGAATCATAGATGCTTTTGTATTCTTATAAATTTTCACGTCACGAAAATGTAATATGAGGTAAAATCTTGAGATCACTCCAGCACAATTCATTGCTTTATTAATCAAGTAAAAAAACAAAGTTGTGGGATTGATCAAATTTGCGGACTAGAGATATAATCTTTTAGCTTACATAAAGTTAATAGGGAATTTCATACAATTCCGAATTACCAATCACATGATACATAAGAAGGGTAGTTTTGTAATTTGAGGATACCGTGGCATCAATACATGGAGTTTGCATTTGCTCTTAACAAATTTCTGTGCTAATTAAGTTGAGAAACCAATGGCATTATGCCACGTAAGCATCTCCATTAACAACCCAATGTTTTAAAAATCAAATCGGACCGTACTAACTGTTCAGTTCAGACTTGGTTGGCTTAGACCCGATAGTTTCTACTGGTTGAGTCAATAAAAAAACTCAATTTAAAAAAAAAAAAAAAACACACACACACACACACACTCACAATTGGCCTGCTTGATTCAGCTAGTTTAACTAGTGACCCGGTCGGATTTATAAAAGGAGTTGTCCAATTTTTCGGGTGATTTTTAAAACTGCCTTAACAGTTTTGGTGAATATTATGCTCTTGTATTTTGAAACTGATTATATGCCATCTTGAACTATGGTCTTTTCTTATGACTAGTGGAAAATGATCGAACTTACTAAGATTTTAATTAGTGTGCCCAAATGGATTGCCACATTGAAAAAATAACATTACAACCCAAATTGAAAGTAAATAAATAATATTATTTTTATTGGCTTGATCAAAGCATTGAAAATGGACGACTATTAACTCTTTTTTCTATTTCAAATTTAATAGTGTTTCTTAAAAAAAAAAGATTCTTGTAATCTACATCTTGTGGCATTGGATCATGTTTTTGAAATTGAAGTTACCTGCTTGGGGCTAAAACTAAAAATACTGTATATTTTATTGATTATTGACCCATTGGTCGGACCACTTTGGACGAACTTGATCAATCATAGCTTGCCCCTTCAGCCCCATGTAAATGTTGCCTTGTGTAGGGCCGAGATCTGCCCCAGAAACTATCACACAAACTTTGTGGGAGAAAAGTATGTCGAGCCATGTCCTCCAACAATCTAAGTTGTATCCTTGAATAATCATAGATAATAATTCAGTTGCCTAATTACGAAACATTCACTCTTATAAAACTGCTAGAGCAACCAACTATTGATCGCCCTATCAAGCGACAATAGCTTAATTATCTATTTGTTATTTCATTGTTTTTCCTCATTATAAGAAGAAGAAAAAAAAAAGAACAATAACCTAATGAAATTTTTAGCCTATTTTTAAGATCAAGGGCATTCTAAATCTAATGTACAACTCTCTTTTATAACCTTACTTTATTCTTCATAAACTAATTTGACCATTGACAAGAGTGGAGCCAAGATTTGCCCATGTGAGGGAAACTAAGAGTGAATTTATTTTTTTGTGGGGGTGGAGGGGGAGGGGGAGGGGGGGGGGGGGGCAATTAAGAGTGATAATTTTCTTTTATTTATTTATTTATTTTTTTGGGGGGGGGGGGGGGGAGTTGTGTGCAATAGTGACTACTTTTTTTATCTATTGTTATCTGTCACAGTAACTCATAAATCTAAGACTTCAAAAATTCTTGTGAGGGCAACTGGCCCCACTATACATTTACCCTAACTATCAAAGTATATTTGACAAACACCGAACCATTATCCCAACATGTATAATAATTTTGTTGGAGAAGAAGAAATTATTTAGAGTAGAACATGAAATTTGAAGGTTTTGTCAGAAAAAGAACGTGAAATTTGAAGGTTTTGTCAAGAAAAAAAAAATCTTTTGAGGGAAAGTACCTTAAAATTGTGTTCTGGTGGGGGTAGACATGCAAAACTTATTCATATTTGTCCAAAATGAAGTCATAATGATGGAACTACTTTGATAAATGGTAGTGAGATAAATACAAGTTAAAGTAAATTTTTTATATGAATATGAATATGAACATGAATATGAAGAGTTGTTAAAAGCCAACTGTTCAATAAATGGCACAAGATAGAATCACCGCTGGAAAAGGCTGTCCTAAAGAAACCTTTAAATCAAAAGAGAAACAATCTCCTTACTAACTTAGTAAAGAAGTTAAGCTACTAAGAGTCGGTTTGCTTAAATATTTGTTTTTGAAAGGTCAAAAAAGTTAAGGCAAACCCAGATCAACTATAAACTCAGGAAAAGAAAACCCATACGATCCTGATCAATGATAGAATCAAACTTACAAGGGAGAACGCCACTATCTATTTCAGAACATTCTATGGAGTCTTAGGATGATGAAAGATAATTCGTCGCTTGATTAGTTTTCCTGAAAATATGGTTGAAGGTATACCTGTGAAAACTAAGAAAGAGTCTTCTAATGAAAAAGACTAAGTGTATAACACTCTATGGAGTACTTCATTGGTCGTTAAAGATCTTGATAGCCGTTAATGAGTCTTCTTGAATCCGAATGTTGAGGCAACTTTTTAAGGTACATAACTTGAGCCCTTCAAAGATAACTTGTATTTCGTGATAAAGGATTGAAAGTGGGTTTGCACGGCCTACAATAATAGCAATCACCATTCCTTCATGGTCTTGAATGATTGCTCCAAGACCCTCTAAATTTCATAGAAAAACTTAGATAAAAAAATCCCAAAAAAAAATTCATTTTGACTCGATCCAAGGTTTTGAAAATAGACGGCTCCAAGACCCTCTAAATTTCATTGAAAAACTTAGATAAAAAAATCCCAAAAAAAAATTCATTTTGACTCGATCCAAGGTTTTGAAAATAGACAGCTATCGAACTTTCAAATAAATTCAAAATATATTACTAAGACATGATTTGAACCCATGACCTCAAGGTCATGAGTTTTGCGAGCTATCAAACCGCTTTACTCCATGTTGAAGAAAAGAGCTAGGACCTAATGGAAATAAGGATTGGATGTGCCCCTCTACCACATCTATACAAATAGAATAGCCCATCTATAGAGAATTATAAACTCAACGATGGAAAATTTACATTTTTTGAATTATTTATTCTACAATCCTAAAGCATCGTCAGATCATGATTTTTTGATGTCACAAGGTGAGTCCAAGGACCCTTAGTAAGAGTGAATTCCTTACTAATTTGGTAAGGCTAGTCGGACTCTAATGAAAACTCATAAATATTTCAGTCTTTAACAATCCAAGTTTTGGACCTGAGCTGATCACAGTAACGACACTAGGTGTTATACCATCGCCAAAATAGATGGTTCTCCTCATTCCATGGAAATGGTCCACCAAGATTTAAATCTGTCCGTCCAATCTGTAGATCACACGAATAACCCAATCATTTTGGAGACCCACCGAAAAAAATTGCGACACTGGAGGACAAAGACCACCCAAATCAAGCAACTTTCATAGAAAGACAGATGTATCCCAAAGGAAAAGGATGCGGGGGTGACTGGTGAGACAGGTAGGACATCTTTCGATCGAGAGACTACGTTGGTGAACACGTGGTGAGAGCAGCAAAAGCGATCCGCCGCGCCCAGACAAGAAGAGAACATCGCCACGTGGAATCTAAGATGCCAACGTGGAAGATGCGCGAAAATTGATTCCCATTGCTGAGCTCGCCTTCCTGATTGCCAACCTAAACCAGAATTCTGTTATTTGACTCGCCATCTTTTTCGCCCCCTTTCGCCTTCTCTTCTGTTTTCTTCTGCAACTCTCTCTCTCTCTCTCCTCTGTTCTTGATGGAGAGAAGCTTTGGCTTCTGAGATATGTGATTTCCATTGGAAATAGGACTCCATGAAAAGGTAATTTTCAGACCATAACTTCGAATTTTAGCTTATTTTCTTGCCATAATCGATTAAATTGTATGAAAGTTATGGCATTTTTACGAGATCTGAGTTCTGGAATTTTTTGGTTCATGTTTTCGAATTTAGAGAAAAAAAAACCGGATGATTCTGGTTTAGGAATCTTATAATATGTTTTTTGGTAGAAAAAATCGTTCTTTGATCCTATTTCAACTAGAGAACCGCATTTTTATGAGTTTCTTCATTTCAGTCTCTAGGTCAAATATCTATTCGAAGACATGGAGATGCTTTTTTCCCTCTTTATTTCGTTTAATTTGCTTTTTTCGCTTTTCTTTCTTGAATGGATGAATGTGTACGTTTTAATTGCAAGATTACAGGCTAGGCAAATCCTAGATACTTCCGCAAAAGATGCGGATTTGATTCGTTTCGCTCTAAAAACTCTCTTGTTTTTGGGTACAAGAAGGATAGAAACTCTCGCTCTCTTGCTTCTATTTCTTTTCTTGATCACGTAAGTTTAATAATTCGCTAATTAATCTGAATTGGGATACCAATTTTTTGAAAATTGATTACAGAACTTAATTTGACGGAAAGAAAAAAAAAAGAGCAATTTTTTCACAGGTAAATCAATCCGATGAATCCACGTGGCAGAATCTTTCTAGCTTTCCAATTGAAATAAATGTAGTCTTTCAATCTCGAGTTAATTTTTATCTAAAAAATCCTATCAATATTCAAGCTCTTCAAATTTTATGGAAAGTTATTTTTAAGGGCCTTCAGTCTTCCTTCCATCATTTTCAAAAAGCCCCTTGATTTTACTACTCAAAATTTCGTGTTCTATTTTCCTCTCAGGCCACAGACTACTTTGTCATTGTTAGTTGAAGTATGTGGACTTCTAAGGTTGAAGATAAATTAGGATAAAATGGGAAATGATTTGTTGTTGGTTGTAGTAAGTGGAATTTTAAGATTGAAGATAAATTAGGGTAAAATCGAAAAGAGTGATGATAATATGACTTTTCCCAGCTAACGCATACTCAATCGACTCCCCTGATGTGGGGTGTGCCAGAACCATATACAGGTCAAGGGAGTCGATTGAGTATGTCACATGGGGAGTCAGATTATCACGACTCAATCAAAAATTATTTCAAAGAATCATCTTTCAAGATATAAAGAGTTAGGCCTTTAGGGAGAGGATCGACTCATGTCATCAAATGCATAGGTATCTCAAATATTGACCAAAATGTATGTATCTCTAATTTGTCCAAATAAAAATTTGAAGTCTTTAAACTTTTATCTTTTTCTCTCATACCAATTGAAATTTTTGAAAAAAAAAATTATGACAAAATTATTACCTCACATTTCTATCATAGATGACGAATCCATGGAGGGTTTTTCATTGGTAATCATTTTTTGGGTTGGTCATATCAGATGGTGTTATCGTTGGGCCCACTAACCGACTGGTGCATAACATTCATTTATCAAAATCGTAGTTGAATTTGTCCCCAAAATCAAACCCCCTTTTTTTTTTCCTCATGAACCGAGGGACAAATTTGTGACAGACAGAGTCTATGGTTTGCATTTGCAATCGCAATTCAAGTTGATTTGAAATAGGACTTTTTCAAGAGTTAGCTCCGATCACGTGTCCAACTAGAATTTTCTTTTCCTCTTGATGGTAGATATATAGGTGGATTTTAAATCTTGGGTCCGGATCCTATGCACCCAGGTGTCCCTTACCTAAGTAAGGTGAGGCGCCGGTGGCATTTTTTGTTTTAGGTTTTTTTATGTCTGGGTGATCACTGACCCTATGAATATGTGATCCATACCCTTGGTGAATCTACACACAAAAGATAAGTTTGATTGGTGATGTGCATCCATTGATTATAATGTGAATAATAATTTTCTAATTAGAAACTCTTCACATGGTCAATACTCGGCTGACATGTATGGGTATGAATCCTTAAACCTGTTTTCTCAAGGATTAAAAAATATAAATTCCTATAAAAAATGTATTTATGTATCCCAAGAAAATAAATCTATGATTATATGTCCATTACACATCAGCCAAATATTGACCGAGTGAAAATTTTCTAGTTAAAATATCAGTACTTTTATAATATTATCTTGAAAAAATAATTTCATCGTTGAATTTAAATTTATTTTCAAGAGATTAGATGTAGTGGATACAATTTATCAAACACTTAGTGATGTACCACATATCCATATGGTCAGTCGGTCTCCCAAAAAACAAAATTTCAACGTGACATGATATGGGGTGCCACCCTCACCTGGGTTAGGAACGGACCTTACTGGATCCCTACTCTTTCTAATTCCCTTGAATTATAGCATACGTGGCATGTGTTGAGGTGTGGGAGCAGGGTTTCAATGCTCCACCCTGGTGCGTACGATCTGGACTCTTAAATCTTTTAACGAGTGGACCTAGTGATAGAGGTTAGGGACGGGAGTGGAACAAATAATATGCCACGTGGCATTAGACAATGCATTCTAATCTTCGATTTCTTCTTGGAGTGTGACTTTAGGATTGTGCTGTCAGGAAACTGTATCTCCCCTTCCCTTTCTTAAGAAGCAAGACGATGACCACGACGAAGCCGACGGCGGTCGCTTATATCTCTTAAAAACGTGTTTCTTTCTCTAGAATATAAACTTATAAATATTAGAGTAGTTGCTTTCGTAAATTTACTTTTCTATTTGTTGTTATAATCTCTAAAGAGAGAATTACCTGTAGATATGATGGAGTGTAGTTACAAGCCTTACTACGATTACGAATTTGAATCTCTCATCGAAAGAATACATCCCCCAAGGTTTATAATCTCCTTTTTTTTTTTTCTTCTCTTATTTCTTCTTCTTGTTTACTAATTTTCTAAATTTTGATTTGTTGCTGCAGAGTTTGTGTCGACAACGAGACAAATAAAGACTGTACGCTTGTGAAGGTATTTAAAATTACTTTGTTATTTTTCCTTTTACTTGTAGTTTAAGTCTTGAATGTTGATGTTCTTGGAAAAGTTGAATTGTCTTCTTTGATTGAATAAATATCTAGGGTGCCTGCCACCCTAAATAAAACAAAAAGGATGAGAGAAAGAAAGATTAGGTAGTAGGAGGTGCTCATGACGGTGTGCACATGCAACATTCATGATTTTGTAGGGTCAGATATCTGTCTCTCTCTCAGAAAAATAAAAAAGAAGATTGGTCTTTGACCGAATGAACCATACTGGCCCAACTATACTATAGAGGTCCTTCGTCCACTGCCTGCACTGCCTTCTTAGGTGTGTAGTTTAGCCCAAATAGAGACTCCAATACAAAGGAAGTCCTTTTGGGTTTTATTTATTTTTATGATTTGAGGATTCTCAAAGAGACTTCCAAGTTTTAATTCTTGCTTCATCTTTAATTTTTCCACTTCAGTAAGGGTAATTTAATAATAAAAAAAAACCCCTAAATTGGTGATATTAGAGTTACCTTTGCAAAAGGCAAGATTAGGTTTATCCCTCTTGACCATCCATATTTTTATGAATTAGCAGTGGATTTTTTTCCTTCAAAATACACTTTAAAATACATAAATTATTAGATCAAAATTTGAATGATTCACGAGAAAAAAGGGATCTTAACTTTGGGTCAAAGGGATAAACTTAATCTTGCATTTTGCATCGGGTAAATCAAATATCCGTAACTTAACGAGTTTAAAAAATAAAAATACTAAATTACCCTTTCATTAATGAAACTGATCTATATATACATGATTGGGACCTCATATGGAATAGAGCACAACAACAAAAGAGGAAAAAAAAATTTCTCCCTAACCCTAATAACCTTATCATGAGACTAGTTTAATGGCCCATAGGACTCTTTCCCTGATTTTTCCATTGGAAAATTTTATTGACATGCCAAGAAAATCTAAGACCTCTCTACTTTGTAGGGGCACCTATAAAAATAAAAAAAAAATGTTGAGGGCATTCCATGTCAAAGGGCACCCCTTTCATCCTCCGAATTCCGATAACTTGGGTAAAAAAGCAAAGGAGGAGAGAGAGAGATCTAAGGAGAGGAGGAGGAAGAGAAGATTCTAACTAGTGGCTAGTTGCTCAGATATTGATTCACCAGAAAAGACAAAAGGGGTTTAATTTCTTTGGATGCCCCTAGAACTATTATTATTATTTTTTTTGAACTCTAGTCCGCCCTTAGATATTCGTGACCTGTCAATAAAATGTCCCTTTCTCATTAAAAGTGAATAAGAAACATCCGAATAAGTTTCTGGTAATGGTTATAGCTTATTGCATTAATTTCATTAAGGAGATAGGAACCTCAAATCTTGTTTGAGGCTCTCGTTGATATGAGAAGATATTTCTAGATATTCCCATAATCATAAGGAAACATAAACTGATTGTATGATTGATGGAGTGCTTGTTTGAGGTACGAAAAACACTTTTATCTTTACTCTTATAGAATTTTGGATTCCAAAACTGTCCCCCACTTTATATTTCATTTTACCATAATCAAAGTCATTTTGGAAAAAAAAATCAAGAAAATTGCAATCACACAATCAAAATTATAAAAATATATTTTTTACTATCTAATTTTCAAAAACCTTTTAATTAATATTTTAAATTACAAATAACTTCTTGGTGCATTTGCTTGTACCATCTTTGAGTTTCTCTAGTAAGAGAAAGAGAAGGCAAGGTGGAGTAGAAGTTGTTTGACACCAACTTTTGCATAGATAAAAATGTCTCCATCTTTACATTTGAACTTTATATTATCAAGTTATTTTTGTCAAAAATCAGTTAACTTATAAATTATCAGGTTGGCTTTTGAAATTACAAAAAAAATCTTAGATAATATTTTTAATTACAAAAATGCCCTAATAATTTATGCGGCACTTCCTAGTATCCACTTTACATAAATAATATGATACATGATGTAAACGATACAGGTTGATAGCGCTAACAAGCATGGGATCCTGCTAGAGATGGTCCAGGTTCTAACAGATCTCGACCTTATTATTTCTAAATCCTACATCTCCTCCGACGGTGGTTGGTTCATGGACGGCAAGTTTCCCTCTCTCCCTTTCTCTTCCCTACTTTTAATTAATTAATTTGCTTATCCAACTCACTACTCACTAACATAACTTTTATTAATAATGAGTCCAGAATCAAGATTATATATACCCTGTGTGGCCTAAGCCATAATCTTAGATATTAAAGCCTTAAATATCTCTATTTCACAATTGCCTTAATTGTGGCTTAAGTGACATGTAGGTGTGTGGGAGGATGGCTTCAGTTGGGACTGTCAATGAAACGGGTTGGGCTGGTTTTGGGCCGGTCCTTTTAGGCTAAAACAATTGGGTCTTAACCCAACCCATCTAAATATTAGGCCGGACTCAAAAAAATAAAATCTTAGTCCAAGCTCGGTCCACCTACATTTGGGCCATTTGCAGGTTGGGCCGGGTCAAACTCGCTAAAGAAAAAAAAAAAAAAAAAAAGCCTAGGACGTTAATTTTGCATTATTTATTTATAGAGAGATGAAACCATTAAAGATACCAACTGTAAATTGATTTTCTCTTACAAGTATTTATAGATTTAGATTTGACCAAATTAATTGCATTTTACCCTGAGTGTGTAGATCCGGACTCATAACTAATATTATAATTATAGCTTCTATATTAGCACACCAGCTTTTACTTATAACACACCAATCCATAAGTTAACAAACAACTTGCGTCTGTTTGAGAATATAATCTGTGTGTAATTAAATGAAAACATTTACATGGTGTGCAGTGTTCCACGTGACGGACCAACTTGGGAACAAAATAATAGATGAGACCCTCATCCATTACATCGAACAAGCTTTGTGTGCGGGAAGGAGAGAAAGTAAGGAGGTGCAGTCATGGGTAGGGTTGGGGAGGATGGTGGGCCCAAGTCACGTATCAAGGGAGCAGCACACAACCTTGGAAATGACTGCGACGGATCGACCTGGACTACTATCAGAGGTATCAGCTGTTCTAGCTGAGCTAGGCTGCCACGTGTTATCCGCAGTGGCCTGGACCCACAACACCCGCTCAGCTTGCATTATATACATCGAGGATGATGATGATGATGATGATGAATCCACCAGTGGAGGAGGAGGACCCATAACTGATCCAGATAGACTAGCTAAGGTGGAGGAACAATTGGAGAACGTGGTGGGGGCGCACCATGGGATTGGTGAGAGGATGAGGGTCAGTTTGATGCCTCCTGAGGTGGGCCGAATCCACACTGAGCGAAGACTACACCAATTGATGTACGCAGATGGGGATTACGAGAGATGCGGTGGTGGTGGTGATGGGAGGATAGAGGTTTCGATAGAGAATTGTGAGGAGAAAGGGTATTCGGTGGTGAACGTTAGAAGCATGGATCGGCCTAAACTGTTGTTTGACACTGTGTGCACGTTAACGGATATGGAGTATGTGGTCTCACATGCTGCCATTAGCTCCAAAGGTTCCCTTGCCATCCAGGTAAGAAAACCAAACCAACAAAAAAAAAAAAACCACATATGAATTAGTTCACTTTAATTCGGATCAGAACCGGCCCAAACCTAATTGGATCGTATGATCCTGGACTATTCAAAATTCATGTTTTTATTAAAGTGTAGTAGAAAATGATATTTGAAAAAAAAAAAAATTTAATATAATTTTTCAAATCTATATATCATTCGGATATGATATAGGGATACTTATAAAAAAAACAAAGATATGATATAGGGATGGATTCGTATTAGATCTGTATCAAGTAAAAACCATATGTAACCCATTTTTATTTGGATCTACTCCAAGTATCCAAGCCCTCAAAATTCGGATCTCGGATCACTCGAATTTCGGATAAAATTCAACCCATTTTATGACCTTAGGGTTCTCGATCAAAATGTGTCCCTAGTAAAGATTCTACTAATCACGAGGTCATCTGAACTTTAATAACCTCACTCGAGGGTTGATTGTCTTGAGGTTCTCCTATAAATATACAGATCCTTGCGATAATGGCAACAACAAAAAATTACAAATTTCCTAAATATGGTAGTTGTTTATGGGTTAGTATAAACTTTTTAGGGATACATTCTACTTGGGAATCCATACGAGTATTCACTTATCTCAAACATTTGTTAAATGAAGTGCGACCCACCCAACTATCAAATTTAAAATTAAAATTCTACTCTTCAAAATAACTTCTTTTTGGAAGTTCTTAAAATTTTGTGATATGCATCTTTATGGCATCCCATCATGGTTTTGGATGCCATAGGAAAGTGTTTTTCTAATAAATATGGTGGAAATTTTATTCCACGTGTGTATCTGTATGTGGGAAGCAGGAATACTACATTAGACACATGGATGGTTGCACATTGAATACGGAGAGCGAGAAACGGAAAGTCATGCAGTGCTTGGTAGCTGCCATAGAGAGGAGGGTCGCTCATGTATGGACTCTACCCAAGTCGACGAAAACACCCACTAGTGCATTTTTGTTTTGTACTTAAGCTTGATTGTTTGGTGCAGGGATTGAGGTTGGATGTGTGCACCCGAAACAGGGTGGGACTGCTCTCCGACATCACCAGGGTGTTCCGTGAGAATGGTCTTTCAGTGTCAAGGGCAGAGCTCGGTAGACGCGGTGAGAGGGCGATTGGGTCATTTTACGTGACAGATGCATCAGGCAATGATGTTGATCCAAAGGCAGTGGAGTTGGTGAGAAATGAGATTGGGGGTACCGTACTGAAGGTTAACAGATCCTCGGTCTGGTCATCTAAACCTTATTCCTCATCGGGTGGCACCGCATGTAGTGGCAGTGGCGAGGACAGACCTACGAAATTCTCATTGGGAAGCTTGTTGTGGGCTCAGCTTGAGCGCCTCTCCAACAACTTCGGCTCGATAAGATCATAGGAAGGAGGAATCTATGTATTTGTGCATTGGGTTTGTACATACTAGTTTGTGTGTTTGAGGTTCTCTTAAGTAGTTTACCTCTTAAAATGTCCATATAGCATCTTTAGTTACTATTGTGCATAGATGTCTAACATTCAAGTATCACGCAACACATATTCTTTGGTTTGTGTTTTTTTTGCTCTCGTCAAATGTTGTAGATGATTAAAGTAATTACACAAGTTCTGCCTTTAAAACACCCAGAATATGATGAAGGGCACAAGATTTAGAAAGGTTTGTTTCATTTGAATGGGGGAAACTTCATTCTTCCTACTCGAAATCTATCTGACTTGGGAAGTTGTTTTTGGGTTCAAAAGCACGTCTTAAGAGATGCATGGTTTTAGTTGGAATTCAAGCCTTAGTTCTAGTGCATTTCTTTCCTTAACTTTCTTAGCTGTATCTTATTTCTATTATTTCCTTAGTTGGTGGGATTGGATTGACTAGTTTTCCAATTCTTGCAATTATGTTAATGATATTTTTCATTTATTAGCATGATTCCCTCCGGTATTATGGTTAATTTCTGGAACGGGCTGTTGGGTCGTTGGCTGGATTTGTTGAAGACGTGGATTTGCACAATCCCTTTGTAGTGGGATTTAGTTTTTTGAGATCCTATTTTTTAGGATCTGTTTTTACACGTATTTTTTAGTTACGTCTCTATCCATATGTAGAGAGAAAAAAAAAAATCTCTGTTTTTTTTTTTTTGTTTTTAGAAACAAGAGATGTACGTAGTTCTTTGAAGGAAGTGAACAAAAGAAATAAAGAGGATTGATCCTTGCTGCCCGTGGAGTAGGCTATTGTCGAACCACGTAAATCTGTTTCTCTTTCTTGTGATTGAATTCCATTTTTTCTCGGCATATTTGTTATTTGTTCATATGATTTAAAGTAATCATCAATATTGTGTGTAAGAGTTTTCGCAAGGCTTTTTACACAACAAATTGGTTTCAGAGCCTGGGTTGCGACTTAGGCATTGGTGATTGTTTGTGGATTTGATATTTGGAGGAAAGATGTCAAATGAATCATCTTCTAAATCGGTATTAGCAGCAAAGACTACGGTCTCAAATGCTAAATTTGAAGTAGAAAAATTCGATGGAACAAATAACTTCGGCATGTGGCAATGCGAAGTTTTGGATGTTTTGACTCAACAAGAGTTAGATATTGCTCTTGAGGATAAACCTGCAGAGATGGAAAATAATGTTTGGGAGAAGATCAATCGTCAAGCTTGTGGCACGATCAGGCTTTGTCTTGCTAAAGATCAAAAGTATTTTGTTATGAAAGAGACTTCGGTTAAAGAGTTGTGGAAGAAACTGGAAGACAAGCACATGACCAAGAGCATGGAAAATCGTCTCTATCTGAAGAAGAAACTTTTCCGTTTCCAGTACAAAGAAGGTATTTCGATGTCTGAGCATTTGAATAATTATAATAAAATTCTTGCTGATTTACAGAATCTTGATGTTAAAATTGAAGATGAGGACAAAGCATTGTTACTATTAAATTCATTACCTGATACTTATGAGCATTTGATTACCACTTTACTATATGGGAAATATGAAATTAAATTTGATGATGTGTCTAATGCTTTGATAAATAATGAGTATCGGAAGAAGGACATACAGGCCTATGGAGGTGCAACATCAGAAGCTTTGATTGTAAGGGGCAGATCAGAAAATAGGAAATCTGGTAGACGGGGTAAGTCTCGTTCCAAAACAAGAGGAGTATCATCTGATAGAAAAATTCCCATGAAGGATGAATGTGCCTATTGTCGAAAGAAAGGGCATTGGAAAAAAGGATTGTCCACTTTTGCAAAATAAGGACAAGAAAAATTCAAATGTGAATGTTGCATGTGGTGATGATGATGATTCTGAATTTGCACTAGCTGGTTCATCATTGGTATGCCATTCAGATGAGTGGATTTTGGACTCGGGTTGCACTTATCATATGTGTCCCAACAGGGACTGGTTTTCCAACTTTGAGGAGTTGGATGGTGGAGCAGTTTTTATGGGTAATGATAATGCTTGTAAAACGAAAGGAATAGGTAAAATCCGTTTGAAGTTGCATGATGGAACAGTTAGAATGTTGATAGATGTTCGGTATGTACCGGACTTGAGAAAAAATCTCATCTCTTTGGGTGCTTTAGAATCAAAGGTGTGGACACGGGATTTTCAATATTTTAAAACATCCCTCCACTTTGGGTGTTTTGGAGTCGTCACCATTCAAATTCGAGAATGGGTGTGAATGGTCACCCGAAGTCGTATCTTTTAAAAAACACGTCATTTTGACATTTTTGATGATTCTCGTTGGATAATGCATGTTTGGTCCAACCTTGATTCAAAGGTAAGGGGGTCCATTTATGGAGTAGGAAAGGTGTTAGGCACCCTACTCCATCCATGTAACGTGGTAACCTCGGATTCGACCTTTTGAAATAAAGAAAATGAAATTTAAAAAAAAAAAACATTTGATGTGTGCCCTCAAGTGTGAGGAGCTTCGATGTTGGTTCAAATCATTGAGGGAACCCTTATGAAGAAGGGGCCCTTTGGTGATTTAAACCATAGTGGTGTGTGCAATTGTGTAGGAAAGGGGTGAGTAGAAGAGGGAAGTTGGGGGGTGTCCTTTTGTCAAACCCACCTTGATCCTTCCTTGACTTCCTTTAACTTTCTTTGATGAGTCTTCTTTTTCTTTGCTTGACTTATTTGAGAGAAGATTGAAAATTGAGATGAGTTGAGAGTAGATGTAGTAGAATTGGTTAAGAGAGAAGGTTGAGAGAGTGATTTCTTTTTTATCTTTTGGAGGGTTGGATGTGAGATTTTTCATTAGGGGTTGAGAGTTGAGAATGGTGGAGTTTTTATAGAAGTTGGAGGGTTATTTTAGGGGTAAAGTAGGGTGAAATGAAGAAAAAAGATAGAATGGTTATGAGTTTGAGAGAGAAGTGGGTGTAATTTGATGGAGGTTGGAGGGTATTTAGGGAAGGGGGGTTAAATGGGTTGTTTACAACCCAAATGGGTTGGATCTTTCAACCCATTTGGGTTGAGTGTTAGATAAAAGAGAATTGATGAGAGTGGTTGAGAGGATGAGGTTGTGTAAATGGGGTAATTAATTGGTGGTTGTGATTAAGTAGTGTTTGGTTTAAGAGAATGGAAGATTTAAGAGGGTGGTTGATGATATTTTGGGAAGGTGAGGGAGATGATGACATGTGTCAAAATGGGTGAAAATGAAGGGTGGAGATGAGTTGATGGGAAATGATGAGTGTTTGATTTGAGAGGATGGGTGTAGGTTGTAGAGATGGATTTTGTAGGAAATGATGGGGGTAGATTAGGGGAGGGTGATAGGTTATATAAGTGTTTGATTTGAGAGGATGTATATGATAGGTTAGGGTAGAGTTATGGGTTGAATTAATTTTTGGAGGGAAGTAATGGAGTTGGTTGGTTGGATGAGGGAGGTGAAAGAGGGTGATGACATGTGTCATATTGGGTAATTGGCTGTGATGTTGGGCTTAGGTAGAGAATTGGGCTTGGGTAATGTGTTGGGTTGAGTTGAATGGGCTTGGGTAGTGGGTAGGTTAAGGATGGGTTTAGGTTGAATGGGTTGAATTGAATGGGCTTGGGTAGTGGGTAGGATAAGGATGGGTTTGGACTTGCATTGGGTTGGATTGAAGAATGTAGGAGCGTGATGAGGTGTTGGGTCAATGGGCCACGTGAGTAACCTTGGACCGTTTATTGAAAAATAATGACAGAATAAATCGAAATTTTGTAGGTTTGGGCTTCGGAGCCCATTTCGATTTTTTCGATTTTTTGGGGCATTTTGCATCGAGGGCCCGCTCAAATTTGAGTGTCTACAAAAGGGTCTTAAGATTATTATAGAAGGTGGAACTCTAAAGGTTGTTTTGGGTGCACTTGTAGTAATGAAAGCTACTCGTTAGAGTAATTTGTATTTCTTATAGGGAAGTACAATTATAGGTGGAACAGCAACAGTTATTGAAAGAATAGACAAAGTTGTTTCTGATGATACTAGATTGTGGCACATGCGCTTAGGGCATGCAGGGGAGAAGGCTATGCAACGATTAGTGAAGCAAGGCCTGTTAAAAGGTATCAAGACCTGTAAAGTTGGATTTTGTGAACATTGCTTTCTGGGCAAGTAGACTAGAGTCAAGTTTGGTACCGCTGTTCATCGTACTCAAGGAACTCTTGATTATGTTCATACAGATGTATGGGGACCTACCAAAGTTGCATCTTTGGGAGGTAAGCATTGGTTTGTCACTTTTGTTGATGACTTCTCAAGGCGAGTTTGGGTGTACACTTTGCAATATAAAAATGAAGTCCTTGATGTATTCCTAAAGTGGAAGAAAATGATTGAGACTTAGACTGTCAGAAAGATCAAAAGGCTCAGGTCAGACAATGGTGGTGAGTATAAGTCAGATCCATTTTTGCAAGTATGTCAGGATGAGGGGATAATTAGACATTTCACAGTAAGAGAGACGCCGCAACAGAATGGGGTGGCAGAACACATGAATCGTACTTTACTGGAGAAGGTACGGTGTATGTTGTCCAATGCTGGGTTGGACAAAGTGTTTTGGGCTGAGGCAGTGACATATGCATGTCATCTCATAAATAGGTTGCCTGCTGCTGCGAATGAGGGGAAAACTCCCATAGAGGTATGGTCTGGAACTCCTGCTACAGATTATGATTCTTTGCATATATTTGGTTGTCCTGCCTATTTTCATGTCAAAGAAAGTAAATTGGATCCTAGAGCCAAGAAAGCTTTATTCTTGGGCTTTAGCACAGGTGTGAAAGGGTATAGGCTTTGGTGTCCCGAATTGAAGAAGGTTATATTTAGCAGGGATGTATCTTTTAATGAGTCTGTTATGTTTAGACAAAACACACAAAAGGGCTATCAGGAAGATAGCACAACCAAAGGTGCTTCACAGAAGGTGGAGTTTGAGGCTTCAATGATCTCAGTGAAATCTGTTGAAACAGATGATATTCTCTCAGGGGATTTAGATGGTGAGGACTCTGGTACAAACGAGGTTGAAGCCCCAATTGTGGATTCTCTACTGCAGCCAGACTCTATTGCAGCTAGTAGACCAAGGAGAGAGAGTTGAAAACCTGCACGGTTTACTGACATGGTAGCATATGCACTTCCAATTATTGATGATGATATTCCGACTACTTATAGAGAAGCTATGAGAAATTCAGAAAGCTTAGAATGGAACAAGGCAATGGATGAGGAGATGCAGTCTCTTTACAAGAATCAGACTTGGGAGCTGGTAAAATCGAAAAAGGAAAAGAAAGCAATTGGTTGCAAGTGGGTATATACCAAGAAAGAAGGTTCTCCAGGGATGGATAATGTGAGATTCAAGGCTAGGTTGGTAGCTAAAGGCTACGTACAAAAGGAAGGAATAGATTACAATGAGGTATTTTCTCCAGTTGTTAAGCACTCTTCAATTCGCATTTTGCTAGCTTTGGTTGCACAATTTGATCTTGAGTTAGCACAACTTGATGTCAAAACTGCTTTCTTACACGGTGATTTGAAAGAGGAGATATACATGTTACAGCCAGATGGGTTTAAGGTTGTTGGAAAAGAGAATTGGTTTTGCAAACTGAGAAAGTCGCTTTATGGTTTGAAACAGTCTCCAAGACAGTGGTACAAGCGATTTGATCGATTTATGATAGAGCAGAAGTACACAAGAAGCCATTTTGATCATTGTGTTTATTTTCGTAAGCTATGTGATGGATCCTTTATATATTTGCTTTTATATGTAGATGACATGCTTATTGCATCTAAAAGCAAGGTGGAGATAGACAAGTTGAAGACTCAGTTGAGAAATGAGTTCGAAATGAAGGATTTTGGGGAAGCGAAGAAAATACTTGGTATGGAAATTACAAGAGACAGGTGAAGGGTAGAGTTTGGTTATCACAGAAACAGTATTTGAAGAAAGTGCTACAGCGTTTTGATATGGATGAAAACACAAAACCCGTAAGTACACCCTTAGCTCCTCACTTCAAGCTTAGCGCTTTGATGTCTCCTTGTACAGATGCAGAACGTGAGTATATGAATCAGGTTCCATATGCGAGCGTGGTTGGTAGCTTAATGTATGCCATGGTATGTACAAGACTTGACATTTCATAGGCTGTCAGTATGGTGAGCAGGTACATGCATGATCCTGGAAAAGGGCATTAGCAGGCAGCGAAATGGATCTTACGGTACATCCTGGGTACTGTGGATACTGGTTTGATGTTTGAGAGGAATGATAGATTTGGTCAGCATGTGGTTGGATATGTGGATTCGGATTATGCCGGTGATTTGGATAAACGCCGATCTACTACAGGATATGTTTTTACACTTGCTGGGGGACCGGTTAGTTGGAGATTGACATTACAGTCGACCGTTGCATTGTCAACTACTGAGGCAGAGTATATGGCGGTAACAGAGGCTATTAAGGAGGCTATTTGGCTACGTGGGTTAATTGAGGACTTGGGTATTATTCAGAAGCATGTTGTTGTCTACTGCGACAGTCAAAGTGCAATTCACTTAGCAAAGAACCAGGTTCATCATACTCGAACAAGCATATCGACGTCCGTTTCCATTTTGTACGAGAAATTGTGGATGAGGGTGACATTCTCCTCCAGAAGATTGGAACCGCAGATAATCCTGCAGATATGCTGACTAAGGTTGTAACTGGGGTCAAGTTCCAATATTGTTTGGACTTGATCAACATTTTGCATGCTTAAGCACTTTCAGGTGCGTGACGCCTACGGGCGCACTTGGAGGCAACATGATTTATTCATGTTGTTTTGAATGGCATGGGGTCTATTTGCATTTGGAGAGCATGTGGCCTGCAAATCTCGCCAAGGTGGAGATTTGTTGGGTCGTTGGCTGGATTTGCTGAAGACATGGATTTGCACAATCCCTTTGTAGTGGGATTTAGTTTTTTGAGATCCTATTTTTTAGGATCTGTTTTTACACGTATTTTTTAGTTACGTCTCTATCAATATGTAGAGAGAGAAAAAAAAATTCTCTATTTTTGTTTTGTTTTTAGAAACAAGAGATGTACGTAGTTCTTTGAAGGAAGTGAACAAAAGAAATAAAGAGGATTGATCCTTGCTGCTCGTGGAGTAGGCTATCGTCGAACCACGTAAATCTGTTTCTCTTTCTTGTGATTGAATTCCATTTTTTCTCTGCATATTTGTTATTTGTTCATATGATTTAAAGTAATCATCAATATTGTGTGTAAGAGTTTTCGTGAGGCTTTTTATACAACACGGGCAACTACTATAAGCTATATATTTGCTTCTCCTATTCATAATAAAGCATAAGGGGAATCATAGAAAGATTGGGGACTAGGTTCCTCCACTCTCTTCTTATTTTTTACATGGTATAAGAGTGGGTATAATCCTTTCTTGTTCATTTTTATCGTCGATTTTTACTCATTATCTCTCCATCTTCTAAATCATCATGCCCAAATACGGCCCAACCTCCGGTATGGCTACATAAAGAAAGTCTTCTTCTTCATCTTCTTCTTTTGACATCATCGTACCTTCATCATCCTCCATAGAAGCCACTCATGTTCCTATTACCATTCACAAATTAAATGGACAAAATTATATGCAATGGTCTCAATACATCTTAATGTTCATTCGGGGAAAAGAGAAAGATGACTATCTCATCGGTGCTTCGACGGCCCTGGCAACAATGACACCAACCTACAAGAAGTGGATGGTAGAAAACAACATGGTCATGTCATGGCTTGTCAACTCAATGACTATGGACATAGGCGAGAATTTTCTGTCGTTTGAAACTGTTAAGGAAATCTAGGATGTAGCCAAGGAGACATTCTTAGATATCGAGAACACTTCGGAGGTGGTAGAGATTGAAGAGGTACTCCACGATCTGCGACAGGGCGATCTCACAGTAACTCAATATTTTAATGTTCTTACTCGCAACTGGCATCAACTTGATACATATGAAATTCATAACTGATCATGTACTATTGATGAATTATTGTATAAAAAGATTGTAGAGAAAAAACGTATGTATACGTTTTTGCTAGGTTTAAATAAAAATCTTAATGAGGTCTGTGGGAGACTCATGAGAGCAAAGCCATCACCAAGCCTCAAAGAAGCATTCTTTGAAGTTCGATGTGATGAAAGCAAGAAGAAAGTCATGATGGGTTCACCTCAACATCTGAATGTAGCTGAAAACTCGGCTCTTGTCACTAGGGGAACTCAATTTGTCCCTTCAGATAATCGTCAGAAAAATAAAGGAGGACGACCTTGGTGTAATCATTGTAGAAAACCAAAATATTTAAGGGAAACCTGTTGGAAATTGCATGGGAAGCCAAACTATTGGAAGTCGGCTCATCAGATGAAGAAGGATGGCCGAGGAAATCACATCACTACCGAGGAGCAATTACCACCTAAAGCAAGCCCCTTCAGCAAGGAGCAAATGGAGATACTTCAAAAATTACTGTCTTTTTTCCTGTCAGGATTATCACAAACCGGCTCATCTTCCAATCATGTCATTGGGTCTGGAACCTTGGCTCACAAAGGTAATTTTTTGAGCGCCTTTACTATGGGTAAGAAATGTAAAAAACCTTGGATCATGGACTCAAGAGCATCTAATCACATGACAGGAGATATCACAATGTTTGATACATATAGCCCATGTCCTAGTAATTTAACCCTTTCGAATAGCGGATCATTCACTATCAAATGCTACTGGTATAGGTTCAATTGTGCTATCAAAGGACTTTACTCTCAATTTTGTTCTACTTGTTCTTAACTTGGATCGTAATCTGTTGTCAATTAGTAAACTCACTAAGGAAAAGGGGTAGGTTACTAATTTTTTTCCACTTACTGTGAATTTCAGGATTTGGATTTGGGAAGACGACTGGCAATGATAAGGAATGCTCCGGACTCTACATCCTTAAGAAGCATCACTATCCACAAGAACAATCTCAAGCGACAATTAGTGGTAGTTCTTTTTCTGTTTCTTGTCGAAGTAATGATAGTGCAATCATGTTGTGGCACTAACACTTAGGTCATCCAAATTTTATGTATCTCAAGCATTTATTTTCATCTTTATTTAATAAAAATCCAAAAAAAAATTTAGTGCAAAATCTGTCAATTATCAAAGCATGTTCGGTCTCATTTTCCCATTCAACCTTTCAAAGCCTCTAGTCCATTCTCAATGATCCATAGTGATTTCTGGGGTCCCTCCAAAATAAAAAATGTAACAAGTGCTAGGTGGTTTGTTTCATTCATAGATGATCACACTCGATTAACCTGGGTATTTCTCATGAAAGAAAAATAAAAAACTGGTCAAATATTAAAAAAATTCAAAAATATGATTCAAACCCAATTTCAATAATAAAAAATACAAATCTTAAAGTCTGATAATGCTAGGGACTATTTCAACTCCATTTTAGGAGAATTTATAGAAAAGGAAGGAATAATTCACTTAAGCTCATGTGTGGATACCCCACAACAAAATAGAATCGTTGAAAGAAAAAAATAGACATTTGTTAGAAGTGGTTAGATCGCTAATGTTCTCAACAAATGTTCCAAAATTATTCTAGGGGGAAGTTGTCCTTATGGCAACTTATCTCATCAATAGAATGCCGTTTAGCATACTAAAATTCAAAACACCTTGTTAAACCCTTCTAAACCCTTTCCAAGAATTCTTCTTATTTCCGTTGTCCCATCAAAACTTTTCGGGTGCTCTATCTTCGTTTATGTCCATCAACGACATAGAAGTAAATTTGATCCTAGGTCGCTCAAGTGCATCTTTCTTCGGTATTCTTTGAATAAAAAAGGGTACAAGTGTTAGGAAAAACTGGTATTCAAGGGGAGAATTTAACCCAGGAATATCAATTTTGGGATTTTGAATTACTCAATGAGTCACCCAAACCCACAAAAAATCACATTCCTCCAAAGTTTACTAGTTAGCCTTTACCTGCTCCTAGTCAGCCTCTACTTGTTGAAAACACCGAGTTCATTGTTGACTTGCAGGATAAGAAACACATCCAAGAAGGAACGGAGGAATAAGAACTTTCTCAACAAATCCATGAAGCATAAGCGGGTCCTAATCCAAGCGAAATTCCAGGTAATGTTATCTCTAACTCAGATAGTACAGTTGATTTAGAGTTAGAAAAATGATATTCTGAATATGCCCATAGCTTTGAGGAAAGGAGTTAGATCTTGTACTCAACTTGTTTTTCGTTCCTTTACTCCCAACCTCACAGAGATACAGGTGCCTTGAAACATTCAAGAAGCTTTTAAGTGTCCTAAGTGGAAAGCTATAATGAATAAGGAAGTTCAGGCTTCAAAAAAAATGGTACTTGGAAAATTGCTGACCTTCCAATAGGTAAGAAACCGGTGGGGTGTAAGTGGATTTTCATAATTAAGTACAAGGCAAATGGAAATGTGGATAGGTACAAGGTTCGGTTGGCCTCCAAGGGATTCACTCAATCCTATGGCATCGACTATCAGAAAACATTTGCTCCAGTTGTCAAGCTCAACACTGTTTGTGTACTTCTATCCTTGGCAGCTAATCTTGATTGGTCGCTTCACCAACTAGATGTGAAGAATGCCTTCATTAATGGGGATCTAGAGGAAGAGGTCTACATAGATATTCCAACAGGTCTTGAGACGACATCCAATTCCAATAAGGTATGTAGACTTCGAAAATCCTTGTATGGACTTAAACAATCTCCTCGTGCCTGGTTTGAACGATTCTCAAAGGTTGTAAAAAGGTATGGATATTTTCAATATCAATCTGATCATACCATGTTTGTGAAGTACTCCACAGAAGGAAAGTTAGCAATTATCATTGTGTATGTAAACAACATTATCTTGATAAGTGATCATGAGGAGATTGGGCTGCTCAAACAATTCTTAGCCAAAGAAAATCAAGGACCTAGGGAATCTCAAGCATTTCCTCGAGATGGAAATTGGCTGGTCAAAAAAGGGTATATATGTTCCCAACGTAAGTACATCATGGGCTTGTTAAGTGAAGTTGGAATGCTAGGTTGCAAGCATGTTGAGATTCCCATGGATTCAACAGTAAAATAGAAGCCAATGATGGTAG